>NW_027458919.1:0-285000 GCF_050624435.1 Tenrec ecaudatus
AGGAAATGGTGAGCATATCTTCATGTATGTGTTAGTCATTCACAAGCCAGCTTTGGTGAATGTCTATTTTATGTCCTTTGCCCACCTTTCAATTGGACTAATTTTTTTCTTAGAAAAATTCCATAGATTTTGGTAACAAGTCTCTCGTTAGTTGTGTCATTGTTACCCCACCACCCCAATCTGTGAGTTCTCATTTTACTATTTTGATGAAATTTTTTGAGGTGCATAAGTGTTTTATTTTAGTAGGTCCCAGGCATCTGTGTTGTCTTTTGCTCTGTGTGCTTCCTTTATTAGATTTGCTAGTCCATGTATGCCCTGCAATAGACCCCTTAAGTTTCTAATTGATGATCCTGATAGCTCTGGGGTTTACATTTAGGTCTGTAATCCAGTTTAAGTTTGTTTTTGTACATGGAGTGAGGTATGGGTCCTGTTTCATTCTTCTGCAGATGGAGATCCAAGTTTTCACCCACTTTCCTGTTGCCCATCCTCCAGGGAGGAGGTTATATGTAGATCACTGAGGGGTCTATGGGGCCATCCCCAATCAAAGCCAAACTGACAACCCCGCTTCCATTTCCCCTAGAAGTATGCGCTACAGAGGACAACACTTAGCCTACAGGTTGGGGAGAGGGGCTGGCCCGCCATGCCCATATGGAAGTGTAAACCCAAAGGAAAAAGGGAGTGAGGGTTTAGACTGGATACTGGCACACCAAGTCCTGAGGAGGACGGCCCTGCATGCTGCTGCTAAGGCACAGAGAGGACTGTAGGGCTGACAACAGCTTGAGACATGGTGTCCCCTCACTGGAACATATTGTGAATGAGGACAATACTCGGGACACCCAGCAGGGAGTGAGTCGGGCCTGACCATCCCCACAATGGGATGAACCAGGAAGGAAACAGAACAGATCAGCAATGGGAGCATTGCCAAGCCACGAAGCCCTTGAAGTGTCCCTACAATAGATTTCAGGCTAGGAGGGGCAGTTCTCAGAACCCCTCTAGACTGGTGGGGAGATAATCATAAAGGTCAGCAGACAGATTTGGAATTTTGTATGTGTTTTCAGGGGGGTTTTCTAGGTTTCCCCCCTTTTGTTGTTTTCCCTTTTTATTCAGTCTTTTGTTTTCTTTTTGCTTTGTCTCTTTTATTGCTTTGCCTACCAATATAAGATAGGTTTGGGAAGAAAGCCCAAGGAGAAAGTAAAGGGACCGGCATTTCTGGAGGCACTTGGGAGAGGAGACAGTGGGAGGAAAGGAGTGGTGAGCAAACGATGCCATAGACAGGAAACAACTAGGGAATTAAAAGGAACAACAAGGAGGACATAGAGATCCTGGTGGTGGTGGTGGAGCAACGGCAATCTAGCTGAGAGAAGAAGGGCACGCATGATGTTGGGAAAGGAGGAAGGTAAAAAGAAAACAGGAACGATCTAGGAAGCAAATCTAAGGATACAGGAATAAACATAGGTGTGCACTTATGAAAATATATTAATAAAAATCGAGGTATTGGCCTATGTACATATATTTACATAGCGATAAATTAAGGAAGTGGATGGACTTTGGGCCTCTGCTTAAGCCCTCCCTCAACACAAGAACACTTTGTTCTAACAACCCAGCATTCAGTGATGCTCACCCTCCCAGCATAATAGCTGAAGGCAAAATGAATGCATAAGCAAATGAGGTAAAGAAAGCTGATGATGCCCAGCTATAAAAAGATAAAACATCTGGATTCTTAAAAAACTGATGGTAAACTTGCAGCCATCTAGCAAAGAAGCAATAAATCCCATATGAAAGGGCCCTAGCCTGTAAGATCATGAGGTGTTGACAGAATCAGGTAGGCACCAGAAGACTGCAAACAAACAAAAACCCCCATATTGTTTAGGATAAAGGGGTTGGAGCAGAGCCCCAAAAACCATCTGTAGACGGGAGGACATACCCTCACAGAAGGGTCACAACAAAAGGATGAGGCAACCAGAGCACAGTATAACACTAATGAAATGTACAACATACCTCTGTATCTTTAAGGCTTCCTCACCCCCCTCTATCATGATCCCAGTTCTGCCAATCAGTTGTGCGTAGGCAAGAGCATGTATACAGGTACAGATAAAGGATCATGACACACAGAATCAAGGTCAGACCAACCCCTCAGGAACAGAAACCGAAGGGTACCAGGAGGGTAGATGGAAGGTAGGGGTAGAAAGGGGAAACCGATCACAATGATTGCTGTATAATACTGCTCCCCAGGGGGGTAAACAACATGAATGTGGTGAAGGGACACAGCACTCAGTATAAGATAGGAAATCAAGGGGTCACGAGAGTGGGAGTGTAGGAAAAGAGAATTGAATCAAGAGTTCAAAAAGAAAGTAACTGTTTAGAAAATGATGGCAACAAATGATAGTGGTATAAATGAGCTTGATACAATTGATGTCATGGACTGTTAGAAGAGCTGTGAGGTAGTTAGTTTGCTGTGACAAGCTGGCCGATAAACACATGTGGGGCGAATTGAAAGGGAGAGGGATAAGTGGTTCAGGGATCCACGCCTTTCTAATGCTGGGGTGCCTTGCTTTATGATGGTCAGATCCGGATGCAGCTCCCTTAGCCAGTTCCCTGCTTTAGCTCCCAAGAATAATTTCCTGAAAGACATCCCTGAGGAGAAGCCACATGGACCTAGTAGACACGATGCCAGTGCAGAGATGCTTACACATTCACTGAATCGGCTTTCCTCCTCCAGTCAACATCATGGTGTCTGGTTTGTGAGATGGAGGAGGACTTTGTGGTTTGATACTGGATAAAGGGGTTGAGGGATTAATTTTGGACTTGTGGGTTTTGGCAGGACAGGTTTGGGATTTTTGCTTGATGCACACTATATATAAACTATATAAAGCACTTTATATAAACTATATAAAACTCTCCCTTAGACATGAGTTTCACTGTAGTTCTTTCCCTAAAGTACCCTGACTAACACATTGTGGTACCTTAGCAGTGGTGTACTGGAGAAACTAGCCATAAGATGGAGAGTAGATGTTTGTCTGACCTCTCCCTCATGGTAGTTTTCCTTCTCTGTCTAGCCAGTGGTCAGACAAAGCCACCCTATATTCAATAGATTACTGGGGAAACTATGGGAAGTATGAGAGCAGAAAGTTTGTAAGCCCACTTGCTTTGAGCCAACAAAATTTGATCTTTACATGGGCTTAGGAAACACCTTAGAAGACAGCTATGCAGAGAATTGATTTATATGCGAAACAGTGCTTTCCTGTACTCAGGAACCACAAGTCTTTGCCAACACTAAAAAAATCTGGGAGTACAAAGAAAATACCTCCCAGGGAATGGGTGTAAAAGGGAGCTTATGAGCAGGCTGACGGTTTTGCAAGGTGACCACGTGAATCTACTTGCTCAGTAGAAGTTGGAGAAATGTAGTAATAAAAACACTAATTGAGTTTGGCCTCTGACACTTGTGTATTTGGTTTACAGGAGAAATGGAGAATATGAGAGTGAATCAACAAAAATTCATGATCTAGCATGAGTAACCCAAGCTTCTTGAATATTGGAGAGAGCTCATGGTCTACAAGCAAGGTGATCGGTGGACACCGTAGAGCTGAGGAAGGCATGGGTTGACCAGAACCCAAACAGATGGCGGATTTTCGAGGCTGTGAACTGGAGTGGATCATGGCTGACTTTATGAATGGCTTGTTCGGTTTTGACATTGTTGATGGACGCAAAATTCAATAGGTTCCTATTGGAATGAAGATTTATTCAGGTCGAAAATGATTTTTTCCTCTGAGAAAAGGTTTGATCTAAGAGGGCCGTAGATTAAGCAAACAGCGAAAATATGAGGTACAAGTGCACGGAGTAGATGGCTTAAAAACATTCCAGAGGGAGAAACATAATCAGAGGCTTATAGAATTAAGTTATTGGTGTCACGTAATTTCAATTCTGAATGGGTGCCAGGATGGCATGTTTGGATATAGTTCGTGAATTGTGCCAACCTGGGCGATACACACGTGCGGTTAAATGAAGGGCGGAGGGATCAATGGCTCCTTGAGCATTGCCATTCTAGTTGGGTCTCTTCATTTCTGAATGTGGGAGCAGGGTGCAGCTGCCTAAGCTTCTTACCTGCTTTAGCTGTCAAGGCTCCTTTCCGGCAAGACGTCCCTGAGCCGAAGACACATGGACCTACCCAAAGGAAGCCCGGGCTGTTGGAGTAGCCGTGCAGAGATATGCTGACATATCCAATGCCCACGCTGCTCTGCTTACACATTCAATGCCTCAGCTCTCCTCCTTCAGCCAGCAACATGTCATCTGTTTTGAAAGATGGAGGAGGACATTGCAATTGGTGTTGGACATGTGGGTTAATGGGTTATTGTCGGACTTGTGGGTTTGGGCCACACTGCTTTCGGATGTCTGCTTGATGAACACTTAACCTTTATATATGAGTGTCACTTAGACATGAGTTTCTGGGCCCCTGTTTCTCTACGAGAGCCAGAGTCACAAATAGGATACCTAGCAGTGGGGCAATGGAAAAACTCATCTTAAGATGGAGAGTAGCTATTTGTTTGACCTTGCCCTCATGGTAATTCTTCTTCCTTGTCTATGTAGAGGTCAGACAAAGCCACCCTGTACTCGGTTGTTTTCTGGGGAAAATATGGGAAGTGGGAAAAATGAAAGTATGTAAGCCCACTTGCTTTGAACCACTAAAATGGGGTTATCTTTAGCTGGGTTTAGACCACCTCTGGGTAGACAGCTATGCAGTGAAATAGATGCCCACCAGTGCTTTCGTGTACTTAGGAACCATAAGTCTTTGCCAGAATTTAAAAAAATCTGGGAGTAGGGAGAAAACATCTTCCTAGGATGGTGTGTTAAAGAGAGCCTGTGAGCAGGCTGAATTGCTTTCTGGGTGACCACGGGGATCTACATATGGAGTGGAGGTCAGAGATATGCAGCAATAAAAGGACTGCTTGTGTATGGGCCCGGATACCTGTGGATTTGGTTTACCTAACAAGGAGGAGAACACGAGGGTAACTCAATTAAAGTTCACCAGGCCGCATCAGGAGCCCAGTCTTGTTGAACATTGGTGAGAGCCCATGGTCTACAAGCAAGGTGACTGGTGGACACCCCGAGAAGGCTGAGTGAGGTAGCTGGCACGGGTCGACCTGAAGCCCACCAAAGGACGATATTGGAGACTGTGAACTGGTGTCTAAGAGTGCTGACTTTATGCACGGCCTGTCCGGCTTTGATTTTGCCAATGGACACAGACATTGAAAGGTTCCTATTGGAATGAAGATTTCTTCATGGCGAGCAATGATTGTTTCCTCTGAGCACTGGGTTTATATTAGAGGGCCATAGATAAAGTGAATAGTAAAATTAAGGGTATAAAGGCACAGAGCAGTTGGCTTACAAACTTTCTGAGTGGGGGAACATTCCATAAGGTTTAGAATTAAGGTCCTGATGTTACTTAATTCCATGTTGGGGTTAAAGAATTATGAACGAGTACCAGGTTCACAAATGTGGATTTAGTTCGTGGATTGTGCCAACCTGGGTGATACACACGTGCAGTTAAATGAAGGGCGGAGGGATCAATGGCTCCTTGAGCATTGCCATTCTAGTTGGGTATCATCATTTCTGAACGTGGGAGCAGGGTGCAGCTGCCTCAGCTTGTTCCCTGCTTTACCTGTCAAGGCTCCTTTCCGGCAAGACATCCCTGACCCGAAGACACGTGGAACTACCCAGAGGAATCCCGGGTTGTTGGAGTAGCCGGGAAGAGATATGCTGACATATGCACTGCCCACGTTACTCTGCTTACACATCCTCTGTCTTGGATCTCCTCCTTCACCAGCAACATGTCGTCTGTTTTGAAAGATGGAGGAGGATAATGCAATTGTTTTGGACATGTGGGTTAATGGGTTATTGTCGGACTTGTGGGTTTGGACCACACTGCTTTCGGATGTCTGCTTGATGAACACTTAACCTTTATATATGAGTCTCATGAAGACATGAGTTTCTGTGCCCCTGTTTCTCTATGAGAGCCAGAGTCACAAATAGGATACCTAGCAGTGGGGCAATGGAAAAACTCATTTTAAGATGGAGAGTAGCTATTTGTTTCACCTTGCCCTTGTGGTAATTCTTCTTCCTTGTCTATCCAGAGGTCAGACAAAGCCACCCTTTACTCGGTTGTTTTCTGGGGAAACTATGGGTAGTGGGAAAAATGAATGATTGTGAGCCCACTTGCTTTGAGTCACCAAAATGGGGTTACTTTCGCTGGGTTTAGAACACCTCTTGGAAGACAGCTGTGCTGTGAAATAGATGCGCATCAGTGCTTTCGTGAACTCAGGAACCATAAGTCTTTGCTAGAAGTTAAAAAAAAAATCTGGGAGTAGGGAGAAAACATCTCCCAGGGACTGTGTGTAAAAGAGAGAATGTGAGCAGGCTGAATTGCTTCCTGGGTAACCTCGGGGATCTACATATGGAGTGGAGGTCAGAGAAATGCAGCAATAAAAGGAATGCTTGCGTATGGGCACGGATACCTGTGGATTTGGTTTACCTGAAAAGGAGAACACGAGGGTGACTCGAGTAAAGTTCACCATGTGCATCAGGACCCCAGGCTTGTTGAATAGTGGCGAGAGGCCATGGTCTACAAGCAAGGTGACCGGTGGATACCCCATGAAGGCTGAGCGAGGTCCCCGGTACGGGTCGACAGCACACCAGAGGACGATATTGGAGACTGTGAACTGGTGCCTAAGCGTGCTGACTTTATGCACGGCCTGTCCGGCTTTGATTTTGCCGATGGACACAGACTGTGAAAGGTTCCTATTAGAATGAAGATTTCTTCATGGAGAGCAATCAGTGTTTCCGCTGAGCACTGGTTTTATATTAGTGGGACATACATAAAGTGAATAGCTAAAACTAGGGGTATAAAGGCACAGAGCAGTTGGCTTACAAACTTTCGGAGTGGGGGAACATTCCATAAGGCTTTGAATTAAGTTCCTGATGTTGCTTAGTTCCATGTTGGGGTTAAAGAATTTTGAACGGTTGCCAGGTTAACAAATGTGGATTTAGTTCGTGGATTGTGCCAACCTGGGTGATACACACGTGCAGTTAAATGAAGGGTGGAGGGATCAATAGCTCCTTGAGCATTGCCATTCTAGTTGGGTCTCTTCTTTTCTGAACGTGGGAGCAGGGTGCAGCTGCCTCAGCTTGTTCCCTGCTTTAGCTGTCAAGGCTCCTTTCCGGCAAGACGTCCCTGAGCCGAAGACACATGTACTTACCCAAAGGAAGCCCGGGTTGTTGGAGTAGCCGTGCAGAGATATGCTGATATATCCACAGACCACGCGGCTCTGCTTACACATTCACTGCCTCGGCCCCCCTCTTTCAGCCTGCAACATGTCGTCTGTTTTGAGAGATGGAGGAGGACATTGCAATTGGTTTCGACATGTGGGTTAATGAGTTAATGTCGGACTTGTGGGTTTGGACCACACTGCTTTCAGATGTCTGCTTGATGAACACTTAACCTTTATATATGAGTCTCACTTAGACATGAGTTTCTGTGCCCCTGTTTCTCTACGAGAGCCAGAGTCACAAATAGGATACCTAGCAGTGGGGCAATGGAAAAACTCATCTTAAGATGGAGAGTAGCTATTTGTTTGACTTTGCCCTCATGGTAATTTTTCTTCCTTGTCTATCCAGAGGTCAGACAAAGCCACCCTTTACTCGGTTGTTTTCTGGGGAAAATATGGGAAGTGGGAAAAATGAAAGTTTGTAAGCCCACATGCTTAGAGCCACCAAAATTGGGTGATCTTTAGCTGGGTTAAGCTACCTCTGGGATGCGTGCTGTGCAGTGAATTAGATGCCCACCAGTGCTTTCGTGTACTCAGGAACCAAAAGCCTTTGCCAGAAGTTAAAATAAAATCTGAGAGTAGGGAGAAAACATCTCCCTGGACCGTGTGTTAAAGAGAGTCTGTGAGCAGGCTGAACTGCTTGCTGGGCGACCACGTGGAGCTTCATATGGAGTGGAGGTCGGAGAACTGCAGCAATAAAAGGACTGCTTGTGTATGGGCCCAGATACCTGTGGATTTGGTTTACCTGAAAAGGAGAAAAAGAGGGTGATTCGACTAAATTTCACCATGTCGCATCAGGAGCCCAGGCTTGTTGAACATTAGCGATAGCCCATGGTCTACAAGCAAGGAGACCGGTGGACACCCCGTGGAGGCTGAGTGAGGTAGCTGGCACGGGTCGACCAGAAGCGCACCATAGGGCGATATTGGAGACTGTGAACTGGTGCCTAAGAGTGCTGACTTTATGCACGGCCTGTACGGGTTTGATTTTGCCGATGGACATAGACTTTGAAAGGTTCCTATTGGAATGAATATTTCTTCATAGCGAGCAATGATTGTTTCTTCTGAGCACTGGTTTTATATTAGTGGGCCATAGACAAAGTGGATAGCTAACATTTGGTGTATAAAGGCACAGAGTAGTTGGCTTACAAACTTTCCGAGTGGGGGAACATTCCATAAGTTTTAGAATTAAGGTCTGATGTAACTTAATTCCATGTTGGGTTTAAAGAATTTTGAACGGGTGCCTGGTTAGCAAATGTGAATTTAGTTCGTGGATTGTGCCAACCTGGGCGATACACACGTGCGGTTAAAGGAAGGGTGGAGTGATCAATGGCTCCTTGATCATTGCCATTCTAGTTGGGTCTCTTCATTTCTGAATGTGGGAGCAGGGTGCAGCTGACTCAGCTTGTTCCCTGCTTTAGCTGTCAAGGCTCCTTTCTGGCAAGACGTCCCTGAGCCGAAGACACATGGACCTACAAAGAGGAAACCCGGGCTGCTGGAGTAGCCATGCAGAGATATGCTGACATATCCACTGCCCAGGCTGCTCTGCTTACACATTCACTGCCTGGGCTATCCTCCTTCAGCCAGCAACATGTCGAATGTTTTGAAAGATGGAGGAGGACATTGCAATTGGTGTTGGACATGAGGGTTAATGGGTTATTGTCGGACTTGTGGGTTTGGACCACATTGCTTTCGGATGTCTGCTTGATGAACACTTAACCTTGATATATGAGTCTCACGTAGACATGAGTTTCTGTGTCCCTGTTTCTCTACGAGAGCCAGAGTCACAAATAGGATACCTAGCAATGGGGCAATGGAAAAACTCATCTTAAGATGGAGAGTAGCTATTTGTTTGACCTTGCCTTATGGTAATTCTACTTCCTTGTCTATCCAGAAGTCAGACAAAGTTACCCTGTACTCGGTTGTTTTCTGGGGAAACTATGGAAAGGTGGAAAAATGAAAGTTTGTAAGCCCACTTGCTTTGAACCACTAAAATGGGGTTATCTTTAGCTGGGTTTAGACCACCTCTGGGTAGACAGCTATGCAGTGAAATAGATGCCCACCAGTGCTTTCGTGAACTCAGGAACCATAAGCCTTTGCCAGAAATTAAAAAAACATCTGGGAGTAGGGAGAAAACATCTCCCAGGGACTGCGTGTTAAAGAGAGACTGTGAGCAGGCTGAATTGCTTTCTGGGTGACCTTGGGGTTTCTACATATGGAGTGGAGGTCGGAGAAATGCAGCAATAAAAGGACTGCTTGCGTATGGGCACGGATACCTGTGGATTTGGTTTACCTGAAAAGGAGAACACGAGGGTGACTCGAGTAAAGTTCACCATGTGCATCAGGACCCCAGGCTTGTTGAATAGTGGCGAGAGCCCATGGTCTACAAGCAAGGTGACCGGTGGATACCCCATGAAGGCTGAGCGAGGTCCCCGGTACGGGTCGACAAGAAGCACACCAGAGGACGATATTGGAGACTGTGAACTGGTGCCTAAGAGTGCTGATTTTATGCACGGCGTGTCCGGCTTTGATTTTGCCGATGGACACAGACTTTGAATGGTTCCTATTGGAATGAAGATTTCTTCATGGCGAGCAATGATATTTCCTCTGAGCACTTGTTTTATATTTTGGGCCATAGATAAAGTGAATAGCTAAAATTTGGCGTATGATGGCACAGAGTAGTTGGCTTACAATCTTTCTGAGTGGGGAAACATTCCATAAGTTTTAGAATTAAGGTCCTGGTGTTACTTAATTCCATGTTGTGGTTAAAGAATTTTGAACGGGTGCCAGGTTCGCAAATGTGGATTTAGTTCGTGGATTGTGCCAACCTGGGCGATACACACGTGGGGTTAAATGAAGGGCGGAGGGATCAAGGGCTCCTTGAGCATTGCCATTCTAGTTTGGTCTCTTCTTTTCTGAACGTGGGAGCAGGGTGCAGCTGCCTCAGCTTGTTCCCTGCTTTAGCTGTCAAGGCTCCTTTCCGGCAAGACGTCCCTGAGCCGAAGACACATGTACTTACCCAAAGGAAGCCCGGGTTGTTGGAGTAGCCGTGCAGAGATATGCTGATATATCCACAGACCACGCGGCTCTGCTTACACATTCACTGTCTCGGTCCCCCTCCTTCAGCCTGCAACATGTCGTCTGTTTTGAAAGATGGAGGAGGACATTGCAATTGGTTTCGACATGTGGGTTAATGTCTGACTTGTGGATTTGGACCACATTGCTTTCAGATGTCTGCTTGATGAACACTTAACCTTTATATATGAGTCTCACTTAGACATGAGTTTCTGTGCCCCTGAATCTCTGCGAGAGCCAGAGTCACAAATAGGATACCTAGCAGTGGGGCAATTGAAAAACTCATCTTAATATGGAGAGTAGCTATTTGTTTGACTTTGCCCTCATGGTAATTCTTCTTCCTTGTCTATCCAGAGGTCAGACAAAGCCACCCTTTACTCGGTTGTTTTCTGGGGAAAATATGGGAAGTGGGAAAAATGAAAGTTTGTAAGCCCACATGCTTAGAGCCACCAAAATTGGGTGATCTTTAGCTGGGTTAAGCTACCTCTGGGATGCGTGCTGTGCAGTGAATTAGATGCCCACCAGTGCTTTCGTGTACTCAGGAACCAAAAGCCTTTGCCAGAAGTTAAAATAAAATCTGAGAGTAGGGAGAAAACATCTCCCTGGACTGTGTGTTAAAGAGAGTCTGTGAGCACGCTGAATTGCTTGCTGGGTGACCACGTGGATCTTCATATGGAGTGGAGGTCGGAGAACTGCAGCAATAAAAGGACTGTTTGTGTATGGGCCCAGATACCTGTGGATTTGGTTTACCTGAAAAGTAGAAAAAGAGGGTGATTCGACTAAAGTTCACCACGTCGCATCAGGAGCCCAGGCTTGTTGAACATTAGCGAGAGCCCATGGTCTCCAAGCAAAGAGACCAGTGGACACCCCGTGGAGTCTGAGTGAGGTAGCTGGCACGGGTCTACCAGAAGCCCACCATAGGGCGATATTGGAGACTGTTAACTGGTGCCTAAGAGTGTTGACTTTATGCACGGCCTCTCGGGCTTTGATTTTGCCGATGAACACAGACTTTGAAAGGTTCCTATTGGAATGAAGATTTCTTCATAGCGAGCATTGATTGTTTCTTCTGAGCACTGGTTTTATATTAGTGGGCCATAGACAAAGTGGATAGCTAAAATTTGGTGTATAAAGGCACAGAGTAGTTGGCTTACAAACTTTCCGAGTGGGGGAACATTCCATAAGTTTTAGAATTAAGGTCTGATGTAACTTAATTCCATGTTCGGTTTAAAGAATTTTCAACGGGTGCCTGGTTCGCAAATGTGAATTTAGTTCGTGGATTGTGCCAACCTGGGCGATACACACGTGCGGTTAAATGAAGGGTGGAGTGATCAATGGCTCCTTGATCATTGCCATTCTAGTTGGGTCTCTTCATTTCTGAATGTGGGAGCAGAGTGCAGCTGACTCAGCTTGTTCCCTGCTTTAGCTGTCAAGGCTCCTTTCTGGCAAGAAGTCCCAGAGCCAAAGACACATGGACCTACAAAGAGGAAACCCGAGCTGCTGGAGTAGCCATGCAGAGATATGCTGACATATCCACTGCCCAGGCTGCTCTGCTTACACATTCACTGCCTGGGCTCTCCTCCTTCAGCCAGCAACATGTCGAATGTTTTGAAAGATGGAGGAGGACATTGCAATTGGTGTTGGACATGTGGGTTAATGGGTTATTGTCGGACTTGTGGGTTTGGACCACATTGCTTTCGGATGTCTGCTTGATGAACACTTAACCTTGATATATGAGTCTCACTTAGACATGAGTTTCTGTGTCCCTGTTTCTCTATGAGAGCCAGAGTCACAAATAGGATACCTAGCAGTGGGGCAATGGAAAAACTCATCTTAAGATGGAGAGTAGCTATTTGTTTTACCTTGCCTCATGGTAATTCTACTTCCTTGTCTATCCAGAAGTCAGTCAAAGCTACCCTGTACTCGGTTGTTTTCTGGGGAAACTATGGAAAGGTGGAAAAATGAAAGTTTGTAAGCCCACTTGCTTTGAACCACTAAAATGGGGTTATCTTTAGCTGGGTTTAGACCACCTCTGGGTAGACAGCTATGCAGTGAAATAGATGCCCACCAGTGCTTTCGTGAACTCAGGAACCATAAGCCTTTGCCAGAAGTTAAAAAAACATCTGGGAGTAGGGAGAAAACATCTCCCAGGGACTGCGTGTTAAAGAGAGACTGTGAGCAGGCTGAATTGCTTTCTGGGTGACCTCGGGGATCTACATATGGAGTGGAGGTCGGAGAAATGCAGCAATAAAAGGACTGCTTGCGTATGGGCACGGATACCTGTGGATTTGGTTTACCTGAAAAGGAGAACACGAGGGTGACTCGAGTAAAGTTCACCATGTGCATCAGGACCCCAGGCTTGTTGAATAGTGGCGAGAGCCCATGGTCTACAAGCAAGGTGACCGGTGGATACCCCATGAAGGCTGAGCGAGGTCCCCGGTACGGGTCGACAAGAAGCACACCAGAGGACGATATTGGAGACTGTGAACTGGTGCCTAAGAGTGCTGACTTTATGCACGGCGTGTCCGGCTTTGATTTTGCCGATAGACACAGACTTTGAATGGTTCCTATTGGAATGAAGATTTCTTCATGGCGAGCAATGATATTTCCTCTGAGCACTTGTTATATATTTTGGGCCATAGATAAAATGAATAGCTAAAATTTGGCGTATGATGGCAGAGAGTAGTTGGCTTACAAACTTTCTGAGTGGGGAAACATTCCATAAGTTTTAGAATTAAGGTCCTGGTGTTACTTAATTCCATGTTGTGGTTAAAGAATTTTGAACGGGTGCCAGGTTCGCTATTGTGGATTTAGTTCGTGGATTGTGCCAACCTGGGCGATACGCATGTGCGGTTAAATCAAGGGCAGAGGGATCAATGGCTCCTTGAGCATTGCCATTCTTGTTGGGTCTCTTCATTTCTGAACATGGGAGCAGGGTGCAGCTGCCTCACCTTGTTCCCTGCTTTAGCTGACAAGGCTCCTTCCCGGCAAGACGTCCCTGAGCCGAAGACACATGGACCTACCCAGAGGAAGCCCGGGCTGTAGGAGTAGCCGTGTAGAGATATGCTGACATATCCACTGCCCACGCTCTTCTGCTTACACATTCACTGCATCGTCTCTCCTCCTTCAGCCAGCAACATGTCATCTGTTTTGAAAGATGGAGGAGGACACTGCAATTGTTGTTAGACATGTGGGTTAATGGGTTAATGTCGGACTTGGGGGTTTGGACCACACTGCTTTGAGATGTCTGCTTGATGAACACTTAACCTTTATATATGAGTCTCACTTAGACATGAGTTTCTGTGCCCCTGTTTCTCTACGAGAGCCAGAGTCACAAATAGGATACCTAGCAGTGGGGCAATGGAAAAACTCATCTTAAGATGGAGAGTAACTATATGTTTGACCTTGCCCTCATGGTAATTCTTCTTCCTTGTCGATCCAGAGGTCAGACAAAGCCACCCTTTACTCGGTTGTTTTCTGGGGAAACTAGGGTAAGGAGGAAAAATGAAAGTTTGTAAGCCCATTTGCTTGAACCACCAAAATGGGGTGATCTTTAGCTGGGTTTTGACCACCTCTGGGAAGACAGGTATGCAGTGAAATAGATGCCCACCAGTTCTTTGGTGTACTCAGGAATCATAAGACTTGGCCAGAAGTAAAAAAAAAATATCTGGGATTAGGGAGAAAACATCTCCCTGGGAGTGTGTGTTAAAGAGAGCCTGTGAGCAGGCTGAATTGCTTGCTGGGTGTCCACGTGGATCTACATATGGTGTGGAGGTCGGAGAAATGCAGCAATAACAGGATTGCTTGCGTATGGGCACGGATACCAGTGGATTTGTTTACCTGTAAAGGGGAACAAAAGGGTGACTCGAGGAATATTCACCACGTCGCATCAGGAGCCCAACTAGTTGAATAGTGGCAAGAGCCCATGGTCTACAAGCAAGGTGACCGGTGGACACCCCGTGGAGGCTGAGTGAGGTAGCCGGCACGGGTCGACCAGAAGCCCACCAGAGGGCGATATTGGAGACTGTGAACTGGTGCCTAAGAGTGCTGACTTTATGCACGGCCTGTCCGGCTTTGATTTTGCCGATGGACACAGACTGTGAAAGGTTCCTATTAGAATAAAGATTTCTTCATGGCGAGCAATGATTGTTTCCTCTGAGCACTGGTTTTATATTACTGGGCCATACATAAAGTGAATAGCTAAAATTAGGGGTATAAAGGCACAGAGCAGTTGGCTTACAAACTTTCGGAGTGGGGGAACATTCCATAAGGCTTTGAATTAAGGTCCTGATGTTACTTAATTCCATGTTGGGGTTAAAGAATTTTGAACGGGTGCCAGGTTCACAAATGTGGATTTAGTTCGTGGATTGTGCCAACCTGGGTGATACACACGTGCGGTGAAATGAAGGGTGGAGTGATCAATGGCTCCTTGATCATTGCCATTCTAGTTGGGTCTCTTCATTTCTGAATGTGGGAGCAGGGTGCAGCTGACTCAGCTTGTTCCCTGCTTTAGCTGTCAAGGCTCCTTTCTGGCAAGAAGTCCCAGAGCCGAAGACACATGGACCTACAAAGAGGAAACCCGAGCTGCTGGAGTAGCCATGCAGAGATATGCTGACATATCCACTGCCCAGGCTGCTCTGCTTACACATTCACTGCCTGGGCTCTCCTCCTTCAGCCAGCAACATGTCGAATGTTTTGAAAGATGGAGGAGGACATTGCAATTGGTGTTGGACATGTGGGTTAATGGGTTATTGTCGGACTTGTGGGTTTGGACCACATTGCTTTCGGATGTCTGCTTGATGAACACTTAACCTTGATATATGAGTCTCACTTAGACATGAGTTTCTGTGTCCCTGTTTCTCTATGAGAGCCAGAGTCACAAATAGGATACCTAGCAGTGGGGCAATGGAAAAACTCATCTTAAGATGGAGAGTAGCTATTTGTTTTACCTTGCCTCATGGTAATTCTACTTCCTTGTCTATCCAGAAGTCAGTCAAAGCTACCCTGTACTCGGTTGTTTTCTGGGGAAACTATGGAAAGGTGGAAAAATGAAAGTTTGTAAGCCCACTTGCTTTGAACCACTAAAATGGGGTTATCTTTAGCTGGGTTTAGACCACCTCTGGGTAGACAGCTATGCAGTGAAATAGATGCCCACCAGTGCTTTCGTGAACTCAGGAACCATAAGCCTTTGCCAGAAGTTAAAAAAACATCTGGGAGTAGGGAGAAAACATCTCCCAGGGACTGCGTGTTAAAGAGAGACTGTGAGCAGGCTGAATTGCTTTCTGGGTGACCTCGGGGATCTACATATGGAGTGGAGGTCGGAGAAATGCAGCAATAAAAGGACTGCTTGCGTATGGGCACGGATACCTGTGGATTTGGTTTACCTGAAAAGGAGAACACGAGGGTGACTCGAGTAAAGTTCACCATGTGCATCAGGACCCCAGGCTTGTTGAATAGTGGCGAGAGCCCATGGTCTACAAGCAAGGTGACCGGTGGATACCCCATGAAGGCTGAGCGAGGTCCCCGGTACGGGTCGACAAGAAGCACACCAGAGGACGATATTGGAGACTGTGAACTGGTGCCTAAGAGTGCTGACTTTATGCACGGCGTGTCCGGCTTTGATTTTGCCGATAGACACAGACTTTGAATGGTTCCTATTGGAATGAAGATTTCTTCATGGCGAGCAATGATATTTCCTCTGAGCACTTGTTATATATTTTGGGCCATAGATAAAGTGAATAGCTAAAATTTGGCGTATGATGGCACAGAGTAGTTGGCTTACAAACTTTCTGAGTGGGGAAACATTCCATAAGTTTTAGAATTAAGGTCCTGGTGTTACTTAATTCCATGTTGTGGTTAAAGAATTTTGAACGGGTGCCAGGTTCGCTATTGTGGATTTAGTTCGTGGATTGTGCCAACCTGGGCGATACGCATGTGCGGTTAAATCAAGGGCAGAGGGATCAATGGCTCCTTGAGCATTGCCATTCTTGTTGGGTCTCTTCATTTCTGAACATGGGAGCAGGGTGCAGCTGCCTCACCTTGTTCCCTGCTTTAGCTGACAAGGCTCCTTCCCGGCAAGACGTCCCTGAGCCGAAGACACATGGACCTACCCAGAGGAAGCCCGGGCTGTTGGAGTAGCCGTGTAGAGATATGCTGACATATCCACTGCCCACGCTCTTCTGCTTACACATTCACTGCATCGTCTCTCCTCCTTCAGCCAGCAACATGTCATCTGTTTTGAAAGATGGAGGAGGACACTGCAATTGTTGTTAGACATGTGGGTTAATGGGTTAATGTCGGACTTGGGGGTTTGGACCACACTGCTTTGAGATGTCTGCTTGATGAACACTTAACCTTTATATATGAGTCTCACTTAGACATGAGTTTCTGTGCCCCTGTTTCTCTACGAGAGCCAGAGTCACAAATAGGATACCTAGCAGTGGGGCAATGGAAAAACTCATCTTAAGATGGAGAGTAACTATATGTTTGACCTTGCCCTCATGGTAATTCTTCTTCCTTGTCGATCCAGAGGTCAGACAAAGCCACCCTTTACTCGGTTGTTTTCTGGGGAAACTAGGGTAAGGAGGAAAAATGAAAGTTTGTAAGCCCATTTGCTTGAACCACCAAAATGGGGTGATCTTTAGCTGGGTTTTGACCACCTCTGGGAAGACAGGTATGCAGTGAAATAGATGCCCACCAGTTCTTTGGTGTACTCAGGAATCATAAGACTTGGCCAGAAGTAAAAAAAAAATATCTGGGATTAGGGAGAAAACATCTCCCTGGGAGTGTGTGTTAAAGAGAGCCTGTGAGCAGGCTGAATTGCTTGCTGGGTGTCCACGTGGATCTACATATGGTGTGGAGGTCGGAGAAATGCAGCAATAACAGGATTGCTTGCGTATGGGCACGGATACCAGTGGATTTGTTTACCTGTAAAGGGGAACAAAAGGGTGACTCGAGGAATATTCACCACGTCGCATCAGGAGCCCAACTAGTTGAATAGTGGCAAGAGCCCATGGTCTACAAGCAAGGTGACCGGTGGACACCCCGTGGAGGCTGAGTGAGGTAGCCGGCACGGGTCGACCAGAAGCCCACCAGAGGGCGATATTGGAGACTGTGAACTGGTGCCTAAGAGTGCTGACTTTATGCACGGCCTGTCCGGCTTTGATTTTGCCGATGGACACAGACTGTGAAAGGTTCCTATTAGAATAAAGATTTCTTCATGGCGAGCAATGATTGTTTCCTCTGAGCACTGGTTTTATATTACTGGGCCATACATAAAGTGAATAGCTAAAATTAGGGGTATAAAGGCACAGAGCAGTTGGCTTACAAACTTTCGGAGTGGGGAACATTCCATAAGGCTTTGAATTAAGGTCCTGATGTTACTTAATTCCATGTTGGGGTTAAAGAATTTTGAACGGGTGCCAGGTTCACAAATGTGGATTTAGTTCGTGGATTGTGCCCACCTGGGTGATACACACGTGCAGTTAAATGAAGGGCGGAGGGATAAATGGCTCCTTGAGCATTGCCATTCTAGTTGGGTCTCTTCATTTCTGAACGTGGGAGCAGGGTGCAGCTGCCTCAGCTTGTTCCCTGCTTTAGCTGTCAAGGCTCCTTTCCGGCAAGATGTCCCTGAGCCGAAGACACATGTACTTACCCAAAGGAAGCCCGGGTTGTTGGAGTAACCGTGCAGAGATATGCTGATATATCCACAGACCATGCGGCTCTGCTTACACAATCACTGTCTCGGCCCCCCTCCTTCAGCCTGCAACATGTCGTCTGTTTTGAAAGATGGAGGAGGACATTGCAATTGGTTTCGACATGTGGGTTAATGGGTTAATGTCGGACTTGTGGGTTTGGACCACACTGCTTTCAGATGTCTGCTTGATGAACACTTAACCTTTATATATGAGTCTCACTTAGACATGAGTTTCTGTGCCCCTGTTTCTCTATGAGAGCCAGAGTCACAAATAGGATACCTAGCAGTGGGGCAATGGAAAAACTCATCTTAAGATGGAGAGTAGCTATTTGTTTGACTTTGCCCTCATGGTAATTCTTCTTCCTTGTCTATCCAGAGGTCAGAAAAAGTCACCCTTTACTCGGTTGTTTTCTAGGGAAAATATGGGAAGTGAGAAAAATGAAAGTTTGTAAGCCCACATGCTTAGAGCCACCAAAATTGGGTGATCTTTAGCTGGGTTAAGCTACCTCTGGGAAGACTGCTGTGCAGTGAATTAGATGCCCACCAGTGCTTTCGTGTACTCAGGAACCAAAAGCCTTTGCCAGAAGTTAAAATAAAATCTGAGAGTAGGGAGAAAACTACTCCCTGGACTGTGTGTTAAAGAGAGCCTGTGAGCAGGCTGAATTGCTTGCTGGGTGACCACGTGGATCTTCATATGGAGTGGAGGTCGGAGAACTGCAGCAATAAAAGAACTGCTTGTGTATGGCCCAGATACTAGTGGATTTGGTTTACCTGAAAAGGAGAAAAAGAGGGTGATTCGACTAAAGTTCCCCACGTTGCATCAGGAGCCCAGGCTTGTTGAACATTAGCGAGAGCCAATGGTCTACAAGCAAGGAGACCGGTGGACACCCCGTGGAGGCTGAGTGAGGTAGCTGGCACGGGCCGACCAGAAGCCTACCATAGGGCGATATTGGAGACTGTGAACTGGTGCCTAAGAGTGCTGACTTTATGCACGGCATGTCCGGCTTTGATTTTGCCGATGGACACAGACTTTGAAAGGTTCCTATTGGAATGAAGATTTCTTCATAGCGAGGAATGATTGTTTCCTCTGAGCACTGGTTTTATATTAGTGGGCCATAGATAAAGTGGATAGCTAAAATTTGGCGTATAAAGGCACAGAGTAGTTGGCTTACAAACTTTCCGAGTGGGGGAACATTCCATAAGTTTTAGAATTAAGGTCTGATGTAACTTAATTCCATGTTGGGTTTAAAGAATTTTGAACGGGTGCCTGGTTAGCAAATGTGAATTTAGTTCGTGGATTGTGCCAACCTGGGCGATACACACGTGCGGTTAAAGGAAGGGTGGAGTGATCAATGGCTCCTTGATCATTGCCATTCTAGTTGGGTCTCTTCATTTCTGAATGTGGGAGCAGGGTGCAGCTGACTCAGCTTGTTCCCTGCTTTAGCTGTCAAGGCTCCTTTCTGGCAAGACGTCCCTGAGCCGAAGACACATGGACCTACAAAGAGGAAACCCGGGCTGCTGGAGTAGCCATGCAGAGATATGCTGACATATCCACTGCCCAGGCTGCTCTGCTTACACATTCACTGCCTGGGCTATCCTCCTTCAGCCAGCAACATGTCGAATGTTTTGAAAGATGGAGGAGGACATTGCAATTGGTGTTGGACATGAGGGTTAATGGGTTATTGTCGGACTTGTGGGTTTGGACCACATTGCTTTCGGATGTCTGCTTGATGAACACTTAACCTTGATATATGAGTCTCACGTAGACATGAGTTTCTGTGTCCCTGTTTCTCTACGAGAGCCAGAGTCACAAATAGGATACCTAGCAATGGGGCAATGGAAAAACTCATCTTAAGATGGAGAGTAGCTATTTGTTTTACCTTGCCTCATGGTAATTCTACTTCCTTGTCTATCCAGAAGTCAGACAAAGCTACCCTGTACTCGGTTGTTTTCTGGGGAAACTATGGAAAGGTGGAAAAATGAAAGTTTGTAAGCCCACTTGCTTTGAACCACTAAAATGGGGTTATCTTTAGCTGGGTGTAGACCACCTCTAGGTAGACAGCTATGCAGTGAAATAGATGCCCACCAGTGCTTTCGTGAACTCAGGAACCATAAGCCTTTGCCAGAAGTTAAAAAAACATCTGGGAGTTGGGAGAAAACATCTCCCAGGGACTGTGTGTTAAAGAGAGACTGTGAGCAGGCTGAATTGCTTTCTGGGTGACCTCGGGGATCTACATATGGAGTGGAGGTCGGAGAAATGCAGCAATGAAAGGACTGCTTGCGTATGGGCACGGATACCTGTGGATTTGGTTTACCTGAAAAGGAGAAAACGAGGGTGACTCGAGTAAAGTTCACCATGTGCATCAGGACCCCAGGCTTGTTGAATAGTGGCGAGAGCCCATGGTCTACAAGCAAGGTGACCGGTGGATACCCCATGAAGGCTGAGCAAGGTCCCCGGTACGGGTCGACAAGAAGCACACCAGAGGACGATATTGGAGACTATGAACTGGTGCCTAAGAGTGCTGACTTTATGCACGGCGTGTCCGGCTTTGATTTTGCCGATGGACACAGACTTTGAATCTTTCCTATTGGAATGAAGATTTCTTCATGGCGAGCAATGATATTTCCTCTGAGCACTTGTTTTATATTTTGGGCCATAGATAAAGTGAATAGCTAAAATTTGGCGTATGATGGCACAGAGTAGTTGGCTTACAATCTTTGAGTGGGGAAACATTCCATAAGTTTTAGAATTAAGGTCCTGGTGTTACTTAATTCCATGTTGTGGTTAAAGAATTTTGAACGGGTGCCAGATTCGCAAATGTGGATTTAGTTCGTGGATTGTGCCAACCTGGGCGATACACACGTGCGGTTAAATGAAGGGCGGAGTGACAATGGCTCCTTGAGCATTGCCATTCTTGTTGGGTCTCTTCATTTCTGAACATGGGAGCAGGGTGCAGCTGCCTCACCTTGTTCCCTGCTTTAGCTGTCAAGGCTCCTTTCCGGCAAGACGTCCCTGAGCCGAAGACACAAGGACCTACCCAGAGGAAGCCCGGGCTGTTGGAGTAGCCGTGTAGAGATATGCTGACATATCCACTGCCCACGCTGCTCTGCTTACACATTCACTGCCTTGTCTCTCCTCCTTCAGCCAGCAACTTGTAATCTGTTTTGAAAGATGTAGGAGGACACTGCAATTGTTGTTAGACATGTGGGTTAATGGGTTAATGTCGGACTTGGGGGTTTGGACCACACTGCTTTCGGATGTCTGCTTGATGAACACTTAACCTTTATATATGAGTCTCACTTAGACATGAGTTTCTGTGCCCCTGTTTCTCTACGAGAGCCAGAGTCACAAATAGGATACCTAGCAGTGGGGCAATGGAAAAACTCATCTTAAGATGGAGAGTAACTATATGTTTGACCCTGCCCTCATGGTAATTCTTCTTCCTTGTCGATCCAGAGGTCAGACAAAGCCACCCTTTACTCGGTTGTTTTCTGGGGAAACTAGGGTAAGGGGGAAAATGAAAGTTGGTAAGCCCATTTGCTTGAGCCACCAAAATGGGGTGATCTTTAGCTGGGTTATGACCACCTCTGGGAAGACAGGTATGCAGTGAAATAGATGCCCACCAGGTCTTTGGTGTACTCAGGAATCATAAGACTTGGCCAGAAGTAAAAAAAAAAAATCTGGGAGTAGGGAGAAAACATCTCCCTGGGAGTGAGTGTTAAAGAGAGCCTGTGAGCAGGCTGAATTGCTTGCTGGGTGTCCACGTGGATCTACATATGGTGTGGAGGTCGGAGAAATGCAGCAATAACAGGATTGTTGCGTATGGGCACGGATACCTGTGGATTTGTTTACCTGTAAAGGGGAACACAAGGGTGACTCGAGGAATGTTCACCACGTCGCATCAGGAGCCCAACTAGTTGAATAGTGGCGAGAACCCATGGTCTACAAGCAAGGTGACCGGTGGACACCCCGTGGAGGCTGAGTGAGGTAGCCGGCACGGGTCGACCAGTAGCCCACCAGAGGGCGATATTGGAGACTGTGAACTGGTGCCTAAGAGTGCTGACTTTATGCACGGCCTCTCCGGCTTTGATTTTGCCAATGGACACAGACTGTGAAAGGTTCCTATTAGAATGAAGATTTCTTCATGGCGAGCAATGATTGTTTCCTCTGAGCACTGGTTTTATATTAGTGGGCCATAAATAAAGTGAATAGCTAAAATTAGGGGTATAAAGGCACAGAGCAGTTGGCTTACAAACTTTCGGAATGGGGGAACATTCTATATGGCTTTGAATTAAGGTCCTGATGTTACTTAATTCCATGCTGGGGTTAAAGAATTTTGAACAGGTGCCAGGTTCACAAATGTGGATTTAGTTCGTGGATTGTGCCCACCTCGGTGATACACACGTGCAGTTAAATGAAGGGCGGAGGGATCAATGGCTCCTTGAGCATTGCCATTCTAGTTGGGTCTCTTCTTTTCTGAACGTGGGAGCAGGGTGCAGCTGCCTCAGCTTGTTCCCTGCTTTAGCTGTCAAGGCTCCTTTCCGGCAAAACGTCCCTGAGCCGAAGACACATGTACTTACCCAAAGGAAACCCGGGTTGTTGGAGTAGCCGTGCAGAGATATGCTGATATATCCACAGACCACGCGGCTCTGCTTACACATTCACTGTCTCGGCCCCCCTCCTTCCGCCTGCAACATGTCGTCTGTTTTGAAAAATGGAGGAGGACATTGCAATTGGTCTTGGACATGTGGGTTAATGGGTTAATGTCGGACTTGTGGGTTTGGACCACACTGCTTACAGATGTCTGCTTGATGAACATTTAACCTTTATATATGAGTCTCACTTAGACATGAGTTACTGTGCCCCTGTTTCTCTACGAGAGCCAGAGTCACAAATAGGATACCTAGCAGTGGGGCAATGGAAAAACTCATCTTAAGATGGAGAGTAGCTATTTGTTTGACCTTGCCATTGTGGTAATTCTTCTTCCTTGTCTATCCAGAGGTCAGACAAAGCCACCCTATACTCGGTTGTTTTCTGGGTAAAATATGGGAAGTGGGAAAAATGAAAGTATGTAAGCCCACATGCTTAGAGCCACCAAAATTAGGTGATCTTTAGCTGGGTTAAGCTTCCTCTGGGAAGACAGCTATGCAGTGAAATAGATGCCCACCATTGCTTTGTTGTACTCGGGAACCATAAGTCTTTGCCAGAAGTTAAAAAAATATCTGGGATTAGGGAGAAAACATCTCTCTGGGAGTGTGTGTTAAAGAGAGCCTGTGAGCAGGCTGAATTCCTTGCTGGGTGTCCACGTGTATCTACATATGGTGTGGAGGTCGGAGAAATGCAGCAATAAAAGGACTGCTTGCGTATGGGCACGGATACCTGTGGATTTGTTTACCTGAAAAGGAGAACACAAGGGTGACTCGAGTAAATTCACCAAGTCGCATCAGGAGCCCAACTTGTTGAATAGTGGAGAGAGCCCATGGTCTAAAAGCAAGGTGACCAGTGGACACCCCGTGAAGGCTGAGTGAGGTACCGGCACGGGTCGACCAGAAGCCCACCAGAGGGTGATATTGGGGACTGTGAACTGGTGCCTAAGAGTGCTGACTTTATGCACAGCCAGTCCGGCTTTGATTTTGACGATTAACACAGACTTTGAAAGGTTCCTATTAGAATGAAGATTTCTTCATGGCGAGCAATGATTGTTTCCTCTGAGCACTGGTTTTATATTAGTGGGCCAAAAATAAAGTGAATAGCTAAAATTTGGCGTATAAAGGGACATAGTAGTTGGCTTACAAACATTCTGAGTTGGGGAACATTCCATAAGTTTTAGAACTAAGGTCCTGATGTTACTTAATTCCATGTTGGGGTTAAAGAATTTTGATCGGGTGCCAGGATTGCAAATTTGGATTAACATCATGGATTGTGCCAACCTGGGCGATACACACGTGCGGTTAAATCAAGGGCGGAGGGATCAATGGCTCCTTGAGCATTGCCATTCTAGTTGGGTCTCTTCATTTCTGAACGTGGGAGCAGGGTGCAGCTGCCTCACCTTGTTCCCTGCTTTAGCTGTCAAGGCTCCTTCCCGGCAAGACGTCCCTGAGCCGAAGACTAATGGACCTACCCAGAGGAAGCCCAGGCTGTTGGAGTAGCCGTGTAGAGATATGCTGACAAATCCACTGCACACGCTGCTCTCCTTACACATTCACTGCCTCGTCTCTCCTCCTTCAGACAGCAACATGTCATCTGTATTGAAAGATGGAGCAGGACACTGCAATTGGTGTTAGACATGTGGGTTAATGGGTTAATGTCGGACTTGTGGGTTTGGACCACACTGCTTTCGGATGTCTGCTTGATGAACACTTAACCTTTATATATGAGTCTCACTTAGACGTGATTTTCTGTGCCCCTTTTTCTCTAAGAGAGCCAGAGTCACAAATAGGATACCTAGCAGTGGGGCAATGGAAAAACTCATCTTAAGATGGAGAGTAGCTATTTGTTTGACCTTGCCCTCGTGGTAATTCTTCTTCCTTGTCTATCCAGCGGTCAGACAAAGCCACCCTTTACTCGGTTGTTTTCTGGTGAAACTATGGGAAGTGGGAAAAATGAAAGTTTGTAAGCCGACTTGCTTTGAGCCACCAAAATGGGGTGGTCTTCAGCTGGGTTTAGACCACCTCTGGCAAGACAGCTATGCATTGAAATTGATGCCCACCAGTGCTTTCCTGTACTCTGGAACCATATGTCTTTGCCTGAAGTTAAAAAAAATCTGGGAGTATGGAGAAAACATCTCCCTGGGACTGTGTGTTAAAGAGAGCCTGTGAGCAGGCTGAATTGCTTCCTGAGTGTCCACGTGGATCTACATGTGGTATGGAGGTCGGAGAAAGGCAGCAATAAAAGGACTGCTTGCGAATGGGCACGGATATCTGTGTATTTGGTTTACCTGAAAAGGAGAACACGAGGGTGACTCGAGTAAAGATCACCACGTCGCATCAGGAGCCCAACTTGTTGAATAGTGGCGAGAGCCCATGGTCTACAAGCAAGGTGACCGGTGGATACCCCGTGAAGGCTGAGCGAGGTAACTGGCACGGGTCGACCCGAAGCCCACCAGAGGACGATATTGGAGACTGTGAACTGGTGCCTAAGAGTGCTGAGTTTATGCACGTCCTGTCCAGCTTTGATTTTGCCGATGGGAGACAGACTTTGAATGGTTCCTATTGGAATGAAGATTTCTTCATAGCGAGCAATAATTGTTTCCTCTGAGCACTTGTTTTATATTTTGGGCCATAGATAAAGTGAATAGCTAAATTTTGGCGTATAATGGCACAGAGTAGTTGGCTTACAAACTTTCTGAGTGGGGGAACATTCCATAAGTTTTAGAATTAAGGTCCTGATGTTACTTAATTCCATGTTGGGGTTAAAGACTTTTGAACGGGTGCCAGGTTCGCAAATGTGGATTTAGTTCGTGGATTGTGCCAACGTGGGCGATACACACGTGCTGTTAAATGAAGGGCGGAGTGACAATGGCTCCATGAGCATTGCCATTCTAGTTGGGTCTCTTCATTTCTGAACGTGGGAGCAGGGTGCAGCTGCCTCAGCTTGTTCCCTGCTTTAGCTGTCAAGGCTCCTTTGCGGCAAGACGACCCTGAGCCAAAGACACATGTACTTACCCAAAGGAAGCCCGGGTTGTTGGAGTAGCCGTGCAGAGATATGCTGATATATCCACAGACCACGCGGCTCTGCTTACACATTCACTGTCTCGGCCCCCCTCCTTCAGCCTGCAACATGTCGTCTGTTTTGAAAGATGGAGGAGGACATTGCAATTGGTCTTGGACATGTGGGTTAATGGGTTAATGTCGGACTTGTGGGTTTGGACCACACTGCTTTCAGATGTCTGCTTGATGAACACTTAACCTTTATATATGAGTCTCACTTAGACATGAGTTTCTGTGCCCCTGTTTCTCTACGAGAGCCAGAGTCACAAATAGGATACTTAGCAGTGGGGCAATGGAAAAACTCATCTTAAGATGGAGAGTAGCTATTTGTTTGACCTTGCCATTGTGGTAATTCTTCTTCCTTGTCTATCCAGAGGTCAGACAAAGCCACCCTATTCTCGGTTGTTTTCTGGGTAAAATATGGGAAGTAGGAAAAATGAAAGTTTGTAAGCCCACTTGCCTTGAGCCACCAAAATGGGGTGATCTTTAGCCGGGTTTTGACCACCTCTGGGAAGACAGCTATGCAGTGAAATAGATGCCCACCATTGCTTTGTTGTACTCAGGAACCATAAGTCTTTGCCAGAAGTTAAAAAAATATCTGGGATTAGGGAGAAAACATCTCCCTGGGAGTGTGTGTTAAAGAGAGCCTGTGAGCAGGCTGAATTGCTTGCTGGGTGTCCACGTGTATCTACATATGGTGTGGAGGTCGGAGAAATGCAGCAATAAAAGGACTGCTTGCGTATGGGCATGGATACCTGTGGATTTGTTTACCTGGAAAGGAGAACACAAGGGTGACTCGAGTAAAGTTCACCAAGTCGCATCAGGAGCCCAACTTGTTGAATAGTGGCGAGAGCGCATGGCCTAAAAGCAAGGTGACCAGTGGACACCCCGTGAAGGCTGAGTGAGGTACCGGCACGGGTCGACGAGAAGCCCACCAGAGGGCGATATTGGGGACTGTGACCTGGTGCCTAAGTGTGCTGACTTTATGCACAGCCAGTCCGGCTTTGATTTTGCCCATTAACACAGACTTTGAAAGGTTCCTATTAGAATGAAGATTTCTTCATGGCGAGCAATGATTGTGTCCTCTGAGCACTGGTTTTATATTAGTGGGCCAAAAATAAAGTGAATAGCTAAAATTTGGCGTATAAAGGCACAGAGTAGTTGGCTTACAAACATTCTGAGTCGGGGAACATTCCATAAGTTTTAGAATTAAGGTCCGGATGTTACTTAATTCCATGTTGGGGTTAAAGAATTTTGATCGGGTGCCAGGTTTGCAAATTTGGATTTAGATCATGGATTGTGCCAACCTTGGCGATACACACGTGCGATTAAATCAAGGGCGGAGGGATCAATGGCTCCTTGAGCATTGCCATTCTAGTTGGGTCTTTTCATTTCTGAACGTGGGAGCAGGGTGCAGCTGCTTCAGCTTCTTACCTGCTTTAGTTGTCAAGGCTCCTTTCCGGCAAGACGTCCTGAACCGAAGACACATGAACCTACACAGAGGAAGCCCGGGCTGTTGGAGTAGCCGTGCAGAGATATGCTGACATATTCACTGCCCACTCGGCTCTGCTTACACATTCACTGCCTCAGCTCTCCTCCTTCAGCCGGCAACATGTCGTCTGTTTTGAAAGATGGAGGAGGACATTGCAATTGGTGTTAGACATGCGGGTTAATGGGTAAATGTCGGACTTGTGGGTTTGGACCACACTGCTTTCGGATGTCTGCTTGATGAACACTTAACCTTTATATATGAGTCTCACTTAGACATGAGTTTCTGTGCCCCTGTTTCTCTACGAGAGCCAGAGTCACAAATAGGATACCTAGCAGTGGGGCAATGGAAAAACTCATCTTAAGATGGAGAGTAGCTATTTGTTTGACCTTGCCCTCATGGTAATTCTTCTTTCTTGTCTATCCAGAGGTCAGACAAAGCCACCCTTTACTCGGTTGTTTTCTGGGGAAACTATGGGAAGTGGTGAAAATGAAAGTTTGTAAGCCCACTAGCTTTGAGCCACCAAAATGGGGTGATCTTCAGCTGGGTTTAGACCACCTCTGGGAAGACAGCTATGCATTGAAACTGATGCCCACCAGTGCTTTCCTGTACTCTGGAACCATATGTCTTTGCCTGAAGTTAAAAAAAATCTGGGAGTATGGAGAAAACATCTCCCTGGGACTGTGTGTTAAAGAGAGCCTGTGAGCAGGCTGAATTGCTTCCTGAGTGTCCACGTGGATCTACATGTGGTATGGAGGTCGGAGAAAGGCAGCAATAAAAGGACTGCTTGCGAATGGGCACGGATATCTGTGTATTTGGTTTACCTGAAAAGGAGAACACGAGGGTGACTCGAGTAAAGATCACCACGTTTCAGGAGCCCAACTTGTTGAATAGTGGCGAGAGCCCATGGTCTACAAGCAAGGTGACCGGTGGATACCCCGTGAAGGCTGAGCGAGGTAACTGGCACGGGTCGACCCGAAGCCCACCAGAGGACGATATTGGAGACTGTGAACTGGTGCCTAAGAGTGCTGACTTTATGCACGGCCTCTCCGGCTTTGATTTTGCTAATGGACACAGACTGTGAAAAGTTCCTATTAGAATGAAGATTTCTTCATGGCGAGCAATGATTGTTTCCTCTGAACACTGGTTTTATATTAGTGGGCCATACATAAAGTGAATAGCTAAAATTAGGGGTATAAAGGCACAGAGCAGTTGGCTTACAAACTTTCGGAATGGGGGAACATTCCATAAGGCTTTGAAGTAAGGTCCTGATGTTACTTAATTTCATGTTGGGGTTAAAGAATTTTGAACGGGTGCCAAGTTCACAAATGTGGATTTAGTTCGTGGATTGTGCCCACCTGGGTGATACACACGTGCAGTTAAATGAAGGGCGGAGGGATCAATGGCTCCTTGAGCATTGCCATTCTAGTTGGGTCTCTTCATTTCTGAACGTGGGAGCAGGGTGCAGCTGCCTCAGCTTGTTCCCTGCTTTAGCTGTCAAGGCTCCTATCCGGCAAGACGTCCCTAAGCCGAAGACACATGTACTTACCCAAAGGAAGCCGGGGTTGTTGGAGTAGCCGTGCAGAGATATGATGAAATATCCACAGACCACGCGGCTCTGCTTACACATTCACTGTCTCGGCCCCCCTCCTTCAGCCTGCAACATGTCGTCTGTTTTGAAAGATGGAGGAGGACATTGCAATTGGTCTTGGACATGTTGGTTAATGGGTTAATGTCGGACTTGTGGGTTTGGACCACACTGCTTTCAGATGTCTGCTTGATGAACACTTAACCTTTATATATGAGTCTCACTTAGACATGAGTTTCTGTGCCCCTGTTTCTCTACGAGAGCCAGAGTCACAAATAGGATACCTAGCAGTGGGGCAATGGAAAAACTCATCTTAAGATGGAGAGTAGCTATTTGTTTGACCTTGCCATTGTGGTAATTCTTCTTCCTTGTCTATCCAGAGGTCAGACAAAGTCACCCTATTCTCGGTTGTTTTCTGGGTAAAATATGGGAAGTGGGAAAAATGAAAGTTTGTAAGCCCACATGATTAGAGCCACCAAAAATGGGTGATCTTTAGCCGGGTATGACCACCTCTGGGAAGACAGCTATGCAGTGAAATAGATGCCCACCAGTGCTTTGTTGTACTCAGGAACCATAAGTCTTTGCCAGAAATTAAAAAAAATATATGGGATTAGGGAGAAAACATCTCCCTGGGAGTGTGTGTTAAAGAGAGCCTGTGAGCAGGCTGAATTGCTTGCTGGGTGTCCACGTGTATCTACATATGGTGTGGAGGTGGGGAAATGCAGCAATAAAAGGACTGCTTGTGTATGGGCACGGATACCTGTGGATTTGGTTTACCTGAAAAGGAGAACACGAGGGTGACTCGAGTAAAGTTCACCACGTCGCATCAGGAGCCCAACTTGTTGAATAGTGGCGAGAGCCCATGGTCTAAAAGCAAGGTGACCAGTGGACACCCCATGAAGGCTGAGTGAGGTACCGGCACGGGTCGACCAGAAGCCCACCAGAGGGCGATATTGGGGACTGTGAACTGGTGCCTAAGAGTGCTGACTTTATGCACAGCCAGTCCGCTTTGATTTTGCCGATTAACACAGACTTTGAAAGGTTCCTATTAGAATGAAGATTTCTTCATGGCGAGCAATGATTGTTTCCTCTGAACACTGGTTTTATATTAGTGGGCCAAAAATAAAGTGAATAGCTAAAATTTGGCGTATAAATGCACAGAGTAGTTGGCTTACAAACATTCTGAGTCGGGGAACATTCCATAAGTTTTAGAATTAAGGTCCTGATGTTACTTAATTCCATGTTGGGGTTAAAGAATTTTGATCGGGTGCCAGGTTTGCAAATTTGGATTTAGTTCATGGATTGTGCCATCCTGGGCGATACACACGTGCGGTTAAATCAAGGGCGGAGGGATCAATGGATCCTTGAGCATTGCCATTCTAGTTGGGTCTTTTCATTTCTGAACGTGGGAGCAGGGTGCTGCTGCCTCAGCTTCTTACCTGCTTTAGTTGTCAAGGCTCCTTTCCGGCAAGACATCCTGAACCGAAGACACATGGACCTACCCAGAGGAAGTTCGGGCTGTTGGAGTAGCCGTGCAGAGATATGCTGACATATTCACTGCCCAAGCGGCTCTGCTTACACATTCACTGCCTCGGATCTCCTCCTTCAGCCGGCAACATGTCGTCTGTTTTGAAAGATGCAGGAGGACATTGCAATTGGTGTTAGACATGCGGGTTAATGGGTAAATGTCGGACTTGTGGGTTTGGACCACACTGCTTTCAGATGTCTGCTTGATGAACACTTAACCTTTATATATGAGTCTCACTTAGACATGAGTTTCTGTGCCCCTGTTTCTCTACGAGAGCCAGAGTCACAAATAGGATACCTAGCAGTGGGGCAATGGAAAAACTCATCTTAAGATGGAGAGTAGCTATTTGTTTGACCTTGCCCTCATGGTAATTCTTTCTTGTCTATCGAGAGGTCAGACAAAGCCACCCTTTACTCGGTTGTTTTCTGGGGAAACTATGGGAAGTGGTGAAAATGAAAGTTTGTAAGCCCACTTGCTTTGAGGCACCAAAATGGGGTGATCTTTAGCTGGGTTTAGACCACCTCTGGGAAGACAGCTATGCAGTGAAATTGATGCCCACCAGTGCTTTCCTGTACTCTGGAACCATATGTCTTTGCCAGAAGTTTAAAAAAATCTGGGAGTAGGGACAAAACATCTCCCAGGGACTGTGTGTTAAAGAGAGACTGTGAGCAGGCTGAATTGCTTCCTGAGTGTCCACGTGGATCTACATGTGGTGTGGAGGTCGGAGAAATGCAGCAATAAAAGGACTGCTTGCATATGGGCACGGATACCTGTGGATTTGGTTTACCTGAAAAGGAGAACACGAGGGTGACTCGAGTAAAGTTCACCACGTCGCATCAGGAGCCCAACTTGTTGAATAGTGGCGAGAGCCCATGGTCTACAAGCAAGGTGACCGGTGGATACCCCGTGAAGGCTGAGCGAGGTGACTGGAACGGGTCGACCCGAAGCCCACCAGAGGACGATATTGGAGACTGTGAACTGGTGCCTAAGAGTGCTGAGTTTATGCACGGCTTGTCCGGCTTTGATTTTGCCGATGGAGACAGACTTTGAATGGTTCCTATTAGAATGAAGATTTCTTCATAGCGAGCAATGATTGTTTCCTCTGAGCACTTGTTTTATATTTCGGGCCATAGATAAAGTGAATAGCTAAATTTTGGCGTATAATGGCACAGAGTAGTTGGCTTACAAACTTTCTGAGTGGGGGAACATTCCATAAGTTTTAGAATTAAGGTCCTGATGTTACTTAATTCCATGTTGGGGTTAAAGAATTTTGATCGGGTGCCATTTTTGCAAATTTGGATTTAGTTCGTGGATTGTGCCAACCTGGGCGATACACACATGCGGTTAAATGAAGGGCGGAGTGATCAATGGCTCCTTGAGCATTGCCATTCTAGTTGGGTCTCTTCATTTCTGAACGTGGGAGCAGGGTGCAGCTGCCTCAGCTTGTTCCCTGCTTTAGCTGTCAAGGATCCTTCCCGGCAAGACGTCCCTGAGCCGAAGACACATGGACCTACCCTGAGGAAGCCCAGGCTGTTGGAGTAGCCGTGTAGAGATATGCTGACATATCCACTGCCCACGCTGCTCTCCTTTCACATTCACTGCCTCGTCTCTCCTCCTTCAGACAGCAACATGTCATCTGTATTGAAAGATGGAGGAGGACACTGCAATTGGTGTTAGACATGTGTGTTAATGGGTTAATGTCGGACTTGTGGGTTTGGACCACACTGCTTTCGGATGTCTGCTTGATGAACACTTAACCTTTATATATGAGTCTCACTTAGACATGATTTTCTGTGCTCCTTTTTCTCTATGAGAGCCAGAGTCACAAATAGGATACCTAGCAGTGGGGCAATGGAAAAACTCATCTTAAGATGGAGTGTAGCTATTTGTTTGACCTTGCCCTCGTGGTAATTCTTCTTCCTTGTCTATCCAGAGGTCAGACAAAGCCACCCTTTACTCGGTTGTTTTCTAGGGATAATATGGGAAGTGGGAAAAATGAAAGTTTGTAAGCCGACTTGCTTTGAGCCACCAAAATGGGGTGATCTTTAGCTGGGTTTACACCACCTCTGGGAAGACAGCTATGCAGTGAAATAGATGCCCACCAGTGCTTTCGTGTACTCAGGAACCATAACACTTGGCCAGAAGTTAAAAAAAAAAATCTGGGATTATGGAGAAAACATCTCCCTGGGACTGTGTGTTAAAGAGAGCCTGTGAGAAGCCTCAATTGCTTGCTGGGTGTCCACGTGGCTCTACATATGGTGTGGAGGTCGGAGAAATGCAGCAATAAAAGGACTGCTTGCGTATGGGCACGGATACCTGTGGATTTGGTTTACCTGAAAAGGAGAACACAAGGGTGACTCGAGTAAAGTTCACCACGTCGCATAAGGAGCCTAACTTGTTGAATAGTGGCGAGAGCCCATGGTCTACAAGCAAGGTGACCAGTGGACACCCCGTGAAGGCTGAGCGAGGCAGCCGGCACGGGTCGACCAGAAGCCCACCATAGGGCGATATAAGGGACTGTGAACTGGTGCCTAAGAGTGCTTACTTTATCCACGGCCTGTCCGTCTTTGATTTTGCCGATGGACACAGACTTTGAAAGGTTCCAATTGGAATGAAGATTTCTTCATAGCGAGCAATGATTGTTTCCTCTGAGCACTGGTTTTATATTAGTGGGCCATACATAAAGTGAATAGCTAAAATTTGGCGTATATAGGCACAGAGTAGTTGGTTTACAAACATTCTGAGTCGGGGAACATTCCATAAGTTTTAGAATTAAGGTCCTGATGTTACTTAATTCCATGTTGGGGTTAAAGAATTTTGATCGGGTGCCAGGTTTGCAAATTTGGATTTAGTTCATGGATTGTGCCAACCTGGGCGATACACACGTGCGGTTAAATCAAGGGCGGAGGGATCAATGGCTCCTTGAGCATTGCCATTCTACTTGGGTCTTTTCATTTCTGAACGTGGGAGCAGGGTGCAGCTGCCTCAGCTTCTTACCTGCTTTAGTTGTCAAGGCTCCTTTCCGGCAAGACGTCCTGAACCGAAGACACATGGACCTACCCAGAGGAAGCCCGTGCTGTTGGAGTATCCGTGCAGAGATATGCTGACATATTCAATGCCCACGCGGCCTGCTTACACATTCATTGCCTCTGCTCTCCTCCTTCAGCCGGCAACATGTCGACTGTTTTGAAAGATGGAGGAGGACATTGCAATTGGTGTTAGACATGCGGGTTAATGGGTAAATGTCGGACTTATGGGTTTGGACCACACTGCTTTCGGATGTCTGCTTGATGAACACTTAACGTTTATATATGAGTCTCACTTAGACATGATTTTCTGTGCCCCTTTTTCTCTACGAGAGCCAGAGTCACTAATAGGATACCTAGCAGTGGGGCAATGGAAAAACTCATCTTAAGATGGAGAGTAGCTATTTGTTTGACCTTGCCCTCGTGGTAATTCTTCTTCCTTGTCTATCCAGAGGTCAGACAAAGCCACCCTTTACTCGGTTGTTTTCTAGGGAAAATATGGGAAGTGGGAAAAATGAAAGTTTGTAAGCCGACTTGCTTTGAGCCACCAAAATGGGGTGATCTTTAGCTGGGTTTACACCACCTCTGGGAAGACAGCTATGCAGTGAAATTGATGCCCACCAGTGCTTTCCTGTACTCTGGAACCATATGTCTTTGCCTGAAGTTTAAAAAAAATCTGGGAGTAGGGACAAAACATCTCCCAGGGACTGTGTGTTAAAGAGAGACTGTGAGCAGGCTGAATTGCTTCCTGAGTGTCCACGTGGATCTACATGTGGTGTGGAGGTCGGAGAAATGCAGCAATAAAAGGACTGCTTGCATATGGGCACGGATACCTGTGGATTTGGTTTACCTGAAAAGGAGAACACGAGGGTGACTCGACTAAAGTTCACCACGAGGCATCAGGAGCCCAACTTGATGAATAGTGGCGAGAGCCCATGGTCAACAAGCAAGGTGACCGGTGGATACCCAGTGAAGGCTGAGCGAGGTAACTGGCACGGGTCGACCCGAAGCCCACCAGAGGACGATATTGGAGACTGTGAACTGGTGCCTAAGAGTGCTGAGTTTATGCACGGCCTGTCCAGCTTTGATTTTGCCGATGGGAGACAGACTTTGAATGGTTCCTATTGGAATGAAGATTTCTTCATAGCGAGCAATGATTGTTTCCTCTGAGAACTTGTTTTATATTTTGGGCCATAGATAAAGTGAATAGCTAAATTTTGGCGTATAGTGGCACAGAGTAGTTGGCTTACAAACTTTCTAAGTGGGGGAACATTCCATAAGTTTTAGAATTAAGGTCCTGATGTTACTTAATTCCATGTTGGGGTTAAAGAATTTTGATCGGGTGCCAGGTTTGCAAATTTGGATTTAGATCCTGTATTGTGCCAACCTGGGCGATACACACGTGCGGTTAAATGAAGGGCGGAGTGATCAATGGCTCCGTGAGCATTGCCATTCTAGTTGGGTCTCTTCATTTCTGAACGTGGGAGCAGGGTGCAGCTGCCTCACCTTGTTCCCTGCTTTAGCTGTCAAGCCTCCTTCCCGGCAAGACGTCCCTGAGCCGAAGACACATGGACCTACCCAGAGGAAGCCCAGGCTGTTGGAGTAGCCGTGTAGAGATATGCTGACATATCCACTGCCCACGCTGCTCTGCTTACACATTCACTGCCTCGTCTCTCCTCCTTCAGACAGCAACATGTCATCTGTAGTGAAAGATGGAGGAGGACACTGCAATTGGTGTTAGACATGTGTGTTAATGGGTTAATGCCGGACTTGTGGGTTTGGACCACACTGCTTTCGTATGTCTGCTTGATGAACGCTTAACGTTTATATATGAGTCTCACTTAGACATGATTTTCTGTGCCCCTTTTTCTCTACGAGAGCCAGAGTCACTAATAGGATACCTAGCAGTGGGGCAATGGAAAAACTCATCTTAAGATGGAGAGTAGCTATTTGTTTGACCTTGCCCTCGTGGTAATTCTTCTTCCTTGTCTATCCAGAGGTCAGACAAAGCCACCCTTTACTCGGTTGTTTTCTAGGGAAAATATGGGAAGTGGGAAAAATGAAAGTTTGTAAGCCGACTTGCTTTGAGCCACCAAAATGGGGTGATCTTTAGCTGGGTTTACACCACCTCTGGGAAGACAGCTATGCAGTGAAATAGATGCCCACCAGTGCTTTCGTGTACTCAGGAACCATAAGACTTGGCCAGAAGTTAAAAAAAAAATCTGGGATTATGGAGAAAACATCTCCCTGGGACTGTGTGTTAAAGAGAGCCTGTGAGCAGCCTGAATTGCTTGCTGGATGTCCACATGGATCTACATATGGTGTGGAGGTCGGAGAAATGCAGCAATAAAAGGATTGCTTGCGTATGGTTACGGATACCTGTGGATTTGGTTTACCTGAAAAGGAGAACACAAGGGTGACTCGAGTAAAGTTCACCACGTCGATAAGGAGCCTAACTTGTTGAATAGTGGCGAGAGCCCATGGTCTACAAGCAAGGTGACCAGTGGACACCCCGTGAAGGCTGAGCGAGGTAGCCGGCACGGGTCGACCAGAAGCCCACCAGAGGGCGATATAGGGGACTGTGAACTTGTGCCTAAGAGTGCTTACTTTATCCACGGCCTGTCCGTCTTTGATTTTGCCGATGGACACAGACTTTGAAAGGTTCCAATTAGAATGAAGATTTCTTCATAGCGAGCAATGATTGTTTCCTCTGAGCACTGGTTTTATATTAGTGGGCAATACATAAAGTGAATAGCTAAAATTTGGCGTATATAGGCACAGAGTAGTTGGCTTACAAACTTTCCGTGGGGGAACATTCCATAAGTTTTAGAATTAAGGTCCTGATGTTACTTAATTCCATGTTGGGGTTAAAGAATTTTGAACGGGTGCCAGGTTCGCAAATGTGGATTTAGTTCGTGGATTGTGCCAACCTGAACGATACACACGTGCGGTTAAATGAAGGGCGGAGTGACAATGGCTCCTTGAGCATTGCCATTCTAGTTGGGTCTCTTCATTTCTGAACGTGGGAGCAGGGTGCAGCTGCCTCAGCTTGTTCCCTGCTTTAGCTGTCAAGGCTGCTTTCCGGCAAGACGTCCCTGAGCCGAAGACACATGTACTTACCCAAAGGAAGCCCGGGTTGTTGGAGTAGCCGTGCAGAGATATGCTGATATATCCACAGACCACGCGGCTCTGCTTACACATTCACTGTCTCGGCCCCCCTCCTTCAGCCTGCAACATGTCGTCTGTTTTGAAAGATGGAGGAGGACATTGCAATTGGTCTTGGACATGTGGGTTAATGGGTTAATGTCGGACTTCTGGGTTTGGACCACACTGCTTTCAGATGTCTGCTTGATGAACACTTAACCTTTATATATGAGTCTCACTTAGACATGAGTTTCTGTGCCCCTGTTTCTCTACGAGAGCCAGAGTCACAAATAGGATTCCTAGCAGTGGGGCAATGGAAAAACTCATCTTAAGATGGAGAGTAGCTATTTGTTTGACCTTGCCATTGTGGTAATTCTTCTTCCTTGTCTATCCAGAAGTCAGACAAAGGAACCCTTTACGCGGTTGTTTTCTAGGGAATATATGGGAAGTGGGAAAAATGAAAGTTTGTAAGCCCACTTGCCTTGAGCCACCAAAATGGGGTGATCTTTAGCCGGGTATGACCACCTCTGGGAAGACAGCTATGCAGTGAAATAGATGCCCACCAGTGCTTTGTTGTACTCAGGAACCATAAGTCTTTGCCAGAAATTAAAAAAAATATCTGGGATTATGGAGAAAACATCTCCCTGGGAGTGTGTGTTAAAGAGAGCCTGTGAGCAGGCTGAATTGCTTGCTGGGTGTCCACGTGTATCTACATATGGTGTGGAGGTGGGGAAATGCAGCAATAAAAGGACTGCTTGCGTATGGGCACGGATACCTGTGGATTTGGTTTACCTGAAAAGGAGAACACGAGGGTGACTCGAGTAAAGTTCACCACGTCGCATCAGGAGCCCAACTTGTTGAATAGTGGCGAGAGCCCATGGTCTAAAAGCAAGGTGACCAGTGGACACCCCATGAAGGCTGAGTGAGGTACCGGCACGGGTCGACCAGAAGCCCACCAGAGGGCGATATTGGGGACTGTGAACTGGTGCCTAAGAGTGCTGACTTTATGCACAGCCAGTCCGCTTTGATTTTACCGATTAACACAGACTTTGAAAGGTTCCTATTAGAATGAAGATTTCTTCATAGCGAGCAATGATTGTTTCCTCTGAGCACTGGTTTTATATTAGTGGGCCAAAAATAAAGTGAATAGCTAAAATTTGGCGTATAAAGGCACAGAGTAGTTGGCTTACAAACATTCTGAGTAGGGGAACATTCCATAAGTTTTAGAATTAAGGTCCTGATGTTACTTAATTCCATGTTGGGGTTAAAGAATTTTGATCGGGTGCCAGGTTTGCAAATTTGGATTTAGTTCATGGATTGTGCCAACCTGGGCGATACACACGTGCGGTTAAATCAAGGGCGGAGGGATCAATGGCTCCTTGAGCATTGCCATTCTAGTTGGGTCTTTTCATTTCTGAACGTGGGAGCAGGGTGCTGCTGCCTCAGCTTCTTACCTGCTTTAGTTGTCAAGGCTCCTTTCCAGCAAGACGTCCTGAACCGAAGACACATGGACCTACCCAGAGGAAGTTCGGGCTGTTGGAGTAGCCGTGTAGAGATATGCTGACATATCCACTGCCCACGCTGCTCTGCTTACACATTCACTGCCTCGTCTCTCCTCCTTCAGACAGCAACATGTCATCTGTATTGAAAGATGGAGGAGGACACTGCAATTGGTGTTAGACATGTGTGTTAATAGGTTAATGTCGGACTTGTGGGTTTGGACCACACTGCTTTCGGATGTCTGCTTGATGAACACTTAACGTTTATATATGAGTCTCACTTAGACATGATTTTCTGTGCCCCTTTTTCTCTACGAGAGCCAGAGTCACTAATAGGATACCTAGCAGTGGGGATATGGAAAAACTCATCTTAAGATGGAGAGTAGCTATTTGTTTGACCTTGCCCTCGTGGTAATTCTTCTTCCTTGTCTATCCAGAGGTCAGACAAAGCCACCATTTACTCGGTTGTTTTCTAGGGAAAATATGGGAAGTGGGAAAAATGAAAGTTTGTAAGCCGACTTGCTTTGAGCCACCAAAATGGGGTGATCTTTAGCTGGGTTTACACCACCTCTGGGAAGACAGCTATGCAGTGAAATAGATGCCCACCAGTGCTTTCGTGTACTCAGGAACCATAAGACTTGGCCAGAAGTTAAAAAAAAAAATCTGGGATTATGGAGAAAACATCTCCCTGGGACTGTGTGTTAAAGAGAGCCTGTGAGCAGCCTGAATTGCTTGCTGGATGTCCACATGGATCTACATATGGTGTGGAGGTCGGAGAAATGCAGCAATAAAAGGATTGCTTGCGTATGGTTACGGATACCTGTGGATTTGGTTTACCTGAAAAGGAGAACACAAGGGTGACTCGAGTAAAGTTCACCACGTCGATAAGGAGCCTAACTTGTTGAATAGTGGCGAGAGCCCATGGTCTACAAGCAAGGTGACCAGTGGACACCCCGTGAAGGCTGAGCGAGGTAGCCGGCACGGGTCGACCAGAAGCCCACCAGAGTGCGATATAGGGGACTGTGAACTTGTGCCTAAGAGTGCTTACTTTATCCACGGCCTGTCCGTCTTTGATTTTGCCGATGGACACAGACTTTGAAAGGTTCCAATTAGAATGAAGATTTCTTCATAGCGAGCAATGATTGTTTCCTCTGAGCACTGGTTGTATATTAGTGGGCAATACATAAAGTGAATAGCTAAAATTTGGCGTATATAGGCACAGAGTAGTTGGCTTACAAACATTCTGAGTGGGGAACATTCCATAAGTTTTAGAATTAAGGTCCTGATGTTACTTAATTCCATGTTGGGGTTAAAGAATTTTGAACGGGTGCCAGGTTCGCAAATGTGGATTTAGTTCGTGGATTGTGCCAACATGAACGATACACACGTACGGTTAAATGAAGGGCGGAGTGACAATGGCTCCTTGAGCATTGCCATTCTAGTTGGGTCTCTTCATTTCTGAACGTGGGAGCAGGGTGCAGCTGCCTCAGCTTGTTCCCTGCTTTAGCTGTCAAGGCTGCTTTCCGGCAAGACGTCCCTGAGCCGAAGACACATGTACTTACCCAAAGGAAGCCCGGGTTGTTGGAGTAGCCGTGCAGAGATATGCTGATATATCCACAGACCACGCGGCTCTGCTTACACATTCACTGTCTAGGCCCCCCTCCTTCAGCCTGCAACATGTCGTCTGTTTTGAAAGATGGAGGAGGACATTGCAATTGGTCTTGGACATGTGGGTTAATGGGTTAATGTCGGACTTGTGGGTTTGGACCACAGTGCTTTCAGATGTCTGCTTGATGAACACTTAACCTTTATATATGAGTCTCACTTAGACATGAGTTTCTGTGCCCCTGTTTCTCTACGAGAGCCAGAGTCACAAATAGGATACCTAGCAGTGGGGCAATGGAAAAACTCATCTTAAGATGGAGAGTAGCTATTTGTTTGACCTTGCCATTGTGGTAATTCTTCTTCCTTGTCTATCCAGAAGTCAGACAAAGCCACCCTTTACGCGGTTGTTTTCTAGGGAATGTATGGGAAGTGGGAAAAATGAAAGTTTGTAAGCCCACTTGCCTTGAGCCACCAAAATGGGGTGATCTTTAGCCGGGTATGACCACCTCTGGGAAGACAGCTATGCAGTGAAATAGATGCCCACCAGTGCTTTGTTGTACTCAGGAACCATAAGTCTTTGCCAGAAATTAAAAAAAATATCTGGGATTATGGAGAAAACATCTCCCTGGGAGTGTGTGTTAAAGAGAGCTTGTGAGCAGCCTGAATTGCTTGCTGGATGTCCACATGGATCTACATATGGTGTGGAGGTCGGAGAAATGCAGCAATAAAAGGATTGCTTGCGTATGGTTACGGATACCTGTGGATTTGGTTTACCTGAAAAGGAGAACACAAGGGTGACTCGAGTAAAGTTCACCACGTCGATAAGGAGCCTAACTTGTTGAATAGTGGCGAGAGCCCATGGTCTACAAGCAAGGTGACCAGTGGACACCCCGTGAAGGCTGAGCGAGGTAGCCGGCACGGGTCGACCAGAAGCCCACCAGAGGGCGATATAGGGGACTGTGAACTTGTGCCTAAGAGTGCTTACTTTATCCACGGCCTGTCCGTCTTTGATTTTGCCGATGGACACAGACTTTGAAAGGTTCCAATTAGAATGAAGATTTCTTCATAGCGAGCAATGATTGTTTCCTCTGAGCACTGGTTGTATATTAGTGGGCAATACATAAAGTGAATAGCTAAAATTTGGCGTATATAGGCACAGAGTAGTTGGCTTACAAACATTCTGAGTGGGGAACATTCCATAAGTTTTAGAATTAAGGTCCTGATGTTACTTAATTCCATGTTGGGGTTAAAGAATTTTGAACGGGTGCCAGGTTCGCAAATGTGGATTTAGTTCGTGGATTGTGCCAACATGAACGATACACACGTACGGTTAAATGAAGGGCGGAGTGACAATGGCTCCTTGAGCATTGCCATTCTAGTTGGGTCTCTTCATTTCTGAACGTGGGAGCAGGGTGCAGCTGCCTCAGCTTGTTCCCTGCTTTAGCTGTCAAGGCTGCTTTCCGGCAAGACGTCCCTGAGCCGAAGACACATGTACTTACCCAAAGGAAGCCCGGGTTGTTGGAGTAGCCGTGCAGAGATATGCTGATATATCCACAGACCACGCGGCTCTGCTTACACATTCACTGTCTAGGCCCCCCTCCTTCAGCCTGCAACATGTCGTCTGTTTTGAAAGATGGAGGAGGACATTGCAATTGGTCTTGGACATGTGGGTTAATGGGTTAATGTCGGACTTGTGGGTTTGGACCACAGTGCTTTCAGATGTCTGCTTGATGAACACTTAACCTTTATATATGAGTCTCACTTAGACATGAGTTTCTGTGCCCCTGTTTCTCTACGAGAGCCAGAGTCACAAATAGGATACCTAGCAGTGGGGCAATGGAAAAACTCATCTTAAGATGGAGAGTAGCTATTTGTTTGACCTTGCCATTGTGGTAATTCTTCTTCCTTGTCTATCCAGAAGTCAGACAAAGCCACCCTTTACGCGGTTGTTTTCTAGGGAATGTATGGGAAGTGGGAAAAATGAAAGTTTGTAAGCCCACTTGCCTTGAGCCACCAAAATGGGGTGATCTTTAGCCGGGTATGACCACCTCTGGGAAGACAGCTATGCAGTGAAATAGATGCCCACCAGTGCTTTGTTGTACTCAGGAACCATAAGTCTTTGCCAGAAATTAAAAAAAATATCTGGGATTATGGAGAAAACATCTCCCTGGGAGTGTGTGTTAAAGAGAGCCTGTGAGCAGCCTGAATTGCTTGCTGGATGTCCACATGGATCTACATATGGTGTGGAGGTCGGAGAAATGCAGCAATAAAAGGATTGCTTGCGTATGGTTACCGATACCTGTGGATTTGGTTTACCTGAAAAGGAGAACACAAGGGTGACTCGAGTAAAGTTCACCACGTCGATAAGGAGCCTAACTTGTTGAATAGTGGCGAGAGCCCATGGTCTACAAGCAAGGTGACCAGTGGACACCCCGTGAAGGCTGAGCGAGGTAGCCGGCACGGGTCGACCAGAAGCCCACCAGAGGGCGATATAGGGGACTGTGAACTTGTGCCTAAGAGTGCTTACTTTATCCACGGCCTGTCCGTCTTTGATTTTGCCGATGGACACAGACTTTGAAAGGTTCCAATTAGAATGAAGATTTCTTCATAGCGAGCAATGATTGTTTCCTCTGAGCACTGGTTGTATATTAGTGGGCAATACATAAAGTGAATAGCTAAAATTTGGCGTATATAGGCACAGAGTAGTTGGCTTACAAACATTCTGAGTGGGGAACATTCCATAAGTTTTAGAATTAAGGTCCTGATGTTACTTAATTCCATGTTGGGGTTAAAGAATTTTGAACGGGTGCCAGGTTCGCAAATGTGGATTTAGTTCGTGGATTGTGCCAACATGAACGATACACACGTACGGTTAAATGAAGGGCGGAGTGACAATGGCTCCTTGAGCATTGCCATTCTAGTTGGGTCTCTTCATTTCTGAACGTGGGAGCAGGGTGCAGCTGCCTCAGCTTGTTCCCTGCTTTAGCTGTCAAGGCTGCTTTCCGGCAAGACGTCCCTGAGCCGAAGACACATGTACTTACCCAAAGGAAGCCCGGGTTGTTGGAGTAGCCGTGCAGAGATATGCTGATATATCCACAGACCACGCGGCTCTGCTTACACATTCACTGTCTAGGCCCCCCTCCTTCAGCCTGCAACATGTCGTCTGTTTTGAAAGATGGAGGAGGACATTGCAATTGGTCTTGGACATGTGGGTTAATGGGTTAATGTCGGACTTGTGGGTTTGGACCACAGTGCTTTCAGATGTCTGCTTGATGAACACTTAACCTTTATATATGAGTCTCACTTAGACATGAGTTTCTGTGCCCCTGTTTCTCTACGAGAGCCAGAGTCACAAATAGGATACCTAGCAGTGGGGCAATGGAAAAACTCATCTTAAGATGGAGAGTAGCTATTTGTTTGACCTTGCCATTGTGGTAATTCTTCTTCCTTGTCTATCCAGAAGTCAGACAAAGCCACCCTTTACGCGGTTGTTTTCTAGGGAATGTATGGGAAGTGGGAAAAATGAAAGTTTGTAAGCCCACTTGCCTTGAGCCACCAAAATGGGGTGATCTTTAGCCGGGTATGACCACCTCTGGGAAGACAGCTATGCAGTGAAATAGATGCCCACCAGTGCTTTGTTGTACTCAGGAACCATAAGTCTTTGCCAGAAATTAAAAAAAATATCTGGGATTATGGAGAAAACATCTCCCTGGGAGTGTGTGTTAAAGAGAGCCTGTGAGCAGCCTGAATTGCTTGCTGGATGTCCACATGGATCTACATATGGTGTGGAGGTCGGAGAAATGCAGCAATAAAAGGATTGCTTGCGTATGGTTACGGATACCTGTGGATTTGGTTTACCTGAAAAGGAGAACACAAGGGTGACTCGAGTAAAGTTCACCACGTCGATAAGGAGCCTAACTTGTTGAATAGTGGCGAGAGCCCATGGTCTACAAGCAAGGTGACCAGTGGACACCCCGTGAAGGCTGAGCGAGGTAGCCGGCACGGGTCGACCAGAAGCCCACCAGAGGGCGATATAGGGGACTGTGAACTTGTGCCTAAGAGTGCTTACTTTATCCACGGCCTGTCCGTCTTTGATTTTGCCGATGGACACAGACTTTGAAAGGTTCCAATTAGAATGAAGATTTCTTCATAGCGAGCAATGATTGTTTCCTCTGAGCACTGGTTGTATATTAGTGGGCAATACATAAAGTGAATAGCTAAAATTTGGCGTATATAGGCACAGAGTAGTTGGCTTACAAACATTCTGAGTGGGGAACATTCCATAAGTTTTAGAATTAAGGTCCTGATGTTACTTAATTCCATGTTGGGGTTAAAGAATTTTGAACGGGTGCCAGGTTCGCAAATGTGGATTTAGTTCGTGGATTGTGCCAACATGAACGATACACACGTACGGTTAAATGAAGTGCGGGGTGACAATGGCTCCTTGAGCATTGCCATTCTAGTTGGGTCTCTTCATTTCTGAACGTGGGAGCAGGGTGCAGCTGCCTCAGCTTGTTCCCTGCTTTAGCTGTCAAGGCTGCTTTCCGGCAAGACGTCCCTGAGCCGAAGACACATGTACTTACCCAAAGGAAGCCCGGGTTGTTGGAGTAGCCGTGCAGAGATATGCTGATATATCCACAGACCACGCGGCTCTGCTTACACATTCACTGTCTAGGCCCCCCTCCTTCAGCCTGCAACATGTCGTCTGTTTTGAAAGATGGAGGAGGACATTGCAATTGGTCTTGGACATGTGGGTTAATGGGTTAATGTCGGACTTGTGGGTTTGGACCACAGTGCTTTCAGATGTCTGCTTGATGAACACTTAACCTTTATATATGAGTCTCACTTAGACATGAGTTTCTGTGCCCCTGTTTCTCTACGAGAGCCAGAGTCACAAATAGGATACCTAGCAGTGGGGCAATGGAAAAACTCATCTTAAGATGGAGAGTAGCTATTTGTTTGACCTTGCCATTGTGGTAATTCTTCTTCCTTGTCTATCCAGAAGTCAGACAAAGCCACCCTTTACGCGGTTGTTTTCTAGGGAATGTATGGGAAGTGGGAAAAATGAAAGTTTGTAAGCCCACTTGCCTTGAGCCACCAAAATGGGGTGATCTTTAGCCGGGTATGACCACCTCTGGGAAGACAGCTATGCAGTGAAATAGATGCCCACCAGTGCTTTGTTGTACTCAGGAACCATAAGTCTTTGCCAGAAATTAAAAAAAATATCTGGGATTATGGAGAAAACATCTCCCTGGGAGTGTGTGTTAAAGAGAGCCTGTGAGCAGCCTGAATTGCTTGCTGGGTGTCCACGTGTATCTACATATGGTGTGGAGGTCGGGGAAATGCAGCAATAAAAGGACTGCTTGCGTATGGGCACGGATACCTGTGGATTTGTTTACCTGAAAAGGAGAACACGAGGGTGACTCGAGTAAAGTTCACCACGTCGCATCAGGAGCCCAACTTGTTGAATAGTGGCGAGAGCCCATGGTCTAAAAGCAAGGTGACCAGTGGACACCCCATGAAGGCTGAGTGAGGTACCGGCACGGGTCGACCAGAAGCCCACCAGAGGGCGATATTGGGGACTGTGAACTGGTGCCTAAGAGTGCTGACTTTATGCACAGCCAGTCCGTTTTGATTTTGCCGATTAACACAGACTTTGAAAGGTTCCTATTAGAATGAAGATTTCTTCATGGCGAGCAATGATTGTTTCCTCTGAGCACTGGTTTTATATTAGTGGGCCAAAAATAAAGTGAATAGCTAAAATTTGGCGTATAAATGCACAGAGTAGTTGGCTTACAAACATTCTGAGTCGGGGAACATTCCATAAGTTTTAGAATTAAGGTCCTCATGTTACTTAATTCCATGTTGGGGTTAAAGAATTTTGATCGGGTGCCAGGTTTGCAAATTTGGATTTAGTTCATGGATTGTGCCAACCTGGGCGATACACACGTGCGGTTAAATCAAGGGCGGAGGGATCAATGGCTCCTTGAGCATTGCCATTCTAGTTGGGTCTTTTCATTTCTGAACGTGGGAGCAGGGTGCTGCTGCCTCAGCTTCTTACCTGCTTTAGTTGTCAAGGCTCCTTTCCGGCAAGACATCCTGAACCGAAGACACATGGACCTACCCAGAGGAAGTTCGGGCTGTTGGAGTAGCCGTGCAGAGATATGCTGACATATTCACTGCCCAAGCGGCTCTGCTTACACATTCACTGCCTCGGATCTCCTCCTTCAGCCGGCAACATGTCGTCTGTTTTGAAAGATGCAGGAGGACATTGCAATTGGTGTTAGACATGCGGGTTAATGGGTAAATGTCGGACTTGTGGGTTTGGACCACACTGCTTTCAGATGTCTGCGTGATGAACACTTAACCTTTATATATGAGTCTCACTTAGACATGAGTTTCTGTGCCCCTGTTTCTCTACGAGAGCCAGAGTCACAAATAGGATACCTAGCAGTGGGGCAATGGAAAAACTCATCTTAAGATGGAGAGTAGCTATTTTTTTGACCTTGCCATTGTGGTAATTCTTCTTCCTTGTCTATCCAGAAGTCAGACAAAGCCACCCTTTACGCGGTTGTTTTCTAGGGAAAATATAGGAAGTGGGAAAAATGAAAGTTTGTAAGCCCACTTGCCTTGAGCCACCAAAATGGGGTGATCTTTAGCTGGGTTTACACCACCTCTGGGAAGACAGCTATGCAGTGAAATAGATGCCCACCAGTGCTTTCGTGTTCTCAGGAACCATAAGACTTGGCCAGAAGTTAAAAAAAAAAAATCTGGGATTATGGAGAAAACATCTCCCTGGGACTGTGTGTTAAAGAGAGCCTGTGAGCAGCCTGAATTGCTTGCTGGATGTCCACATGGATCTACATATGGTGTGGAGGTCGGAGAAATGCAGCAATAAAAGGATTGCTTGCGTATGGTTACGGATACCTGTGGATTTGGTTTACTTGAAAAGGAGAACACAAGGGTGACTCGAGTAAAGTTCACCACGTCGATAAGGAGCCTAACTTGTTGAATAGTGGCGAGAGCCCATGGTCTAAAAGCAAGTTGACCAGTGGACACCCCGTGAAGGCTGAGCGAGGTAGCCGCCACGGGTCGACCAGAAGCCCACCAGAGGGCGATATAGGGGACTGTGAACTTGTGCCTAAGAGTGCTTACTTTGTCCACGGCCTGTCCGTCTTTGATTTTGCCGATGGACACAGACTTTGAAAGGTTCCAATTAGAATGAAGATTTCTTCATAGCGAGCAATGATTGTTTCCTCTGAGCACTGGTTGTATATTAGTGGGCAATACATAAAGTGAATAGCTAAAATTTGGCGTATATAGGCACAGAGTAGTTGGCTTACAAACATGCTGAGTGGGGAACATTCCATAAGTTTTAGAATTAAGGTCCTGATGTTACTTAATTCCATGTTGGGGTTAAAGAATTTTGAACGGGTGCCAGGTTCGCAAATGTGGATTTAGTTCGTGGATTGTGCCAACCTGAACGATACACACGTACGGTTAAATGAAGGGCGGAGTGACAATGGCTCCTTGAGCATTGCCATTCTAGTTGGGTCTTTTCATTTCTGAACGTGGGAGCAGGGTGCTGCTGCCTCAGCTTCTTACCTGCTTTAGTTGTCAAGGCTCCTTTCCGGCAAGACGTCCTGAACCGAAGACACATGGACCTACCCAGAGGAAGTTCAGGCTGTTGGAGTAGCCGTGCAGAGATATGCTGACATATTCACTGCCCTAGCGGCTCTGCTTACACATTCACTCCCTCGGATCTCCTCCTTCAGCCGATGCAGGAGGACATTGCAATTGGTGTTAGACATGAGGGTTAATGGGTAAATGTCGGACTTGTGGGTTTGGACCACACTGCTTTCAGATGTCTGCTTGATGAACACTTAACCTTTATATATGAGTCTCACTTAGACATGAGTTTCTGTGCCCCTGTTTCTCTACGAGAGCCAGAGTCACAAATAGGATACCTAGCAGTGGGGCAATGGAAAAACTCATCTTAAGATGGAGAGTAGCTATTTGTTTGACCTTGCCATTGTGGTAATTCTTCTTCCTTGTCTATCCAGAAGTCAGACAAAGCCACCCTTTACGCGGTTGTTTTCTAGGGAAAATATAGGAAGTGGGAAAAATGACAGTTTGTAAGCCCACTTGCCATGAGCCACCAAAATGGGGTGATCTTTAGCCGGGTATGACCACCTCTGGGAAGACAGCTGTGCAGTGAAATAGATGCCCGCCAGTGCTTTCTTGTACTCTGGAACCATATGTCTTTGCCAGAAGTTTAAAAAAATCTGGGAGTAGGGACAAAACATCTCCCAGGGACTGTGTGTTAAAGAGAGACTGTGAGCAGGCTGAATTGCTTCCTGAGTGTCCACGTGGATCTACATGTGGTGTGGAGGTCGGAGAAATGCAGCAATAAAAGGACTGCTTGCATATGGGCACGGATACCTGTGGATTTGGTTTACCTGAAAAGGAGAACACGAGGGTGACTCGAGTAAAGTTCACCACGTCGCATCAGGAGCCCAACTTGTTGAATAGTGGCGAGAGCCCATGGTCTACAAGCAAGGTGACCGGTGGATACCCCGTGAAGGCTGAGCGAGGTAACTGGCACGGGTCGACCCGAAGCCCACCAGAGGACGATATTGGAGACTGTGAACTGGTGCCTAAGAGTGCTGAGTTTATGCACGTCCTGTCCAGCTTTGATTTTGCCGATGGAGACAGACTTTGAATGGTTCCTATTGGAATGAATATTTCTTCATAGCGAGCAATGATTGTTTCCTCTGAGCACTTGTTTTATATTTTGGGCCATAGATAAAGTGAATAGCTAAATTTTGGCGTATAATGGCACAGAGTAGTTGGCTTACAAACTTTCTGAGTGGGGGAACATTCCATAAGTTTTAGAATTAAGGTCCTGATGTTACTTAATTCCATGTTGGGGTTAAAGAATTTTGATCGGGTGCCATTTTTGCAAATTTGGATTTAGATCATGGATTGTGCCAACTTGGGCCATACACACATGCGGTTAAATGAAGGGCGGAGTGATCAATGGCTCCTTGAGCATTGCCATTCTAGTTGGGACTCTTCATTTCTGAACGTGGGAGCAGGGTGCAGCTGCCTCAGCTTGTTCCCTGCTTTAGCTGTCAAGGATCCTTCCCGGCAAGACGTCCCTGAGCCGAAGACACATGGACCTACCCTGAGGAAGCCCAGGCTGTTGGAGTAGCCGTGTAGAGATATGCTGACATATCCACTGCCCACGCTGCTCTCCTTTCACATTCACTGCCTCGTCTCTCCTCCTTCAGACAGCAACATGTCATCTGTATTGAAAGATGGAGGAGGACACTGCAATTGGTGTTAGACATGTGTGTTAATGGGTTAATGTCGGACTTGTGGATTTGGACCACACTGCTTTCGGATGTCTGCTTGATGAACACTTAACCTTTATATATGAGTCTCACTTAGACATGATTTTCTGTGCCCCTTTTTCTCTACGAGAGCCAGAGTCACAAATAGGATACCTAGCAGTGGGGCAATGGAAAAACTCATCTTAAGATGGAGAGTAGCTATTTGTTTGACCTTGCCCTCGTGGTAATTCTTCTTCCTTGACTATCCAGAGGTCAGACAAAGCCACCCTTTACTCGGTTGTTTTATAGGGATAATATGGGAAGTGGGAAAAATGAAAGTTTGTAAGCCGACTTCCTTTGAGCCACCAAAATGGGGTGATGTTTAGCTGGGTTTACACCACCTCTGGGAAGACAGCTATGCAGTGAAATAGATGCCCACCAGTGCTTTCGTGTACTCAGGAACCATAACACTTGGCCAGAAGTTAAAAAAAAAAATCTGGGAATATGGAGAAAACATCTCCCTGGGACTGTGTGTTAAAGAGAGCCTGTGAGAAGCCTGAATTGCTTGCTGGGTGTCCACGTGGCTTTACATATGGTGTGGAGGTCGGAGAAATGCAGCAATAAAAGGACTGCTTGCGTATGGGCACGGATACCTGTGGATTTGGTTTACCTGAAAAGGAGAACACAAGGGTGACTCGAGTAAAGTTCACCACGTCGCATCAGGAGCCCAACTTGTTGAATAGTGGCGAGAGCCCATGGTCTACAAGCAAGGTGACCGGTGGATACCCCGTGAAGGCTGAGCGAGGTAACTGGCACGGGTCGACCCGAAACCCACCAGAGGACGATATTGGTGACTGTGAACTGGTGCCTAAGAGTGCTGAGTTTATGCACGGCCTGTCCAGCTTTGATTTTGCCGATGTGAGACAGACTTTGAATGGTTCCTATTGGAATGAAGATTTCTTCATAGCGAGCAATGATTGTTTCCTCTGAGAACTGGTTTTATATTTTGGGCCATAGTTAAAGTGAATAGCTAAATTTTGGCGTATAAAGGCACAGAGTAGTTGGCTTACAAACATTCTGAGTCGGGGAACATTCCATAAGTTTTAGAATTAAGGTCCTGATGTTACTTAATTCCATGTTGGGGTTAAAGAATTTTGATCGGGTGCCAGGTTTGCAAATTTGGATTTAGTTCATGGATTGTGCCAACCTGGGCGATACACACGTGCGGTTAAATCAAGGGCGGAGGGATCAATGGCTCCTTGAGCATTGCCATTCTAGTTGGGTCTTTTCATTTCTGAACGTGGGAACAGGGTGCAGCTGCCTCAGCTTCTTACCTGCTGTAGTTGTCAAGGCTCCTTTCCGGCAAGACCTCTTGAACTGAAGACACATGGACCTACCCAGAGGAAGCCCGTGCTGTTGGAGTAGCCGTGCAGAGATATGCTGACATATTCACTGCCCACGCGGCTCTGCTTACACATTCATTGCCTCTGCTCTCCTCCTTCAGCCGGCAACATGTCGTCTGTTTTGAAAGATGGAGGAGGACATTGCAATTGGTGTTAGACATGCGGGTTAATGGGTAAATGTCGGACTGTGGGGTTGGACCACACTGCTTTCGAATGTCTGCTTGATGAACACTTAACCTTTATATATGAGTGTCACTTAGACATGAGTTTCTGTGCCCCTGTTTCTCTACGAGAGCCAGAGTCACAAATAGGATACCTAGCACTGGGGAAATGGAAAAACTCATCTTAAGATGGAGAGTAGCTATTTGTTTGACCTTGCCCTCATGATAATTCTTCTTTCTTGTCTATCGAGAGGTCAGACAAAGCTACCCTTTACTCGGTTGTTTTCTGGGGAAACTATGGGAAGTGGTGAAAATGAAAGTTTGTAAGCCCACTTGCTTTGAGCCACCAAAATGGGGTGATCTTTAGCTGGGTTTACACCACCTCTGGGAAGACAGCTATGCAGTGAAATTGATGCCCACCAGTGCTTTCCTGTACTCTGGAACCATATGTCTTTGCCTGAAGTTAAAAAAAAAATATCTGGGAGTATGGAGAAAACATCTCCCAGGGACTGTGTGTTAAAGAGAGCCTGTGAGAAGGCTGAATTGCTTCCTGAGTGTCCTCGTGGATCTACACAAGGTGTGGAGGTCGTAGAAATGCAGCAATAAAAGGACTGCTTGCGTATGGGCACGGATACCTGTGGATTTGTTTACCTGAAAAGGAGAACACGAGGGTGACTCGAGTAAAGTTCACCACGTCGCATAAGGAGCCTAACTTGTTGAATACTGGCGAGAGCCCATGGTCAACAAGGAAGGTGACCAGTGGACACCCCGTGAAGGCTGAGCGAGGTAGCCGGCTCGGGTCGACCAGAAGCCCACCAGAGGGCGATATAGGGGACTGTGAACTGGTGCCTAAGAGTGCTTACTTTATCCATGGCCTGTCCGTCTTTGATTTTACCGATGGACACAGACTTTGAAAGGTTCCAATTGGAAGGAAGATTTCTTCATAGCGAGCAATGATTGTTTCCTCTGAGCACTGGTTTTATATTAGTGGGCCACACATAAAGTGAATAGCTAAAATTTGGCGTATATAGGCACAGAGTAGTTGGCTTACAAACTTTCCGTTTGGGGGAACATTCCATAAGTTTTAGAATTAAGGTCCTGATGTTACTTAATTCCATGTTGGGGTTAAAGAATTTTGAACGGGTGCCAGGTTCGCAAATGTGGATTTAGTTCGTGGATTGTGCCAACCTGGGCGATACACACGTGCGGTTAAATGAAGGGCGGAGTGACAATGGCTCCATTAGCATTCCCATTCTAGTTGGGTCTCTTCATTTCTGAACGTGGGAGCAGGGTGCAGCTGCCTCAGGTTGTTCCCTGCTTTAGCTGTCAAGGCTCCTTTCCGGCAAGACGTCCCTGAGCCGAAGACACATGTACTTACCCAAAGGAAGCCCGGGTTGTTGGAGTAGCCGTGCAGAGATATGCTGATATATCCACAGACCACGCGGCTCTGCTTACACATTCACTGTCTCGGCCCCCCTCCTTTAGCCTGCAACATGTCGTCTGTCTTGAGAGATGGAGGAGGACATTGCAATTGGTCTTGGACATGTGGGTTAATGGGTTAATGTCGGACTTGTGGGTTTGGACCACACTGCTTTCAGATGTCTGCTTGATGAACACTTAACCTTTATATATGTGTCACTTAGACATGAGTTTCTGTGCCCCTGTTTCTCTACGAGAGCCAGAGTCACAAATAGGATACCTAGCAGTGGGGCAATGGAAAAACTCATCTTAAGATGGAGAGTAGCTATTTGTTTGACCTTGCCATTGTGGTAATTCTTCTTCCTTGTCTATCCAGAGGTCAGACAAAGCCAACCTTTACGCGGTTGTTTTCTAGGGAAAATATGGGAAGTGGGAAAAATGAAAGTTTGTAAGCCCACTTGCCTTGAGCCTCCAAAATGGGGTGATCTTTAGCCGGGTTTTGACCACCTCTGGGAAGACAGCTATGCAGTGAAATAGATGCCCGCCAGTGCTTTGTTGTACTCAGGAACCATAAGTCTTTACCATAAGTTAAAAAAATATCTGGGATTAGGGAGAAAACATCTCCCTGGGAGTGTGTGTTAAAGAGAGCCTGTGAGCAGGCTGAATTGCTTGCTGGGTGTCCACGTGTATCTAAATATGGTGTGGAGGTCGGAGAAATGCAGCAATAAAATGACTGCTTGCGTATGGGCACGGATACCTGTGGATTTGTTTACCTGAAAAGGAGAACACGAGGGTGACTTGAGTAAACTTCACCGCGTCGCATCAGGAGCCCAACTTGTTGAATAGTGGCGAGAGCATATGGTCTAAAAGCAAGGTGACCAGTGGACACCCCATGAAGGCTGAGTGAGTTACCGGCACGGGTCGACCAGAAGCCCACCAGAGGGCGATATTGGGGACTGTGAACTGGTGCCTAAGAGTGCTGACTTTATGCACAGCCAGTCCGGCTTTGATTTTGCCGATTAACACAGACTTTGAAAGGTTCCTATTAGAATGAAGATTTCTTCATGGCGAGCAATGATTGTTTCCTCTGAGCACTGGTTTTATATTAGTGGGCCATACATAAAGTGAATAGCTAAAATTTGGCGTATAAAGGCACAGAGTACTTGGCTTACAAACATTCTGAGTCGGGGAACATTCCATAAGTTTTAGAATTAAGGTCCTGATGTTACTTAATTCCATGTTGGGGTTAAAGAATTTTGATCGGGTGCCAGGTTTGCAAATTTGGATTTAGTTCATGGATTGTGCCAACCTGGGCGATACACACGTGCGGTTTAATCAAGGGCGGAGGGATCAATGGCTCCTTGAGCATTGCTATTCTAGTTGGGTCTTTTCATTTCTGAACGTGGGAGCAGGGTGCAGCTGCCTCAGCTTCTTACCTGCTTTAGTTGTCAAGGCTCCTTTCCGGCAAGACGTCCTGAACCGAAGACACATGGACCTACCCAGAGGAAGCCCGTGCTGTTGGAGTAGCCGTGCAGAGATATGCTGACATATTCACTGCCCACGCGGCTCTGCTTACACATTCATTGCCTCTGCTCTCCTCCTTCAGCCGGCAACATGTCGTCTGTTTTGAAAGATGGAGGAGGACATTGCAATTGGTGTTAGACATGCGGGTTAATGGGTAAATGTCGGACTTGTGGGGTTGGACCACACTGCTTTCGGATGTCTGCTTGATGAACACTTAACCTTTATATATGAGTGTCACTTAGACATGAGTTTCTGTGCCCCTGTTTCTCTACGAGAGCCAGAGTCACAAATAGGATACCTAGCAGTGGGGCAATGGAAAAACTCATCTTAAGATGGAGAGTAGCTATTTGTTTGACCTTGCCCTCATTATAATTCTTCTTTCTTGTCTATCGAGAGGTCAGACAAAGCTACCCTTTACTCGGTTGTTTTCTGGGGAAACTATGGGAAGTGGTGAAAATGAAAGTTTGTAAGCCGACTTGCTTTGAGCCACCAAAATGGGGTGATCTTTAGCTGGGTTTAGATCACCTCTGGGAAGACAGCTATGCAGTGAAATTGATGCCCACCAGTGCTTTCCTGTACTCTGGAACCATATGTCTTTGCCTGAAGTTAAAAAAAAAAATCTGGGAGTATGGAGAAAACATCTCCCTGGGACTGTAGGTTAAAGAGAGCCTGTGAGAAGGCTGAATTGCTTCCTGAGTGTCCACGTGGATCTACATGTGGTGTGGAGGTCGGAGAAATGCAGCAATAAAAGGACTGCTTGCATATGGGCACGGATACCTGTGGATTTGGTTTACCTGAAAAGGAGAACACGAGGGTGACTCGAGTAAAGTTCACCACGAGGCATCAGGAGCCCAACTTGTTGAATAGTGGCGAGAGCCCATGGTCTACAAGCAAGGTGACCAGTGGACACCCCGTGAAGGCTGAGCGAGGTAACTGGCACGGTTCGACCCGAAGCCCATCAGAGGACGATATTGGAGACTATGAACTGGTGCCTAAGAGTGCTGAGTTTATGCACGTCCTGTCCAGCTTTGATTTTGCCGATGTGAGACAGACTTTGAATGGTTCCTATTGGAATGAAGATTTCTTCATAGCGAGCAATGATTGTTTCCTCTGAGAACTTGTTTTATATTTTGGGCCATAGATAAAGTGAATAGCTAAATTTTGGCGTATAGTGGCACAGAGTAGTTGGCTTACAAACTTTCTGAGTCGGGGAACATTCCATAAGTTTTAGAATTAAGGTCCTGATGTTACTTAATTCCATGTTGGGGTTAAAGAATTTTGATCGGGTGCCAGGTTTGCAAATTTGGATTTAGATCATGGATTGTGCCAACCTGGGCGATACACACGTGCGGTTAAATGAAGGGCGGAGTGATCAATGGCTCCGTGAGCATTGCCATTCTAGTTGGGTCTCTTAATTTCTGAACTTGGGAGCAGAGTGCAGATGCCTCAGCTTGTTCCCTGCATTAGCTGTCAAGGCTCCTTTCCTGCAATACGTCCCTAAGCCGAGACACATGGACCTACCCAGAGGAAGCCGGGGCTGTTGAGTAGCCGTGCAGAGTTATGCTGACATATCCACGGCCCAGGCTGCTTACACATTCACTGCCTCGGATCTCCTCCTTCAGCCAGCAACATGTCGTCTGTTTTGAAAGATGGAGGAGGACGTTGCAATTGGTGTTAGACATGTGGGTTAATGCGTTAATGTCGGACTTGTGGGTTTGGACCACACTGCTTTCGGATGTCTGCTTAATGAACACTTAACCGTTATATATGAGTCTCACTTAGACATGAGTTTCTGTGCCCCTGTTTCTCTACGAGAGCCAGAGTCACAAATAGGATACCTAGCAGTGGGGCAATGGAAAAACTCATCTTAAGATGGAGAGTAGCTATTTGTTTGACCTTGCCCTCATGGTAATTCTTCTTTCTTGTCTATGTAGAGGTCAGACAAAGCCACCCTTTACTCGGTTGTTTTCTGGTGAAATTATGGGAAGTGGGAAAAATGAAAGTTTGTAAGCCCACTTGCTTTGAGCCACCAAAATGGGGTGATCTTTAGCTGGGTTTAGACCACCTCTGGGAAGACAGCTATGCAGTGAAATTGATCCCCACCAGTGCTTTCGTGTACTCAGGAACCATAAGACTTGGCCAGAAGTTAAAAAAAAAATCTGGGATTATGGAGAAAACATCTCCCTGGGACTGTGTGTTAAAGAGAGCCTGTGAGCAGGCTGAATTGCATGCTGGGTGTCCATGTGGATATACATATGGTGTGGAGGTCGGAGAAATGCAGCAATAACAGGACTGCTTGCGTATGGGCACGGATACCTGTGGATTTGGTTTACCTGAAAAGGAGAACACAAGGGTGACTCGAGTAAAGTTCACCCCGTCGCATCAGGAGCCCAACATGTTGAATAGTGGCGAGAGCCCATGGTCTACAAGCAAGGTAACAGTGGACACCCCGTGAAGGCTGAGTGAGGTAGCCTGTATGGGTCGACCAGAAGCCCACCATAGGGCGATATTGGGGACTGTGAACTGGTGCCTAAGAGTTCTGACTTTATGCACGGCCTGTCCGGCTTTGATTTTGCCGATGGACACAGACTTTGAAAGGTTCCTATTGGAATGAAGATTTCTTCATAGCGAGCAATGATTGTTTCCTCTGAGCACTGGTTTTATATTAGTGGGCCATACATAAAGTGAATAGCTAAAATTTGGCGTATAAAGGCACAGAGTACTTGGCTTACTAACTCTCCGAGTGGGGGAACATTCCATAAGTTTTAGAATTAAGGTCCTGATGTTACTTAATTCCATGTTGGGATTAAAGAATTTTGAACGGGTGCCAGGTTCGCAAATGTGGATTTAATTCGTGGATTTGCCAACCTGGGCGATACACACGTGCGGTTAAATGAGGGGCGGAGGGATCAATGGCTCCTGGAGCATTGCCATTCTAGTTGGGTCTCTTCATTTCTGAAAATGGGTGTAGGGTGCAGCTGCCTCACCTTGTTCCCTGCTTTAGCTGTCTAGGTTCCTTTTTGGCAAGCCTTCCCTGAGCCGAAGACACATGTACTTACCGAAAGGAAGCCAGGGTTGTTGGAGTAGCTGTGCAGAGATATGCTGACATATCCACTGCCGATGCTGCTCTGCTTACACATTCACTGCCTCGGCTCTCCTCCTTCACCCGGCAACATGTCGTCTGTTTTGATAGATGTAGGAGGACATTGCAATTGGTGTTAGACATGCGGGTTGATGGGTTAATGTCGGACTTGTGGGTTTGGACCACTCTGCTTTCAGATGTCTGCTTGATGAACACTTAACCTTTATATATGAGTCTCACTTAGACATGAGTTTCTGTGCCCCTGTTTATGTACGAGAGCCAGAGTCACAAATAGGATACCTAGCAGTGGAGCAATGGAAAAACTCATCTTAAGATGGAGAGTAGCTATATGTTTGACCTTGCCCTCATGGTAATTCTTCTTCATTGTCTATCCAGAGGTCAGACCAAGCCACCCTTTACTCGGTTGTTTACTGGGGAAACTATGGGAAGTGGGCGTAATGAAAGTTTGTAAGCCCACTTTCTTTGAGTCACCAAAATGGGGTGATCTTTAGCTGAGTTTAGACCACCTCTGGGAAGACAGCTATGCAGTGAAATAGATGCCCACCAGAGCTTTCGTGTACTCAGGAACCATAAGCCTTTGCCAGAAGTTTAAAAAAAAAATCGGAGTAGGGAGAAAACATATCCCTGGGACTGTGTGTTAAAGAGAGCCTGTGAGCAGGCTGAATTGCTTGCTGGGTGTCCACGTGGATCTACATATGGTGTGGAGGTCGGAGAAATGCAGCAATAAAAGGACTGCTTGCATATGGGCACGGATACCTGTGGATTTGGTTTACGTGAAAAAGAACACGAGAGTGACTCGAGTAAAGTTCACCATGTCGCATCAGGAGCCCATCTTGTTGAATAGTGGCGAGAGCCCATGGTCTACAAGCAAGGTGACCGGTGGACACCCCGTGAAGGCTGAGCGGGGTTAGTGGCACGGGTCGACCAGAAGCCCACCAGAGGGCGATATTGGAGACTTAAGGGCTGGGACACCCCAGGCCTGCGTCTCACAAAGCCTAAGGGCTGGGGCGCCCCAGGACTGGGGCTCCCAAAGCCTAAGGGCTGATGTGCCCCAGGCCTGGGGCTCCCAAAGCCTAAGGGCTGGGCACCCCAGGCCTTTGGCTTCCGAAGGCTAAGGGATGGGGCGCCCCAGGCCTGGGGCTCCCAAAACCTAAGGGCTGGGGCGCCCAGGCCAGGGGATCCCTAATTCTAAGAGCTGGGGCGCACCAGGTTGGGGCTCCCTAAGCCTTAAGGCTGGGGCGCCCAAGGCTTGAGGCTCCCTAAGCCTAAGGTCTGGGGCGCACTAGGCCTGGGGCTCCCAAAGCCTAAGGGCTGGGGCGCCACAGGCCTGGGGCTAACTAAGCCTAAGGGCTGGGTGCCCCAGGCCTAGGGCTCCCTACGTCTAAGGGCCGGGGTGACCCTGGCCTGGTGCTCCCTAAGCCTATGTGTTGGGGTGCCCTAGGCCTGGGGCTCCCAAACCTAAGTGCTGGGGCGCCCCAGGCCTGGGGCTCCAAAAGCCTAATGGTTGGGGCGCCCCAGACCTGGGCATCCCAAATACGAAGGGCTGTGGCGCCCCAGGCCTGGGGCTCCCAAAGCCTAAGGGCTGGGGCGCCCCAGAGCTGGGGCTACCAAAACCTAATGGCTGGGACTCCTCTGGCCTAGGGCTCCCTAAGATTAAGGGCTGTGGCGCCCCAGTCCTGGGGCTCCCTAAGGCTAAAGCATGGGTGTCCCAGGCCTGGGGCTCCCAGAGCCTAAGAGGTGGTGCGCCACAGCCCTGGGGCTCCCAAAGCCTAAGTGCTGGGGTTCCCCAGGCCTGGTGCTCCCTAAAATTAAGGGCTGTGGCGCCCCAGGCCTGCGGCTTGCAAATTCTAAGGGCTGGGGCGCCCCAGTCCTGGGGCTCCCAAAGCCTAAGGGCTGGGGCGCACCAGGCCTGGTGCTCCCTAAACTTAAGGGCTGGGGCGCCCCAGGCCTGCGGCTCCCAAAGTCTAAGGGCTGGGGCGCCCCAGACCTGCGGCTCCCAAATCCTAAAGGCTGGGGCGCCACAGGCCTGGCGCTCCCAAAGCCTAAGGCCTGGGGCGCCCCAAGTCTGGGGCTCCCAAAGCCTAAGTGCTGGGGTGCCCCAGGCCTGGTGCTCCCTAAACTTAAGGGCTGTGGCGCACCAGGCCTGCGGCTCGCAAATTCTAAGGGCTGGGGCGCCCCAGTCCTGGGGCTCCCAAAGCCTAAGGGCTGGGCGCACCAGGCCTGGTGCTCCCTAAACTTAAGGGCTGGGGCGCCCAAGGCCTGCGGCTCCCAAAATCTAAGGGCTGGGGCGCCCCAGGCCTGGGGCTCCCTAAACTTAAGGGCTTTGGCGCCCCAAGCCTGGGTCTCCCAAAGCCTAAGGGCTGGGCCCCCCAGGCCTGGGGCGCCCTAAGGCTAAGGGTTGGGGCGCCCCAGCCCTGGACTCCCTAAACCTAAGGTTTGGGGCACCCCAGGCCTGGGGCTCCCTAAGCCTAAGTGCTGGGGCGCCCCAAACCAGGGGCTCCCTAAGCCTAAGGGCTGGGGCGCCCCAAGTTGGGGCACCCTAAGCCTAAGGGCTGGGACACCCCAGGCTTGGAGCTCCCTAATCCGAAGGGCAGGAGCGTCCCAGGCCAAGGGCTCCCAAAGCCTAAGGGCTGGGGCAGCCCAGGCCTGGGGCTCTCGAAGCCCAAGAGCTGCGGCGCCCCAGGCCTGGGCCTCCCTAAACTGAAGGGCTAGGGTGTCCCAGCCCTGGTGCTCCCTAAGGCAAGGGCTGGGGCGCCCCTGGCCTGGGGCTCCCAAAGCCAAAGGGCTGGGACGCCCCAGGCCTGGGGCTCACAAAGCCCAATGGCTGGGGCGCCTCAGGCATGGGCCTCCCAAAACCCAAGGACTGGGGGGCCCCAGGCTTGGAGCTCCCTAAGCCGAGGGCTGGCGCTTCTAAGGCCTGGGGTTCCCAAAGCCTAAGGGCTGTGGTGCCCCTGGCCTGGGGCTCCCAAAGCCTAAGGGCTGGGGCGCCGCAGGCCTGGGGCTCACAAAGCCTGAGGGCTGGGGCGCCCCGGGCTTGCGGCTCCCAATGCATAAGGGCTGGGGAACCCCAGGCCTGGGGCTCCCAAACCTAATGCCTGGGGCGCCCCAGGCCTTGGGATCCCAAAGCCTAAGGGCTGGGGCGCCTCAGGCCTGGGGCTCCCAAAGCCTATGGGCTAGGGTGCCCCAGGCCTGGGGCTTCCTAAGCCTAAGGGCTGGGGCTCCCCACGCCTGGGGCTCCCAAAGCCTAAGGGCTGGGGCTCCCTAAGCCTAAGTGCTGGAGCGCCCCAGGCCTGGGGCTCCCAAAGCCTAAGGGCTGGGGCCCCCCAGGCCTGGGGCTCCCTAAGCCTAAGGGCTGGGGCCCCAAGGCCTGGTGCTCCTTAAGTCTAAGGGCTGGGTGCACCAGGCCTTGGGTTCCCAAAGCCTAAGGGCTGGGGCGCCCCATGCCTGGGGTTCCAAAGCCTAAGGGTTGGGACGCCCCAGGCCTGGGACTCCCAAAGCCTAAGGACTGGGGCGCCTCAGGCCTAGGGCACCCTAAGCGTAAGGACAGGGGCACCCAGGCCTGGGGCTTTCTAAGCCTAATTGCTGGGGCGCCCTAGGTCTGGGGCTCTCTAAGCCTAAGGTTTGGGGAGCCTCAGGCCTGGGGCTCTCTAAGCCTAAGGGTTTGGGCGCCCCTGACCTGGGGCTCCCTAAGCCTAAGTACTGGGGCGCCCCAGACCAGGGGCTCCCTAAGCCTAAGTGCTGGGGCGCCCCAGACCAGGGGCTCCCTAAGCCTAAGTGTGGTTGCGCCCCAAGCTTGGAGCTCCCTAAGCCGAAGGGTTGAGGCGTCCCAGGCCTTGGGCTCCCTAAGCCCAAGGACTGAGGCGTCCCAGGCCTGGGGCTTCCTAAGCCTAAGGACTGGGGCGCCCCAGGCCTGGGGCTCCCTAAGGCTAAGGGCTGGGTTGCCCCAGACCTGGGGCTCCCAAAGCCTAAAGCTGTGGCGTCCCAGGCTTGGGGCTCCCAAAGCCTAAGAGCTGGTACGCCACAGGCCTGGGGCTCCCAACGTCTAAGGGCTGGGGCAACCCAGGCCTGGGGCTCCCTAAACGTAAGGTCTGGGGCGCCACAGGCTGCGTCTCCCAAATCTTAAGGGCTGGGGCGCCACAGGCCTGGCGCTCCCAAAGCCTAAGGGCTGGGGCGCCCCAGGTTGGGGCTCCCAAACCTAAGGGCTGGGGCAACCCAGGCCTGGGGCTCCCTAAGCCTAAAGGCTGGGGAGTCTCAGGCCTGGGGCTCCCTAACTTAAGTGCTGGGGCGCCCCAGGCCTGCGGCTCACAAAACCTAAGGGCTGGGGCGCCCCAGGCCAGGGGATCCCTAATTCTAAGAGCTGGGGCGCACCAGGTTTGGGGCTCCCTAAGCCTTAAGGCTGGGGCGCCCCAGGCCTGGGGCTCCCAAAGCCTAAGGGCTGGGGCGCCCCAGAGCTGGGGCTACCAAAACCTAATGGCTGGGACTCATCTGGCTTAGCGCTCCCTAAGATTAAGGGCTGTGGCGCCCCAGGCCGGGGACTCCCTAAGCCTAAGGGCTGGGGCGCCCCAGGCCTGCGGCTCCCAAATCCTAAAGGTTGGGGCGCCACAGGCCGGGCGCTCCCAAAGCCTAAGGCCTGGGGCGCCCCAGGTCTGGGGCTCCCAAAGCCTAAGTGCTGGGGTGCCCCAGGCCTGGTGCTCCCTAAACATAAGGGCTGGGGCGCCCCAGGCCTGCGGCTACCAAAGTATAAGGGCTGGGGCGCCCCAGTCCTGGGGCTCCCAAAGCCTAAGGGCTGGGGCGCACCAGGCCTGGTGCTCCCTAAACTTAAGGGCTGGGGCGCCCCAGGCCTGCGGCTCCCAAAGTCTACGGGCTGGGGTGCCCCAGTCCTGGGGCTCCCTAAGCCTAAGGGCTGGGGCGTCCCAGGCCTGGGGCTCCCAAAACTTAAGGGCTGGGGCGCCCCAAGCATGGGGCTCCCTAAGCCTAAGAGCTGATGCGACCCAAGCCTGGGTCTCCCAAAGCCTAAGGGCTGGGCCCCCCAGGCCTGGGGCTCCCTAAGGCTAAGGGTTGGGGCGCCCCAGGCCTGGACTCCCTAAACCTAACGTTTGGGGCACCCCAGGCCTGGGGCTCCCTAAGCCTAAGTGCTGGGGAGCCCCAAACCAGGGGCTCCCTAAGCCTAAGGGCTGGGGCGCCCCAGGCCTGGGGCACCCTAAGCCTAAAGGCTGGGGCACCCCAGGCTTGGAGCTCCCTAATCCGAAGGGCAGGAGCGTCCCAGGCCAAGGGCTCCCAAAGCCTAAGGGCTAGGACGTCCCAGGCCTGGGGCTCTCTAAGCCCAAGAGCTGGGGCGCCCCAGGCCTGGGCCTCCCTAAGCCGAAGGGCTAGGGTGTCCCAGGCCTGGGGCTCCCTAAGGCAAGGGCAGGGGCGCCCCTGGCCTGGGGCTCCCAAAGCCAAAGGGCTGGGGCTCCCCAGGCCTGGGGCTCACAAAGCCCAATGGCTGTGGCGCCTCAGGCCTGTACCTCCCAAAACCCAAGGACTGGGACGCCCCAGGCTTGGAGCTCCCTAAGCCGAAGGGCTGGCGTTTCTAAGGCCTGGGGCTCCCAAAGCCTAAGGGCTGGGGCGCCCCTGGCCTGGGGCTCCCAAAGCCTAAGGGCTGGGGCGCCCCTGGCCTTGGGCTCCCAAAGACTAAGGGCTGGGGCTCCGCAGGCCTGGGGCTCACAAAGCCTAAGGGCTGGGGCGCCCCGGGCTTGCGGCTCCCAAAGCATAAAGGCTGGGGAACCCCAGGCCTGGGGCTCCCAAACCTAATGCCTGGGGCGCCCCAGGCCTTGGGATCCCAAAGCCTAAGGGCTGGGGCGCCTCAGGCCAGGGGCTCCCAAAGCCTATGGGCTAGGGTGCCCCAGGCCTGGGGCTTCCTAAGCCTAAGGGCTGGGGTTCCCCAGGCCTGGGGCTCCCAAAGCCTAAGGGCTGGGGCTCCCTAAGCCTAAGGGCTGGAGCGCCCCAGGCCTGGGGCTCCCAAAGCCTAAGGGCTGGGGCCCCCCAGGCCTGGGGCTCCCAAGACTAAGAGCTGGGGCGCCCCAGGCCTGGGGGACCCTAAACCTAAGGGCTGGCTCGACCCAGGCCTTGGGCTCCCTCTACCTAATTGCTGTGGCACCCCAGGTCTGGGGCTCTCTAAGTCTAAGGGCTGGGGCGACCCTGGCCTAGGGCTCCCTAAGCCTGAGGGCTGGGTACCCCCAGGCCTGGGGCTCCTAAGCCTAAGGGCTGGGGCGCCCCAGGCCTGTGGCTGCCAAAGCCTAAGGGCTGGGGCGCCCCAGGCCTGGGGCACCCAAAACCTCAAGGCTGGAGCGCCTCAGGCCTGGGGCTCCCTAAGTCTAAAGGTTGGGGCACCCCAGGCCTGGGGCTCCCTAAGCCTAAGTGCTGGGGTGCCCCAAACCGGGGCTCCCTAAGCCTAAGGGCTAGGGTGCCCCAGGCCTGGGGCTCCCAAAGCCTAAGGACTGGGGCTCCCTAAGCCTAAGGGCTGGAGCGCCCCAGGCCTGGGCCTTCCAAAGACCAAGGACTGAGGCATCCCAGACCTGGGGCTCCCTAAGCCGAAGGGCTAGGGTGTCCCAGGCCTGGGACTCCCTAAGGTCAAGGGCTGGGGCGCACCAGGCTGGGGTTGCCTAAGGTCAAGGTTGGGGCGCCCCAGGCCTGGGGCTTCCAAAGTCTAAGAGCTGGGGCTAACCAGGCCTGGGGCTCCCTAAGCCTAATTGCTGGGGCGCCCCAGGTCTGGGGATCTCTAAGCCCAAGGACTGGGGCGCCCCAGGCCTGGGCCTCCCAAAGCCCAAGGACTGGGGCGCCACAGGCTTGGAGCTCCCTAAGCCGAAGGGCTGGCGCTTCCGAGGCCTGGGGCTCCCAAAGCCTAAGGGCTGGGGCGCCACAGGCATGGGGCTCCCTATTCCTAATTGCTAGAGCAATCCAGGTCTGTGGCTCTCTAAGCCTAAGGACTGGGGAGAACCAGGCCTGGGGCTCCCTAAGCCTAAGGGCTGGGGCGCCCCAAGCCTGGGGCTCCCAAAGCCTAAGGTCTGGGGAGTCCGAGGCCTGGGGCTCCCAAAGCGTAAGAGCTGGGGCGACCCAAGCCTGGGTCTCCCAAAGCCTAAGGGCTGGGCGCCCCAAGCCTGGGGCTCCCTAAGGCTAAGGGTTGGGGCGCCCCAGGCCTGGGACTCCCAAAACTTAAGGCCTGTGGCGCCCCATGGCAGGGGCTCCCTAAGTCAAAGAGCTGGGAATCACCAGGCCTGGGACTCCCAAAGCCTAAGGGCTGGGGCGTCTCAGGCCTGGGATCCCTAATCTTAAGGGCTGGGGCGCCCCAGGCCTGTGGCTCCCAAAGTCGAAGGGCTGGGGCGCCCCAGTCCTGGGGCTCCCTAAGCCTAAGGGCTTGGGCGTCCCAGGCCTGGGGCTCCCTAAGGCTAAGGGTTGGGGCGCCCCAGGCTTGGGCTCCCTAAACCTAAGGTTTGGGGCACCCCAGGCCTGGGGCTCCCTAAGCCTAAGTGCTGGGGCGCCCCAAACCAGGGGCTCCCTAAGCCTAAGGGCTGGGGCGCCCCAGGCCTGTTGCACCCTAAGCTTAAGGGCTGGGGCACCCCAGGCTTGGAGCTCCCTAATCCGAAGGGCAGGAGCGTCCCAGGCCTAGGGCTCCCAAAGCCTAAGGGCTGGGGCGCCCCAGGCCTGCGGCTCCCAAATCTTAAAGGCTGGGGCGCCACAGGCCTGGCGCTCCAAAAGCCTAAGGCCTGTGGTGCCCCAGGTCTGGGGCTCCCAAAGCCTAAGGGCTGGGGTGCCCCAGGCCTGGGGCTCCCTAAGCCTAAGGGCTGGGGCGTCCCAGGCCTGGTGCTCCCTAAACTTAAGGGCTGGGGCACCCAGGCCTGCGGCTCCCAAAGTCGAAGGGCTGGGGCGCCCCAGTCCTGGGGCTCCCTAAGCCTAAGGGCTTGGGCGTCTGAGGCCTAGGGCTCCCTAAGCCTAAAAGCTGGGGCGCCCCAGGCCTGGGGCTCCCTTTTCCTAAGGACTTGGGCACCCAGGCCTGGGGCTCCCAAATCCTAAGGGCTGGGGCGCCCCAGGCCTGGGGCTCCCTAAGCCTAAGCGATGGGGCGCCCCAGGACTGGGGTCCCAAAGCCTAAGGGCTGGGGCGCCACAGGCCTAGGACTCCCTAAGAATAAGGGCTGGGGCGCCCCAGTCCTGGGGCTCACTAACCCTAAAGGTTGGGGCGCCCCAGGCCTGGGGCTCAAAAAGCTTAAGGGCTGGGTCGCGCCAGTCCTGGGGCTCCCTAAGTCTAAGGGCTGCTGCGCCCCAAGCCTTGGGCTCCCTAAGCCTAAGGAATGGGGCGCCCCAGGCCTTGGGCTCCTAAAGCCTAAGGGATGGGGCGCCCCGGGCCTGGGCCTCCCTAAGCCTAAGGGCTGGGGCTCCCCAGGCTTGGGGCTCCCAAACCCTAAGGGCTGGGGATCCCCGGGCCTGGGGCTCCCTAAGCCTAAGGGCTGGGGCGGCCCTGGCCTGGGGCTCCCAAAGCCTATGGGCTGGGGAGCCCCGGGACTCGGGATCCCTTTGCCTAAGGGCTGGGGCGTCCCGGGCCTGGGGCTTCCTAAGCCTAAGGTCCGGAGCGCAACAAGCCTGGGGCTCCCAAAGCCTAAGGGCTGGGGCGCCCCAGGCCTGGCGCTCTCAAAGCCTAAAGGCTGGGGCGCTACAGGTCTGGGGCTCCCTAAGCCTAAGGGCTGGGTTGCCCCAGACCTGGGGCTCCGAAAGCCTAAGGGCTGGGGCGCCCCAGACCTGGGACTCCCAAAGCCTAAGGGCTGGTCCGCCCCAGGCCTGGGTTCCCAAAGCCTAAGGGCTGGGGCGCCCTAGGCCTGGGGCTCCCAAAGCCTAAGGGCTAGGGCACCCCAGGCCTGGGGCTCCCTAATCCTAAGGGCTGGGGAGTCCAAGGCTTAGGGCTCCCTAAGCCTAAAGGCTGTGGCGCCCACATGGGGCTCACTTATCCTAAGTTCTGGGGCGCCCAGGCCTGGGGCTCCCTAAGCCTAAGGGCTGGGGCGCCCCAGGCCTATGACTCCCAAAGCCTAAGGCCTGGGGCGCCCCAGGCCTGGGTCTCCCTAAGCCTAAGGGCTGGGGCGCCCCAGGCCTTGGGCTTCCAAAGCCTAAGGTCTGGGGCACTCCAGGCCTGGGACTCCCTCAGCCTAAGGGCTGGGGGGCCCCAGGCCTGGGGTTCCCAAAGCCCAAGGGCGGGAAGACATGGGCCAGGGGCTCTCTAAGCCTAAGTGTTGGGGTACCCCGGGCCTGGGTCTTCCTAAGCCTAAGGACTGGGGCGCCACAAGCCTGGGGCTCCCAAAGCCTAAGGGCTGGGGCGCCCCAGGCCTGGGGCTCCCAAAACCTAAGGGCTGGGGCGCCCAAGCCTGGGTCTCTCAAAGCCTAAGGGCTGGGGCGCTCCAGGCCTGGAGCTCCCAAAGCCTAAGGGCTGGGGCACCCCAGGCCTGGGGATCCGAAATCCCAAGGGCTGGGGCGACACAGGCCAGGTCCCCCCTTATCCTAAGGGTTGGGGCGCCCCAGGCCTGGGGCTCCCAAAACCTAAGGGAAAGGGGCCCCCAGACCTGCTGCTCCCAAAGCCTAAGGGCTTGGGAGCCCCAGGCCTGAGGCTCCCAAAACCTAAGGGCTGGGGCGCCCCGGACCTGGGGCACCCTAAACCTAAGGGCTGGGGCACCCTGGGCCTGGGCATCCCAAAGCCTAAGGGCTGGGGTGCCATGGGCTTGGGGCTCCCTTAACCTAAGGGCCGGGGCACCCCGGGCCTGGGACTCCCTAAGCCTAAGGGCTGGGGCGCCCCAGGCCTGGGGCTCCCAAAGCATAAGGGCACGGGAGCCATAGGCCTGGCGCTTTCAAAGCCTAAAGCTGGGGCGCCACAGGCCTGGGGCTCCCTAAGCCTAAGGGCTGGGGCAACCCAGGCCTGGGGTTCCCTAAGCCTAAGGGCTGGGGCCCCCTAGGCCTGGGAGTCCCTAAATTAAGGGCTGGGATGCCCCAGGCCTGGGGCTCCCTAAGCCTAAGGGCTGGGGCGCCCCAGGCCTGTGGCTTCCAAAGCTAAGGGCTATGGAATCCCAGGCCTGGGGCTCCCAAATTCTAAGGGCTGGGGAGCCCCAGTCCTGGGGCTCCTTAGTCTAACAGCTGGGGCGCCCCAGGCCTGGGGCTCCCAAAGCCTAAGATCTGGGGTAACCCAGACCTGGGGTTCCCTAAGCCTAAGGATTGGGGCACCCCAGGCCTGGGTCTCCCAAAACCTAAGGACTGGGGCGCCCCAGGACTGGGGTCCCAAAGCTTAAGGGCTGGGGCGCCCCAGGCTTGGAGCTCCCAAAGCCTAAGGGCTGGGGAGCCCCAGGCCTGGGGCTCCCAAAGCCTAAGGGCAGCCGAGCCACAAGCCTGGCGCTTTCATAGCCTAAAGCTGGGGCTCCACAGGCCTGGGGCTCCCTAAGTCTAAGGGCTGGGGCGCCCCAGGCCTGGGGCTCCCAAAGCCTAAGGGCTGAGGCGCCCAAGGCCTGGGGCTCCCTAAGTCTAAGTGCTGGGGCACCCCATGCCTGGGGCTCCCTAAACCTAAGGGCTGGGGCGCCCAAGACCTGTGGTTCCCAAAGACTAATGGATGGGGAGCCACAGGCCTGGGGCTCTCAAAGCCTAAGGGCTGGGGCGCCCTAGGCCTGGAGCTCCCAAAGCCTAAGGGATGGGGCGCCCCAGGACTGGGACTCCCTAAGCCTAAATTCTGGGGTGCCCCAGGCCAGGTGCTCCCTAAGCCTAAGGGCTGGGGCACGCCAGGCCTAGGGCTCCCTAAGCCTAAGGGCTGGGGCACCCCAGGCCGGCGGCTCCCTTTTCCTAAGGACTTGGGCACACAGGCCTGGGGCTCCCAAATCCTAAGGGCTCGGGCGCCCCAGGCCTGGGGCTCCCTAAGCCTAAGCGATGGGGCGCCCCAGGACTGGGGTCCCAAAGCCTAAGGGCTGCGGCGCCACAGGCCTGGGACTCCCTAAGAATAAGGGCTGGGGCGCCCCAGTCCTGGGGCTCACTAACCCTAAAAGTTGGGGCGCCCCAGGTGTGGGGCTCAAAAAGCTTAAGGGCTGGGGCACGCCAGTCCTGGGGCTCCCTAAGTCTAAGGGCTGGTGTGCCCCAAGCCTTGGGCTCCCTAAGCCTAAAGGATGGGGCGCCCCAGGCCTTGGGCTCCTAAAGCCTAAGGGATGGGGAGCCGCGGGCCTGGGCCTCCCTAAGCCTAAGGGCTGGGGTGCCCCAGGCCTGGGGCTCCCAAACCCTAAGGGCTGGGGATCCCCGGGCCTGGGGCTCCCTAAGCCTAAGGGCTGGGGCGGCCCTGGCCTGGGGCTCCCAAAGCCTAAGGGTTGGGGATCCCCTGGCCTGGGGCTCCCTTTGCCTAAGGGCTGGGGCGTCCCTGGCCTGGGGCTTCCTAAGCTTAAGGTCCGGGGCGCCCCAAGCCTGGGGCTTCCAAACCTAAGGGTTGGGGAGTCCCAGGCCTGGGGCTCCCAAATCCTAAGGGATGGGGCGCCCCAATCCTGGGGCTCCTTAGCCTATCGGCTGGGAAGACCCAGGCCTGGGGCTCCCAAGACCTAATGGCTGGGGAGCCCCAGGCCTGGTGCTACCAAAGCCTAAGCTCTGGGGCAACCTAGGCCTGGGCCTCCCTAAGCCTAAGGGCTGGGGCCCACAAGGCCTGGGAGTCTCTAAGCCTAAGGACTGGGGCACCCCAGGCCTGGGGCTCCCTAAGCTTAAGTGCTGGGGCGCCCCTACACAGGTGCTCCCTAAGCCTAAGGGCTGTGGCGCCCCAGGACTGGGGTCCCATATTCTAAGGGCTGGGGCGCCCAGGCCTGGCGATCTCAAAGCCTAAAGGCTGGGGCGCCACAGGCCTAGGGCTCCCTAAGACTAAGGGCTGGGGCGCCCCAGGCCTGGGGTTCACGAAGCCTAAGGGCTGGGTCGCCCCAGGCCTAGGGCTTCCAAAGCTAAGGCCTGAGGAGTCCCAGGCCTAGGGCTCCCAAATTCTAAGAGCTGGGGTGCCCCAGTCTAGGGGCTCCTTAACCTAACGGCTGGGGTGCCACAGGCCTGGGGCTCCCAAGACCTAATGGCTGGGGCGCCACAAGCCTTGGGTTCCCAAAGCGTAAGGTCTGGGGCAACCCAGGCCTGGGAGTCCCTAAGCCTATGGGCTGGGGCGCCCCAGGCCTGGGGCTCCCTAAGCCTAAGGGCTGGGGCGCCCTAGGCCTGGGGCTCCCAAAGCCTACGTGCTGGGGCGCGCCTGGCCAGGTGCTCCCTAAGCCTAAGGGCTGTGGCGCCCCAGTACTGGGGTCCCAAATCCTAAGGGCTGGGGCACTCCAGGCCTGGGGCTCCCAAAGCCTAAGGCCTGGGGCGCGCCAGGCCTGGCGCTCTCAAAGCCTAAAGGCTGGGGCGCCACAGGCCTGGGGCTCCCTAAGCCTAAGGGCTGGGTTGCCCCAGATCTAGGGCTCCCAAAGCCTAAGGGCTGGGGCGCCCCAGACCTGGGACTCCCAAAGCCTAAGGGCTGGGCCGCCCCAGGCCTAGGTTCCCAAAGCCTAAGGGCTGGGGCGCCCTAGGCCTGGGGCTCCCAAAGCCTATGGGCTGGGGAACCCCAGGCCTCGGGCTCCCTAATCCTAAGGGCTGGGGAGTCCAAGTCTTAGGGCTCCCTAAGCCTAAAGACTGGGGCGCCCACCTGGGGCTCCCTTATCCTAAGTGCTGGGGCGCCCAGGCCTGGGCCTCACTAAGCCTAAGGGCTGGGGCACCCCAGGCCTGGGACTCCCAAAGCCTAAGGCCTGGGGCGCCCCAGGCCTTGGCTCCATAATCCTAAGGGCTGGGACGCCTCAGGCCTGGGGCTCCCTAAGCCTAAGGGCTGGGGCGCCCCAGGCCTTGGCTCCCTAAGCCTAAGCTCTCTGGCGCCCCAGTCCTGAGGCTCCCAAATCCTAAGGACTGGGGCGCCCCGGGTATGGGACTCCCTAAGCCTAAGGGCTGGGGCACCCCAGCCTGGGGCTACCAAAGCCTACGGGCTGGGGAGCTTCAGGACAGGGTTTCCAAAGCGTAAGGGCTGGGGCGACCCAGGCCAGGGCCTCCCTAAGACTAAGGGCTGTGGCGCCCCAGGACTGCGGCTCCCAAAACCGAAGGGAAAGGGGCACCCCAGACCAGGGGCTCAAAAAGCCTAAGGGCTGGGGCGCCCCAAGCATTGGGCTCCCAAAGCCTAAGGTCTGGGGCGCTCCAGGCTTGGGGCTCCCTCGGCCTAAGTGCTGGGGGGCCCCAGGTTGGGGCTCCCAAAGCCCAAGGGCTGGGAAGACCTGGGCCTGGGGCTCTCTAAGCCTAAGTGTTGGGGCGCCCCGGGCCTGGGGCTTCCTAAGCCCAAGGACTGGGGCGCCACAAGCCTTGGGTTCCCAAAGCCTAAGGGCTGGGGCGCCCCAGGCACGGTGCTCCCAAAGCCTAAGGGCTGGGGCGCCCCAGGCTTGGGGCTCCCAAAGCCTAAGGGCTGGAGCGCCCCAGGCCTGGAGCTCCCAAAGCCTAAGGGCTGGGGCACCCCAGGCCTGGGGATCCCAAATCCAAAGGGCTGGGGGGACACAGGCCAGGTCCTCCCTTATCCTAAGTGTTGGGGGGCCCCAGGCCTGGGGCTCCCAAAACCTAAGGGAAAGGGGCCCACAGACCTGAGGCTCCCAAAGCCTAAGGGCTCGGGCGCCCCAGGCCTGAGGCTCCCAAATCCTAAGGGCTGGGGCGCCCCGGGCCTGGGGCACCCTAAACATAAGGGCTGGGGCACCCCGGGCCTCGGGCTCCCAAAGCCTAGGGGCTGGGGTGCCACGGGCTTGGGGCTCCCTTAACCTAAGGGCCGGGGCACCCCGGGCCTGGGACTCCCTAAGCCTAAGAGCTGGGGCGCCCCAGGCCTGGGGCTCCCAAAGCCTAAGGGCACGGGAGCCATAGGCCTGGCGCTTTCAAAGCCTAAAGCTGGGGCGCCACAGGCCAGGGGATCCCTAAGCATAAGGGCTGGGGCAACCCAGGCCTGGGGTTCCCTAAGCCTAAGGGCTGGGGCCCCCCAGGCCTGGGAGTCCCTAAATTAAAGGCTGGAACGCCCCAGGCCTGGGGCTCCCTAAGCCTAAGGGCTTGGGCGCCCCAGGCCTGGGGCTTCCAAAGCTAAGGGCTGTGGAGTCCCAGGCATAGGGCTCCCAAATTCTAAGGGCTGGGGCGCCCCAGTTCTGGGGCTCCTTAGCCTAACGACTGGGGCGCCCCAGGCCTGGGGCTCCAAGACCTAATGGCTGGGGCGCCCGAGGCCTGGGGCTCCCAAAGCCTACGATCTGGGGCAACCCAGACCTGGGGTTCCCTAAGCCTAAGGATTGGGGCACCCCATGCCTGGGGCTCCCAAAACCTAAGGACTGGGGCGCCCCAGGCCTGGATCTCTCAAAGCCTAAGGGCTGGGGAGCCCCAGGCCTGGGGCTCCTAAATCCTAAGGACAGCTGAGCCACAAGCCTGGCGCTTTCAAAGCCTAAAGCTTGGGCGCCACAGGCCTGGGGCTCCAAAGCCTAAGGGCTGGGGCGCCCCATCCTGGGGCTCCCAAAACCTAAGGACGTGGGCGCCCCAGGCCTGGGGCACCCAAAGCCTAAATGCTTTGGCGCCCCACCTGGGGCTCCCTAAGCCTAAGTGCTAGGGCGCCCCAGGCCTTGGTCTCCCTAAGCCTAAGGGCTGGGGCGCTCCAGTCCTGGGGCTCCCTAAGCCTAAGGGCTGGGGCGCCCCAGGCCTGGGGCTCCCTAAGACTAAGGGTTGGGGCTCCCTAGGCTGGGGCTCCCAAAGCCTATGTGCTGGGGCCCCCCAGGCCTGGGGTTCCCTAAGCCTAAGGGCCGGGGTGCCCCAAGCCTTGGGCTCCCTATGCCTAAGGGCTGGGGCGCCCCAGGCCTGGGGCTCCCAAAGCGTAAGGGCAGGGGCGCCCCAGGCCTGGTGCTCCCTAAGCCTAAGTGCTTGGGCGCCCCTGGCCAGGTGATCCCTAAGCCTAAGGGTTGGGGCCCTCCAGGCCTGGGGCTCCCTAAGACTAAGGGCTGGGGCGCACCAGGCCTGGGGCTCCCAAAGCGTAAGGGCAGGGGCGCCCCAGGCCTGGGGCTCCCTAAGCCTAAGTGCTTGGGCGCCCCTGGCCAGGTGATCCCTAAGCCTAAGGGCTGGGGCGCCCTAGGCCTGGGGCTCCCTACTCTAAGGGCTGGGGCGTCCCAGGCCTGGGGCTCCTTAAGCCTAAGGACTGGGGAACCCTAGGCATGAAGCTCCCTAAGCCTAAGTGCTAGGGCGCCCCAGGCCTTTGTAGCCCTAAGCCTAAGGGCCGGGGGCGCCCCAGGCCTGGGGCTCCCTAAGTATAAGGGTTGGGGTTCCCTAGGATGGGGCTCCAAAGCCTAAGGTCTGGGGCGCCCCAGGCCTGGGGCTCCCAAAGTCTAAGGCCTTGGGCGCCACAGGTCTGGGGCTCCCTAAACCTAGGCTGGGGCGCACCAGGCCTGGGGCTACCAAAGCCTACGGGCTGGGGCGCCCCAGGCTTGGGGTCCAAAGCCAAAGGGCTGGGGCACCCCAGGCCTGGGGTTCCCAAGCCCAAGGGCTGCGGCGCCCCTACCCTGGGGGTCCCTAAGCTTAAGGGCTGGGGTCCCAAGGCCTGGGGCTCCCAAAGCCTAAGTGCTGGGGCGCCCCAGGCCTGGGGCTCCCTAAGCCTAAGGGCCGGGGTGCCCCATGCCTTGGGTTCCCTAAGCCTAAGGGCTGGGGCGCCCCAGGCCTGGGGCTCCCTAAGCCTAAGGGCAGGGGCGACGAGGCCTGGGGGTCCCTAATCCTAAGGGATGGGGCGCCCCTGGCCTGGGGCTCCCTAAGCCTAAGTGCTTTGGCGCCCCTGGCCAGGTGATCCCTAAGCCTAAGGGCTGGGGCCCTCCAGGCTGGGTCTCCCAAATCCTAAGGGCTGGGGCGTCCCAGGCCTGGGGCTCCTTAAGCCTAAGGGCTGGGGAACCCTAGGCATGAGGCTCCCTAAAACTAAGGGCTAGGGCGCCGTAGGCCTGGGGCTCCCTACTCTAAGGGCTAGGGCGCCGAAGGCCTGGGGCTCCCTAAGCCTAAGTGCTGGGGCGCCCCATGCCTGGGGCTCCGTAAACCTAAGGGCTGGGGCGCCCGAGGCCTGTGGTTCCCAAAGACTAAGGGATGGGGAGCCACAGGCCTGGGGCTCACAAAGCCTAAGGGCTGGGGTGCCCCAGACTGGGGCTCCCAAAGCCTAAGGTATGGGGCGCCCCAGGACTGGGACTCCCTAAGCCTAAGTTCTGGGGCGCCCCAGGCCAGGTGCTTCCTAAGTGTGGACGCCATTACAAGATGGCGCTGGACCGCGCCCTTATCTTCAGGGTTAGTGATAACAAGTTATGCCACGCATGCGCTCAGTCTGGACTTTGACGCAGGAGAGCTTTGCGCCTATCTGAGAGAGCCCCGTCACCCCGAAGCATATATAAGCCAGGGTTTTTAGCCTGCCCGGGGTCTTCCATAGCTGACCTCGGATCTAGAGGCAGCTCTCAATAAACTCCGCTTATCACGCTATCAGAAGGATCCTGGTCAATTTGTCTCGTCCTGTGTCGCGTTCATCCTCTTATCTTCCGCCGTGGGAGGGTCGCGCGTGACAGCTGGTGCCGAAAACCCGGGATTTCGAGTCCTTAACAAGGCGAGGAGACGGTTGAGTGGAGACCCCCGAAAGGCAGGATTCAGAACTGATCAGCGCTGCGGAGAGGGTGAGTTCTGCAAGGCCACTGCTGTGTGAATGTTTATCCGTTACGGCTGCGGCGGCCTTGGCTGAGTGTGAGAGAGAGTGCTGCTTCCGCTTTCGGTTTAGACTGAGAAGAAAATCCTGTGCTTAAGTCCCATGTAGATAAACAGGCGACATGGGAAATGTTCCAATAAAACAGATGGTTAAAACTTTGCAGCAAATCTTGCTAGCTCGTAAACTGAAGATATCAGAAGGCACGCTTAGCAAATTTGTGAGGGAAATAGACCAGATTGCACCATGGTTTCTAACAACGGGCTCTCTGACTGTCCCATGTTGGGACAAGTTGGGAAGAGACATTGATCGAGCAAAAGAAGAGGGACAGATAAGACCGGGCACGAGACCGGTCTGGAAACTAGTTAGAAGTTGCTTAGTGGACGAAGCTTGTGCAGAAGTGATACGTCAGGGGCAGCGTGAGTGGATTGACTTTCAAGACAGCATGTCAGAAGCAGGACAGGAACACACCCGAGGAAACGGGACGTCCGAAAAGGACGATCCGGGAATAGATCGATCTAAAAGGAAAAAACACAGCTCAAAATTGGAGACAAATACGGAGTCAGAGGAAACCTCCGTGACCGGCTCGGAATCAGAGACCGGAGAGGAAACGGAGACAAAACAGCCAAAAACAGGAGGGACCACAAGAGAGAGGGGGGCTGCCGCGCGGGCACGGCAGGAAGCCCCTACTGAGATTAAGGGGCGCCCCAGGCGTGGGGCTCCCAAAGCCTAAGGGCTGGCGATACCCGGGCCTGGGGTTCCCTAAGCCTAAGGGCTGGGGCACCCGGGCTTGGGGCTTCCTAAGCCTAAGGGCTGGGGCGCCCCAGGCCTGGGGCTTCCAAACATAAGGGTTGGGAAGTCCCAGGCCTGGGGCTCCCAAGTCCTAAGGGATGGGGCGCCCCAATCCTGGGGCTCCTTAGCCTATCGGCTGGGACGCCCCAGGCCTGGGGCTCCCAAGACCTAATGGCTGGGGTGCCCCAGGCCTGGGGTTCCCAAAGCCTAAGCTCTGGGGCAACCCAGGCCTGGGGCTCCCTAAGCCTAATGGTTGGGGCCCACCAGGCCTGGGAGTCCCTAAGCCTAAGGGCTGGGGCAACCCAGGCCTGGGAGATCCTAAGCCTAAGGGCTGGGGCGCCCCAGGCCTGGGGCTCCCAAAGCCTAAGGGCTGGGGCGCCCAGGCCTGGGGTTCCCAAATGCAAAGGGCTGGGGCGACACAGGCCAGGTGCTCCCTTATCCTAAGGGTTGGGGCGCCCCAGGCCTGGGGCTCCCAAAACCTAAGGGAAATGGGCCCCAAGACCTGCGGCTCCCAAAGCCTAAGGGCTCGGGCGCCCCAGGCCTGAGGCTCTCAAATCCTAAGGGCTTGGGCCCCCCGGGTCTGGGACTCCCTAAGACTAAGGGCTGGGGCGCCCCAACACAGGGGTTCCAAAACCTAAGGGCTGGGGCACCCCATGCCTTATTTCCCAAAGCCTAAGGGCTGGGGCGCCCCAGGCCTGGGGCTCCCAAAGCCTAAAGGCTGAGGATCCCCGGACCTGGGGCTAAGCCTAAGGGCTGGGGCACCCGGGCCTGGGGCTTCCTAAGCCTAAGGGCTGGGGCGCCCGAAGCCTGGGGCTTCCAAACCTAAGGGTTGGGGAGTCCCAGGCCTGGGGCTCCCAAATCCTAAGGGATGGGCGCCCCAATCCTGGGGCTCCTTAGCCTATCGGCTGGGACGCCCCAGGCCTGGGGCTCGCAAGACCTAATGGCTGGGGCGCCCCAGGCCTGGGGCTCCCAAAGCCTAAGCTCTGGGGCAACCCAGGCCTGGGGCTCCCTAAGCCTAAGTGCTGTGGCCCACCAGGCCTGGGAGTCCCTAAGCCTAAGGGCTGGGGCGCCCCAGGCCTGGGGCTCCCGAAGCCTAAGGGCTGGGGCGCCCCAGGCCTGGGGCTTCCAAATTTAAGGCCTGGGGAGTCCCAGGCCTGGGGCTCCCAAATTCTAAGCGCTGGGGTGCTCCATTCCTGGGGCTCCTTAGCCTAACGGCTGGGGCGCCACATGCCTGGGGCTCCCAAGACCTAATGGCTGGGGCGCCCGAGGCCTGGGGCTCCCAAAGATTAAGGTCTGGGGCAACACAGGCCTGGGAGTCCCTAAGCCTAAGGGCTGGGGCGCCCCAGGACTGGGGTCCCAAATCCTAAGGCCTGGGGCACTCCAGGCCTGGGGCTCCTAAAGCCTAACGGCTGGGGCACGCCAGGCCTGGCGCTCTCAAAGCCTAAAGGCTGGGGCGCCACAGGACTGGGGCTCCCTAAGCCTAAGGGCTGGGTTGCCCCAGACCTGGGGCTCCCAAAGCCTAAGGGCTGGGGCGCCTCAGACCTGGGACTCCCAAAGCCTAAGGGCTGGTCCCCCCGAGGCCTGGGTTCCCAAAGCCTAAGGGCTGGGGCGCCCTACCCTGGGACTCCCAAAGCCTAAGTGCTGGGGCTCCCCAGGCCTGGGGCTACCTAATCCTAAGGGATGGGGAGTCCAAGGCCTAGGGCTCCCTAAGCCTAAAGTCTGGGGCGCCCACCTGGGGCTCCCTTATCCTAAGTGCTGGGGCGCCCAGGCCTGGGGCTCCCTAAGCCTAAGTGCTGGGGCGTCCAAGGCCTGGGACTCCCAAAGCCTAAGGCCTCGGGCGTCCCAGGCCTGGGGCTCCCTAAGCCTAAGGGGTGGGGCTCCCCAGTCCTGGGGCTCCCTAAGCCTAAGTGCTGGGGCGCCCCAGGACTGGGGTCCCAAATCCTAAGGCCTGGGGAACTCCAGGCCTGGGGCTCCTAAAGCCTAACGGCTGGGGCGCGCCAGGCCTGGCGCTCTCAAAGCCTAAAGGCTGGGGCGCCACAGGCCTGGGGCTCCCTAAGCCTAAGGGCTGGGTTGCCCCAGACCTGGGGCTCCCAAAGCCTAAAGGCTGGGGCGCCCCAGGCCTAGGGTTCCCAAAGCCTAAGGCCTGGCGCTCGCTAAGCCTAAGGGCTGGGGGGCCCCAGGCCTGGGGCTCCCAAATCCTAAGGGCTGGGGCGCACCAGGACTGGGGTTCCAAAGCCTAAGGGCTGGGGCACCCCAGACCTTAGGTCCCAAAGCCCAAGGGCTGGGACGACACAGGCCTGGGCCAACCTAAGACTAAGGGCTGTGGCGCCCCAGGATTGGGCCTCCCGAAACCGAAGGGAAAGGGGCGCCCCAGACCTGGGGCTCAAAATGCCTAAGGGCTCGGGCGCCCGAGGCCTGGGGCTCCCAAATCCTATGGGCCTGAGCGCCCCAGGACTAGGGCTCCCAATGCCTAAGGGCTGGGGCGCCCCAGGCCTGGGGCTCCCAAAGCCTAAGGGCTGGGGCGTCCCAGGCCTGGGCCTCCCTAAGCCTAAGGGCTGGGGCACCCCAGGCCTGGGGCTCCCTTAGCCTAAGGGCTGGGGCGCCCCCGGCTTGGGGCTCCCTAAGCCTAAGGGCTGGGGTGCTCCAGTCCGGGGGCTCCCTAATCCTAAGGGCTGGGGCTTCCCAGGCCGGGGGCTCCTTAAGGCTAAGGGCTGGGGCGCCCCAGGCCTGGGGCTCCCTAGCCTATGGGCAGGGGCGCCACAGGCCTGGGGCTCCCTAAGACTAAGGACTGGGGCGCCCTAGGCCTTGAGCTCCCTAAGCCTAAGGGCTGAGGCGCCCCAGACCTGGGGTTCCAAAGCCTAAGGGATGGGGCGCCCCGGGCCTGGGCCTCCCTAAGCCTAAGGGCTGGGGCTCCCCAGGCTTGGGGCTCCCAAACCCTAAGGGCTGGGGATCCCCGGGCCTGGGGCTCCCTAAGCCTAAGGGCTGGGGCGGCCCTGGCCTGGGGCTCCCAAAGCCTATGGGCTGGGGAGCCCCGGGACTCGGGATCCCTTTGCCTAAGGGCTGGGGCGTCCCGGGCCTGGGGCTTCCTAAGCCTAAGGTCCGGAGCGCAACAAGCCTGGGGCTCCCAAAGCCTAAGGGCTGGGGCGCCCCAGGCCTGGCGCTCTCAAAGCCTAAAGGCTGGGGCGCTACAGGTCTGGGGCTCCCTAAGCCTAAGGGCTGGGTTGCCCCAGACCTGGGGCTCCGAAAGCCTAAGGGCTGGGGCGCCCCAGACCTGGGACTCCCAAAGCCTAAGGGCTGGTCCGCCCCAGGCCTGGGTTCCCAAAGCCTAAGGGCTGGGGCGCCCTAGGCCTGGGGCTCCCAAAGCCTAAGGGCTAGGGCACCCCAGGCCTGGGGCTCCCTAATCCTAAGGGCTGGGGAGTCCAAGGCTTAGGGCTCCCTAAGCCTAAAGGCTGTGGCGCCCACATGGGGCTCACTTATCCTAAGTTCTGGGGCGCCCAGGCCTGGGGCTCCCTAAGCCTAAGGGCTGGGGCGCCCCAGGCCTATGACTCCCAAAGCCTAAGGCCTGGGGCGCCCCAGGCCTGGGTCTCCCTAAGCCTAAGGGCTGGGGCGCCCCAGGCCTTGGGCTTCCAAAGCCTAAGGTCTGGGGCACTCCAGGCCTGGGACTCCCTCAGCCTAAGGGCTGGGGGGCCCCAGGCCTGGGGTTCCCAAAGCCCAAGGGCGGGAAGACATGGGCCAGGGGCTCTCTAAGCCTAAGTGTTGGGGTACCCCGGGCCTGGGTCTTCCTAAGCCTAAGGACTGGGGCGCCACAAGCCTGGGGCTCCCAAAGCCTAAGGGCTGGGGCGCCCCAGGCCTGGGGCTCCCAAAACCTAAGGGCTGGGGCGCCCAAGCCTGGGTCTCTCAAAGCCTAAGGGCTGGGGCGCTCCAGGCCTGGAGCTCCCAAAGCCTAAGGGCTGGGGCACCCCAGGCCTGGGGATCCGAAATCCCAAGGGCTGGGGCGACACAGGCCAGGTCCCCCCTTATCCTAAGGGTTGGGGCGCCCCAGGCCTGGGGCTCCCAAAACCTAAGGGAAAGGGGCCCCCAGACCTGCTGCTCCCAAAGCCTAAGGGCTTGGGAGCCCCAGGCCTGAGGCTCCCAAAACCTAAGGGCTGGGGCGCCCCGGACCTGGGGCACCCTAAACCTAAGGGCTGGGGCACCCTGGGCCTGGGCATCCCAAAGCCTAAGGGCTGGGGTGCCATGGGCTTGGGGCTCCCTTAACCTAAGGGCCGGGGCACCCCGGGCCTGGGACTCCCTAAGCCTAAGGGCTGGGGCGCCCCAGGCCTGGGGCTCCCAAAGCATAAGGGCACGGGAGCCATAGGCCTGGCGCTTTCAAAGCCTAAAGCTGGGGCGCCACAGGCCTGGGGCTCCCTAAGCCTAAGGGCTGGGGCAACCCAGGCCTGGGGTTCCCTAAGCCTAAGGGCTGGGGCCCCCTAGGCCTGGGAGTCCCTAAATTAAGGGCTGGGATGCCCCAGGCCTGGGGCTCCCTAAGCCTAAGGGCTGGGGCGCCCCAGGCCTGTGGCTTCCAAAGCTAAGGGCTATGGAATCCCAGGCCTGGGGCTCCCAAATTCTAAGGGCTGGGGAGCCCCAGTCCTGGGGCTCCTTAGTCTAACAGCTGGGGCGCCCCAGGCCTGGGGCTCCCAAAGCCTAAGATCTGGGGTAACCCAGACCTGGGGTTCCCTAAGCCTAAGGATTGGGGCACCCCAGGCCTGGGTCTCCCAAAACCTAAGGACTGGGGCGCCCCAGGACTGGGGTCCCAAAGCTTAAGGGCTGGGGCGCCCCAGGCTTGGAGCTCCCAAAGCCTAAGGGCTGGGGAGCCCCAGGCCTGGGGCTCCCAAAGCCTAAGGGCAGCCGAGCCACAAGCCTGGCGCTTTCATAGCCTAAAGCTGGGGCTCCACAGGCCTGGGGCTCCCTAAGTCTAAGGGCTGGGGCGCCCCAGGCCTGGGGCTCCCAAAGCCTAAGGGCTGAGGCGCCCAAGGCCTGGGGCTCCCTAAGTCTAAGTGCTGGGGCACCCCATGCCTGGGGCTCCCTAAACCTAAGGGCTGGGGCGCCCAAGACCTGTGGTTCCCAAAGACTAATGGATGGGGAGCCACAGGCCTGGGGCTCTCAAAGCCTAAGGGCTGGGGCGCCCCAGGCCTGGAGCTCCCAAAGCCTAAGGGATGGGGCGCCCCAGGACTGGGACTCCCTAAGCCTAAATTCTGGGGTGCCCCAGGCCAGGTGCTCCCTAAGCCTAAGGGCTGGGGCACGCCAGGCCTAGGGCTCCCTAAGCCTAAGGGCTGGGGCACCCCAGGCCGGCGGCTCCCTTTTCCTAAGGACTTGGGCACCCAGGCCTGGGGCTCCCAAATCCTAAGGGCTCGGGCGCCCCAGGCCTGGGGCTCCCTAAGCCTAAGCGATGGGGCGCCCCAGGACTGGGGTCCCAAAGCCTAAGGGCTGCGGCGCCACAGGCCTGGGACTCCCTAAGAATAAGGGCTGGGGCGCCCCAGTCCGGGGCTCACTAACCCTAAAAGTTGGGGCGCCCCAGGTGTGGGGCTCAAAAAGCTTAAGGGCTGGGGCACGCCAGTCCTGGGGCTCCCTAAGTCTAAGGGCTGGTGTGCCCCAAGCCTTGGGCTCCCTAAGCCTAAAGGATGGGGCGCCCCAGGCCTTGGGCTCCTAAAGCCTAAGGGATGGGGCGCCGCGGGCCTGGGCCTCCCTAAGCCTAAGGGCTGGGGTGCCCCAGGCCTGGGGCTCCCAAACCCTAAGGGCTGGGGATCCCCGGGCCTGGGGCTCCCTAAGCCTAAGGGCTGGGGCGGCCCTGGCCTGGGGCTCCCAAAGCCTAAGGGTTGGGGATCCCCTGGCCTGGGGCTCCCTTTGCCTAAGGGCTGGGGCGTCCCTGGCCTGGGGCTTCCTAAGCTTAAGGTCCGGGGCGCCCCAAGCCTGGGGCTTCCAAACCTAAGGGTTGGGGAGTCCCAGGCCTGGGGCTCCCAAATCCTAAGGGATGGGGCGCCCCAATCCTGGGGCTCCTTAGCCTATCGGCTGGGAAGACCCAGGCCTGGGGCTCCCAAGACCTAATGGCTGGGGAGCCCCAGGCCTGGTGCTACCAAAGCCTAAGCTCTGGGGCAACCTAGGCCTGGGCCTCCCTAAGCCTAAGGGCTGGGGCCCACAAGGCCTGGGAGTCTCTAAGCCTAAGGACTGGGGCACCCCAGGCCTGGGGCTCCCTAAGCTTAAGTGCTGGGGCGCCCCTACACAGGTGCTCCCTAAGCCTAAGGGCTGTGGCGCCCCAGGACTGGGGTCCCATATTCTAAGGGCTGGGGCGCCCAGGCCTGGCGATCTCAAAGCCTAAAGGCTGGGGCGCCACAGGCCTAGGGCTCCCTAAGACTAAGGGCTGGGGCGCCCCAGGCCTGGGGTTCACGAAGCCTAAGGGCTGGGTCGCCCCAGGCCTAGGGCTTCCAAAGCTAAGGCCTGAGGAGTCCCAGGCCTAGGGCTCCCAAATTCTAAGAGCTGGGGTGCCCCAGTCTAGGGGCTCCTTAACCTAACGGCTGGGGTGCCACAGGCCTGGGGCTCCCAAGACCTAATGGCTGGGGCGCCACAAGCCTTGGGTTCCCAAAGCGTAAGGTCTGGGGCAACCCAGGCCTGGGAGTCCCTAAGCCTATGGGCTGGGGCGCCCCAGGCCTGGGGCTCCCTAAGCCTAAGGGCTGGGGCGCCCTAGGCCTGGGGCTCCCAAAGCCTACGTGCTGGGGCGCGCCTGGCCAGGTGCTCCCTAAGCCTAAGGGCTGTGGCGCCCCAGTACTGGGGTCCCAAATCCTAAGGGCTGGGGCACTCCAGGCCTGGGGCTCCCAAAGCCTAAGGCCTGGGGCGCGCCAGGCCTGGCGCTCTCAAAGCCTAAAGGCTGGGGCGCCACAGGCCTGGGGCTCCCTAAGCCTAAGGGCTGGGTTGCCCCAGATCTAGGGCTCCCAAAGCCTAAGGGCTGGGGCGCCCCAGACCTGGGACTCCCAAAGCCTAAGGGCTGGGCCGCCCCAGGCCTAGGTTCCCAAAGCCTAAGGGCTGGGGCGCCCTAGGCCTGGGGCTCCCAAAGCCTATGGGCTGGGGAACCCCAGGCCTCGGGCTCCCTAATCCTAAGGGCTGGGGAGTCCAAGTCTTAGGGCTCCCTAAGCCTAAAGACTGGGGCGCCCACCTGGGGCTCCCTTATCCTAAGTGCTGGGGCGCCCAGGCCTGGGCCTCACTAAGCCTAAGGGCTGGGGCACCCCAGGCCTGGGACTCCCAAAGCCTAAGGCCTGGGGCGCCCCAGGCCTTGGCTCCATAATCCTAAGGGCTGGGACGCCTCAGGCCTGGGGCTCCCTAAGCCTAAGGGCTGGGGCGCCCCAGGCCTTGGCTCCCTAAGCCTAAGCTCTCTGGCGCCCCAGTCCTGAGGCTCCCAAATCCTAAGGACTGGGGCGCCCCGGGTATGGGACTCCCTAAGCCTAAGGGCTGGGGCGCCCCAGCCTGGGGCTACCAAAGCCTACGGGCTGGGGAGCTTCAGGACAGGGTTTCCAAAGCGTAAGGGCTGGGGCGACCCAGGCCAGGGCCTCCCTAAGACTAAGGGCTGTGGCGCCCCAGGACTGCGGCTCCCAAAACCGAAGGGAAAGGGGCACCCCAGACCAGGGGCTCAAAAAGCCTAAGGGCTGGGGCGCCCCAAGCATTGGGCTCCCAAAGCCTAAGGTCTGGGGCGCTCCAGGCTTGGGGCTCCCTCGGCCTAAGTGCTGGGGGGCCCCAGGTTGGGGCTCCCAAAGCCCAAGGGCTGGGAAGACCTGGGCCTGGGGCTCTCTAAGCCTAAGTGTTGGGGCGCCCCGGGCCTGGGGCTTCCTAAGCCCAAGGACTGGGGCGCCACAAGCCTTGGGTTCCCAAAGCCTAAGGGCTGGGGCGCCCCAGGCACGGTGCTCCCAAAGCCTAAGGGCTGGGGCGCCCCAGGCTTGGGGCTCCCAAAGCCTAAGGGCTGGAGTGCCCCAGGCCTGGAGCTCCCAAAGCCTAAGGGCTGGGGCACCCCAGGCCTGGGGATCCCAAATCCAAAGGGCTGGGGGGACACAGGCCAGGTCCTCCCTTATCCTAAGTGTTGGGGGGCCCCAGGCCTGGGGCTCCCAAAACCTAAGGGAAAGGGGCCCACAGACCTGAGGCTCCCAAAGCCTAAGGGCTCGGGCGCCCCAGGCCTGAGGCTCCCAAATCCTAAGGGCTGGGGCGCCCCGGGCCTGGGGCACCCTAAACATAAGGGCTGGGGCACCCCGGGCCTCGGGCTCCCAAAGCCTAGGGGCTGGGGTGCCACGGGCTTGGGGCTCCCTTAACCTAAGGGCCGGGGCACCCCGGGCCTGGGATTCCCTAAGCCTAAGGGCTGGGGCGCCCCAGGCCTGGGGCTCCCAAAGCCTAAGGGCACGGGAGCCATAGGCCTGGCGCTTTCAAAGCCTAAAGCTGGGGCGCCACAGGCCAGGGGATCCCTAAGCATAAGGGCTGGGGCAACCCAGGCCTGGGGTTCCCTAAGCCTAAGGGCTGGGGCCCCCCAGGCCTGGGAGTCCCTAAATTAAAGGCTGGAACGCCCCAGGCCTGGGGCTCCCTAAGCCTAAGGGCTTGGGCGCCCCAGGCCTGGGGCTTCCAAAGCTAAGGGCTGTGGAGTCCCAGGCATAGGGCTCCCAAATTCTAAGGGCTGGGGCGCCCCAGTTCTGGGGCTCCTTAGCCTAACGACTGGGGCGCCCCAGGCCTGGGGCTCCAAGACCTAATGGCTGGGGCGCCCGAGGCCTGGGGCTCCCAAAGCCTACGATCTGGGGCAACCCAGACCTGGGGTTCCCTAAGCCTAAGGATTGGGGCACCCCATGCCTGGGGCTCCCAAAACCTAAGGACTGGGGCGCCCCAGGCCTGGATCTCTCAAAGCCTAAGGGCTGGGGAGCCCCAGGCCTGGGGAGCCCCAGGCCTGGGGCTCCTAAATCCTAAGGACAGCTGAGCCACAAGCCTGGCGCTTTCAAAGCCTAAAGCTTGGGCGCCACAGGCCTGGGGCTCCAAAGCCTAAGGGCTGGGGCGCCCCATCCTGGGGCTCCCAAAACCTAAGGACGTGGGCGCCCCAGGCCTGGGGCACCCAAAGCCTAAATGCTTTGGCGCCCCACCTGGGGCTCCCTAAGCCTAAGTGCTAGGGCGCCCCAGGCCTTGGTCTCCCTAAGCCTAAGGGCTGGGGCGCTCCAGTCCTGGGGCTCCCTAAGCCTAAGGGCTGGGGCGCCCCAGGCCTGGGGCTCCCTAAGACTAAGGGTTGGGGCTCCCTAGGCTGGGGCTCCCAAAGCCTATGTGCTGGGGCCCCCCAGGCCTGGGGTTCCCTAAGCCTAAGGGCCGGGGTGCCCCAAGCCTTGGGCTCCCTATGCCTAAGGGCTGGGGCGCCCCAGGCCTGGGGCTCCCAAAGCGTAAGGGCAGGGGCGCCCCAGGCCTGGTGCTCCCTAAGCCTAAGTGCTTGGGCGCCCCTGGCCAGGTGATCCCTAAGCCTAAGGGTTGGGGCCCTCCAGGCCTGGGGCTCCCTAAGACTAAGGGCTGGGGCGCACCAGGCCTGGGGCTCCCAAAGCGTAAGGGCAGGGGCGCCCCAGGCCTGGGGCTCCCTAAGCCTAAGTGCTTGGGCGCCCCTGGCCAGGTGATCCCTAAGCCTAAGGGCTGGGGCGCCCTAGGCCTGGGGCTCCCTACTCTAAGGGCTGGGGCGTCCCAGGCCTGGGGCTCCTTAAGCCTAAGGACTGGGGAACCCTAGGCATGAAGCTCCCTAAGCCTAAGTGCTAGGGCGCCCCAGGCCTTTGTAGCCCTAAGCCTAAGGGCCGGGGGCGCCCCAGGCCTGGGGCTCCCTAAGTATAAGGGTTGGGGTTCCCTAGGATGGGGCTCCAAAGCCTAAGGTCTGGGGCGCCCCAGGCCTGGGGCTCCCAAAGTCTAAGGCCTTGGGCGCCACAGGTCTGGGGCTCCCTAAACCTAGGCTGGGGCGCACCAGGCCTGGGGCTACCAAAGCCTACGGGCTGGGGCGCCCCAGGCTTGGGGTCCAAAGCCAAAGGGCTGGGGCACCCCAGGCCTGGGGTTCCCAAGCCCAAGGGCTGGGGCGCCCCTACCCTGGGGGTCCCTAAGCTTAAGGGCTGGGGTCCCAAGGCCTGGGGCTCCCAAAGCCTAAGTGCTGGGGCGCCCCAGGCCTGGGGCTCCCTAAGCCTAAGGGCCGGGGTGCCCCATGCCTTGGGTTCCCTAAGCCTAAGGGCTGGGGCGCCCCAGGCCTGGGGCTCCCTAAGCCTAAGGGCAGGGGCGACGAGGCCTGGGGGTCCCTAATCCTAAGGGATGGGGCGCCCCTGGCCTGGGGCTCCCTAAGCCTAAGTGCTTTGGCGCCCCTGGCCAGGTGATCCCTAAGCCTAAGGGCTGGGGCCCTCCAGGCTGGGTCTCCCAAATCCTAAGGGCTGGGGCGTCCCAGGCCTGGGGCTCCTTAAGCCTAAGGGCTGGGGAACCCTAGGCATGAGGCTCCCTAAAACTAAGGGCTAGGGCGCCGTAGGCCTGGGGCTCCCTTCTCTAAGGGCTAGGGCGCCGAAGGCCTGGGGCTCCCTAAGCCTAAGTGCTGGGGCGCCCCATGCCTGGGGCTCCGTAAACCTAAGGGCTGGGGCGCCCGAGGCCTGTGGTTCCCAAAGACTAAGGGATGGGGAGCCACAGGCCTGGGGCTCACAAAGCCTAAGGGCTGGGGTGCCCCAGACTGGGGCTCCCAAAGCCTAAGGTATGGGGCGCCCCAGGACTGGGACTCCCTAAGCCTAAGTTCTGGGGCGCCCCAGGCCAGGTGCTTCCTAAGTGTGGACGCCATTACAAGATGGCGCTGGACCGCGCCCTTATCTTCAGGGTTAGTGATAACAAGTTATGCCACGCATGCGCTCAGTCTGGACTTTGACGCAGGAGAGCTTTGCGCCTATCTGAGAGAGCCCCGTCACCCCGAAGCATATATAAGCCAGGGTTTTTAGCCTGCCCGGGGTCTTCCATAGCTGACCTCGGATCTAGAGGCAGCTCTCAATAAACTCCGCTTATCACGCTATCAGAAGGATCCTGGTCAATTTGTCTCGTCCTGTGTCGCGTTCATCCTCTTATCTTCCGCCGTGGGAGGGTCGCGCGTGACAGCTGGTGCCGAAAACCCGGGATTTCGAGTCCTTAACAAGGCGAGGAGACGGTTGAGTGGAGACCCCCGAAAGGCAGGATTCAGAACTGATCAGCGCTGCGGAGAGGGTGAGTTCTGCAAGGCCACTGCTGTGTGAATGTTTATCCGTTACGGCTGCGGCGGCCTTGGCTGAGTGTGAGAGAGAGTGCTGCTTCCGCTTTCGGTTTAGACTGAGAAGAAAATCCTGTGCTTAAGTCCCATGTAGATAAACAGGCGACATGGGAAATGTTCCAATAAAACAGATGGTTAAAACTTTGCAGCAAATCTTGCTAGCTCGTAAACTGAAGATATCAGAAGGCACGCTTAGCAAATTTGTGAGGGAAATAGACCAGATTGCACCATGGTTTCTAACAACGGGCTCTCTGACTGTCCCATGTTGGGACAAGTTGGGAAGAGACATTGATCGAGCAAAAGAAGAGGGACAGATAAGACCGGGCACGAGACCGGTCTGGAAACTAGTTAGAAGTTGCTTAGTGGACGAAGCTTGTGCAGAAGTGATACGTCAGGGGCAGCGTGAGTGGATTGACTTTCAAGACAGCATGTCAGAAGCAGGACAGGAACACACCCGAGGAAACGGGACGTCCGAAAAGGACGATCCGGGAATAGATCGATCTAAAAGGAAAAAACACAGGAGCTCAAAATTGGAGACAAATACGGAGTCAGAGGAAACCTCCGTGACCGGCTCGGAATCAGAGACCGGAGAGGAAACGGAGACAAAACAGCCAAAAACAGGAGGGACCACAAGAGAGAGGGGGGCTGCCGCGCGGGCACGGCAGGAAGCCCCTACTGAGATTAAGGGGCGCCCCAGGCGTGGGGCTCCCAAAGCCTAAGGGCTGGCGATACCCGGGCCTGGGGTTCCCTAAGCCTAAGGGCTGGGGCACCCGGGCTTGGGGCTTCCTAAGCCTAAGGGCTGGGGCGCCCCAGGCCTGGGGCTTCCAAACATAAGGGTTGGGAAGTCCCAGGCCTGGGGCTCCCAAGTCCTAAGGGATGGGGCGCCCCAATCCTGGGGCTCCTTAGCCTATCGGCTGGGACGCCCCAGGCCTGGGGCTCCCAAGACCTAATGGCTGGGGTGCCCCAGGCCTGGGGTTCCCAAAGCCTAAGCTCTGGGGCAACCCAGGCCTGGGGCTCCCTAAGCCTAATGGTTGGGGCCCACCAGGCCTGGGAGTCCCTAAGCCTAAGGGCTGGGGCAACCCAGGCCTGGGAGACCCTAAGCCTAAGGGCTGGGGCGCCCCAGGCCTGGGGCTCCCAAAGCCTAAGGGCTGGGGCGCCCAGGCCTGGGGTTCCCAAATGCAAAGGGCTGGGGCGACACAGGCCAGGTGCTCCCTTATCCTAAGGGTTGGGGCGCCCCAGGCCTGGGGCTCCCAAAACCTAAGGGAAATGGGCCCCAAGACCTGCGGCTCCCAAAGCCTAAGGGCTCGGGCGCCCCAGGCCTGAGGCTCTCAAATCCTAAGGGCTGGGGCCCCCCGGGTCTGGGACTCCCTAAGACTAAGGGCTGGGGCGCCCCAACACAGGGGTTCCAAAACCTAAGGGCTGGGGCACCCCATGCCTTATTTCCCAAAGCCTAAGGGCTGGGGCGCCCCAGGCCTGGGGCTCCCAAAGCCTAAAGGCTGAGGATCCCCGGACCTGGGGCTAAGCCTAAGGGCTGGGGCACCCGGGCCTGGGGCTTCCTAAGCCTAAGGGCTGGGGCGCCCGAAGCCTGGGGCTTCCAAACCTAAGGGTTGGGGAGTCCCAGGCCTGGGGCTCCCAAATCCTAAGGGATGGGCGCCCCAATCCTGGGGCTCCTTAGCCTATCGGCTGGGACGCCCCAGGCCTGGGGCTCGCAAGACCTAATGGCTGGGGCGCCCCAGGCCTGGGGCTCCCAAAGCCTAAGCTCTGGGGCAACCCAGGCCTGGGGCTCCCTAAGCCTAAGTGCTGTGGCCCACCAGGCCTGGGAGTCCCTAAGCCTAAGGGCTGGGGCGCCCCAGGCCTGGGGCTCCCGAAGCCTAAGGGCTGGGGCGCCCCAGGCCTGGGGCTTCCAAATTTAAGGCCTGGGGAGTCCCAGGCCTGGGGCTCCCAAATTCTAAGCGCTGGGGCGCTCCATTCCTGGGGCTCCTTAGCCTAACGGCTGGGGCGCCACATGCCTGGGGCTCCCAAGACCTAATGGCTGGGGCGCCCGAGGCCTGGGGCTCCCAAAGATTAAGGTCTGGGGCAACACAGGCCTGGGAGTCCCTAAGCCTAAGGGCTGGGGCGCCCCAGGACTGGGGTCCCAAATCCTAAGGCCTGGGGCACTCCAGGCCTGGGGCTCCTAAAGCCTAACGGCTGGGGCACGCCAGGCCTGGCGCTCTCAAAGCCTAAAGGCTGGGGCGCCACAGGACTGGGGCTCCCTAAGCCTAAGGGCTGGGTTGCCCCAGACCTGGGGCTCCCAAAGCCTAAGGGCTGGGGCGCCTCAGACCTGGGACTCCCAAAGCCTAAGGGCTGGTCCCCCCGAGGCCTGGGTTCCCAAAGCCTAAGGGCTGGGGCGCCCTACCCTGGGACTCCCAAAGCCTAAGTGCTGGGGCTCCCCAGGCCTGGGGCTACCTAATCCTAAGGGATGGGGAGTCCAAGGCCTAGGGCTCCCTAAGCCTAAAGTCTGGGGCGCCCACCTGGGGCTCCCTTATCCTAAGTGCTGGGGCGCCCAGGCCTGGGGCTCCCTAAGCCTAAGTGCTGGGGCGTCCAAGGCCTGGGACTCCCAAAGCCTAAGGCCTCGGGCGTCCCAGGCCTGGGGCTCCCTAAGCCTAAGGGGTGGGGCTCCCCAGTCCTGGGGCTCCCTAAGCCTAAGTGCTGGGGCGCCCCAGGACTGGGGTCCCAAATCCTAAGGCCTGGGGAACTCCAGGCCTGGGGCTCCTAAAGCCTAACGGCTGGGGCGCGCCAGGCCTGGCGCTCTCAAAGCCTAAAGGCTGGGGCGCCACAGGCCTGGGGCTCCCTAAGCCTAAGGGCTGGGTTGCCCCAGACCTGGGGCTCCCAAAGCCTAAAGGCTGGGGCGCCCCAGGCCTAGGGTTCCCAAAGCCTAAGGCCTGGCGCTCGCTAAGCCTAAGGGCTGGGGGGCCCCAGGCCTGGGGCTCCCAAATCCTAAGGGCTGGGGCGCACCAGGACTGGGGTTCCAAAGCCTAAGGGCTGGGGCACCCCAGACCTTAGGTCCCAAAGCCCAAGGGCTGGGACGACACAGGCCTGGGCCAACCTAAGACTAAGGGCTGTGGCGCCCCAGGATTGGGCCTCCCGAAACCGAAGGGAAAGGGGCGCCCCAGACCTGGGGCTCAAAATGCCTAAGGGCTCGGGCGCCCGAGGCCTGGGGCTCCCAAATCCTATGGGCCTGAGCGCCCCAGGACTAGGGCTCCCAATGCCTAAGGGCTGGGGCGCCCCAGGCCTGGGGCTCCCAAAGCCTAAGGGCTGGGGCGTCCCAGGCCTGGGCCTCCCTAAGCCTAAGGGCTGGGGCACCCCAGGCCTGGGGCTCCCTTAGCCTAAGGGCTGGGGCGCCCCCGGCTTGGGGCTCCCTAAGCCTAAGGGCTGGGGTGCTCCAGTCCGGGGGCTCCCTAATCCTAAGGGCTGGGGCTTCCCAGGCCGGGGGCTCCTTAAGGCTAAGGGCTGGGGCGCCCCAGGCCTGGGGCTCCCTAGCCTATGGGCAGGGGCGCCACAGGCCTGGGGCTCCCTAAGACTAAGGACTGGGGCGCCCTAGGCCTTGAGCTCCCTAAGCCTAAGGGCTGAGGCGCCCCAGACCTGGGGTTCCAAAGCCTAAGGGATGGGGCAACCCAGGCCTAGGGCTCCCTAAGCCTAAGGGCTGGGTCTCCCAATGCCTACGGCTCCCAAAGCCTAAGGGCTGGGGCACCCCAGGCCTGAGGCTCCCAAATCCTAACGACTAGGTCGCCCCAAGCCTTAGGCTCCCTAAGCCTAAGGGCAGGGGCGCCCCAGGCCTGGGGCTCCCAAGGCCTAAGGGCTGGGGCACCCCATGCCTGGGGCACCCTAAGCCTAAGGGCTGGGGCACCCCAGGTATGGGGCTCCCAAAGCCTAAGTGCTGGGGCGCTTCAGGACTGGAATCCCAAAGACTAAGGGCTGGGGCGCTCCAGGCCTGGGGCTGCCAAAGCCTAACGGCTGGGGTGTCCCAGGCCTGGGCTCCCTAAGACTAAGGGCAGGGGCGCCCCGAGCCTTGAGCTCCCTACGCTTAAGGGATGGGGCGCCCCAGGCCTTGGTCTCCTAAAGCCTAAGGGATGGGGCGCCCCGGGCCTGGGGCTCCCAAATCCAAACGGCTGGGGCGACACAGGCCAGGTCCTCCCTTATCCTAAGGATTGGGGCGCCCCAGGCCTGGGGCTCCCAAAACCTAAGGGAAAGAGGCCCCCAGACCTGCGGCTCCTAAATCCTAAGGGCTGGGGCGCCCCAGGCCTGAGGCTCCCAAATCCTAAGGGCTGGGGCGCCCCGGGCCTGGGGCTCCCTAAGCCTAAGGGCTGGGTCACCCCGGGCCTGGGGCTCCCAAAGCCTAAGGGCTGGGGTGCCACGAGCTTGGGGCTCCCTTACCTAAGGGCCGGGGCATCCTGAGCCTGGGACTCCCTAAGCCTAAGGGCTGGGGCGCCCCAGCTTGGGGCTACCAAAGGCTACGGGCTGGGGCGCCCCAGGACGGGGTTTCCAAAGTCTAACGGCTGGGGCACCCCAGGCCTTAGGTCCCAAAGCCCAAGGGCTGGGGCGACCCAGGCCTGGGCCTCCCTAAGACTAAGGGCTGTGGCGCCCCAGGATTGGGGCACCCAAAACCGAAGGGAAAGGGGCGCCCCAGACCTGGGGCTCAAAAACCCTAAGGGCTCGGGCGCCCGAGGCCTGGGGCTCCCAAATCCTAAGGGCCTGAGCGCCCCAGGCCTAGGGCTCCCAATGCCTAAGGGCTGGGGTTCCCCAAGCCTGGGGCTCCCTAAGCCCAAGGGCTGGGGCTCCCCGGGCCTGGGGCTTTCTAAGGCTAATGGCTGGGGCTCCCCAGGCCTGGAGCTCACTAAGCCTAAGGGCTGGGTCGCCCCAGGCCTGGAGCTCACTAAGCCTAAGGGCTGGGTCGCCCCAGGCCTAGGGTTCCCAAGCCTAATGGCTGGGGCACCCCAGGCCTGGGGCACCCTAAGCCTAAGGGTTGGGGCGCCCCAGTCCTGGGGCTTCCAAAGCCTAAGGGCTGGGGCATCCCAGGCCTGGGCCTCCCTAAGCCTAAGGGCTGGGGCACCACAGGCCTGTGGCTCCCTTAGCCTAAGGGCTGGGGTGCCCCAGGCCTTGGGCTCCCTAAGCCTAAGGGCTCAGGTGCCCCAGGCCTGGGGTTCCAAAGCCTAAGGGCTGGGGCACCCCAGGCCTAGGGCTCCCTAAGCCTAAGGGGTGGCGCTCCCCATGCCTTCGGCTCCCAAATCCTAAGGGCTGGGGCGCCCCAAGCCTGGTGTTCCAAAGCCTAAGTGCTGGGGCGCCCCAGGAATGGGGCTCCCAAAACCTAAGGGAAAGGGGCCCCCAGACCTGCGGCTCCCAAAGCCTAAGGGCTCGGGCGCCCAAGGCATGAGGCTCCCAAATCCTGAGGACTAGGTCGCCCCAGGCCTGGGGCTCCCAAGGCCTAAGGGCTGGGGTGCCCCATGCCTGGGGCACCCTTAGCCTAAGAGCTGGGGCACTGAAGGTATGGGGCTCCCAAAGCCTAAGTGCTGGGGCGCTCCAGGCCTGGGACTCCCAAAGACTAAGGCTGGGGTGCTCCAGGCCTGGGGCTGCCAAAGCCTAAGGGCTGGTGTGTCCCAGGCCTGGGGCTACCTAAGCCTAAGGGGAGGGGCGCCCCAAGCCTTGGGCACCCTAAGCCTAAGGGATGGGGCGCCCCAGGCCTTGGGCTCCTAAAGCCTAAGGGATGGGGCGCCCCGGGCCAGGGGCTCCCTAAGCCTAAGGGCTGTGGCGCCCCAGGCCTGGGGCTCCCAAAGCCTAAGGACTGGGGAGCCCCGAGCTTGGGGCTCCCTAAGCCTAAGGGCTAGGGCAGCCCTGGCCTGGGGCTCCCAAAGCCTAAGGGCTGGGGAGCCCCGGTCCAGGGGCTCCCTTCGCCTAATTGCTGGGGCGTCCCGGGCTTGGGGCTTCCTAAGCCTAAGGGCTGGGGCGCCCCAAGCCTAGGGCTTCCAAACATAAGGGTTGGGGAATCCCAAGCCTGGGGCTCCCAAATCCTAAGGGCTGGTACGCCCCAGTCAGGGGCTCCTTAGCCTAAAGGCTGGGACGCCCCAGGCCTGGGGCTCCCAAGACCAAATGGCTGGGGCACCCCATGCTTGGAGCTCCCAAAGCCTAAGGTCTGGGGCAACCCAGGCCTGGGATTCCCAAAGCCTAAGGGCTTGGGCACCCCAGGCCTGGTAGTCCCTAAGCCTAAGGGCTGGGGCGCCCCAGGCCTGGGGCTCCCTAAGCCTAAGTGCTGGGTGCCCCTGGCCAGGTGCTCCCTAAGCCTAAGGGCTGTGGCGCCCCAGGACTAGGGTCCCAAATCCTAAGGGCTGGGGCGCCCCAGGCCTGGCGCTCTCAAAGCCTAAAGGCTGGGGCGCCACAGGCCTGGGGCCCCCTAAGACTAAGGGCTGGGGCGCCCCAGGCCTGGGGCTTACAAAGCTAAGGCCTGGGGCGCCACAGGCCTAGGGTTCCCAAAGCCTAAGACCTGGGGCTCGCTAAGCCTAAGGGATGGGGCGCCCCAGGCCTGGGGCTCCCAAAGCCTAAGGGCTGGGTCGCCCGAGGCCTGGAGCTACCAAAGCCTAAGGGCTGGGGCGCCACGGGCCTGGGACGCCCTAAGCCTAAGGGCTGGGGCACCCCAGGCCTAAGTTCCCAAACCCTAAGGGAAGGGGCAACCCAGGCCTGGGCCTGCCTAAGACTAAGGGCTGGGGTTTCCCCGGCTTGGGGCTCCCTAAGCTTAAGGGCTGGGGTGCTCCAGGCCGGGGGCTGCCTAAGCCTAAGGGCTAGGGCTCCCCGGGCCTGGGACTTCCTAAGCATAAAGGCTGGGGCTCCCCAGGCCTGGAGCTCGCTAAGCCTAAGGGCTGGGGTGCCCCAGGCCTAGGGTTCCCTAGCCTAAGGGCTGGGGCACCCCAGGCCTGGGGCTCCCTTAGCCTAAGGGCTGGGGCGCCCCCGAATTGGGGCTCCCAAAGCCTAAGGGCTGGGGTGCTCCAGGCCGGGGGCTGCCTAAGCCTAAGGGCTGGGGCGTCCCAGGCCGGGGCTCCTTAATGCTAAGGGCTGGGACGCCACAGGCCTGGGACTCCCTAGCCTATGGGCTGGGGCACCACAGGCCTGTGGCTCCCTAAGATTAAGGGCTGGGTCGCCCCTGGCCTTGGGCTCCCAAAGACTAAGGGCTGAGGTGCCGAAGGCTTGGGGTTCCAAAGTCTAATGGCTGGGGCAACCCAGGCCTAGGGCTCCCAAACCCTAAGGGCTGGGGCTCCCCATGCCTTCGGCTCCCAAAGCCTAAGGGCTGGGGCCCCCCAAGCCTGGTGTTCCAAATCCTAAGAGATTGGGCGCCCCAGGCCGGGGGTACCAAACCTATGGGAAAGGGGCCCGCAGACCTGCGGCTCCCAAAGCCTAAGGGTTCGGGCGCCCCAGGCATGAGGCTCCCAAATCCTAAGGACTAGGTCGCCCCAGGCCTGGGGCTCCCTAAGACTAAGGGCTGGGGCGCCCCAGGCCTGGGGCTCCCAAGGCCTAAGGGCTGGGGCGCCCCATGCCTGGGGCATCCTAAGCCTAAGGGCTGGGTCACCCCAGGTATGGGGCTCCCAAAGCCTAAGTGCTGGGGCGCTCCAGGCCTGGGGCTCCCTAAGCCTAAGGGCTGGGGCGCCCCAGGCCTGGGACTCCCAAAGCCTAAGGCCAGGGGCGCCCCAGGCCTGGGGCTCCCTAAGCCTATGGGCTGGGCCGCCCCAGGCCTTGGTTCCCTAAGCCTAAGGGCTGGGTTGCCCCAGACTTGGGGCTCCCAAAGCCTAAGGGCTGGGGCGCCCCAACCTGGGACTCCCAAAGCCTAAGGACTGGGCAGCCCCAGGCTTGGGTTCCCAAAGCCTAAGGGCTGGGGCACCCTAGGCCTGGGGCTCTCAAAGCCTAAGGGCTGGGGCAGCCCAGGCCTGGGTCCCCCTAATCCTAAGGGCTGGGGAGTCCACGGCCTAGGGCTCTCTAAGACTAAAGGCTGGGGCCCCCACCTGGGGCTCCCTTATCCTAAGTGCTGGGGCGCCCAGGCCTGTGGCTCCCTAAGCCTAAGGGCTGGGGCGCCCCAAGCCTGGGGCTCCCTAAGCCTAAGTGTTGGGGCGCCCCGGGCCTGGGGCTTCCTAAGTCTAAGGACTGGGGCGCAACAAGCCTGGGGCTCCCAAAGCCAAAGGGCAGGGGCGCCCCAGGCACGGGGCTACCAAAGCCTACGGGCTGCGGCGCCCCAGGCACGGGGCTACCAAAGCCTACGGGCTGCGGCGCCCCAGGACTGGGGTTCCAAAGCCTAAGGGCTGGGGCACCCCAGGCCTTAGGTCCCAAAGCCTAAATGATGGGGCGACCAAGGCCTGGGCCTCCCTAAGACTAAGGGCTGTGGCGCCCCAGGACTGGGGCTCCCTAAGACTAAAGTCTGGGGCACTCCAGGCCTGGGCTCCCTAAGCCTAAGGGCTGGGGTGCCCCAGGCCCAGGGGCTCCCAAAGCCCAAGGGCTGGGAAGCCCTGGGCCTAGGGCTCCCTAAGCCTAAGTGTTGGGGCGCCCCGGGCCTGGGGCTTCCTAAGCCTAAAGACTGGGGCGCCACAAGCCTGGGGCTCCCAAAGCCTAAGGGCTGGGGCGCCCCAGGCCTAGGGTTCCCAAAGCCTAAGGCCTGGGGCTCGCTAAACCTAAGGGCTGGAGCGCCCCAGGCCTAGGGTTCCCAAAGCCTAAGGCCTGGGGCTCGCTAAACCTAAGGGCTGGAGCGCCCCAGGCCTGGGGCTCCCAAAGAATAAGGGCTGGGGCGCCCCAGGCCTGGGGCTCCCTAAGCCTAAGGGCTGGGGCGCCCCAGGCCTGGGACTCCCAAAGCCTAAGGCCAGGGGCGCCCCAGGCCTGGGGCTCCCTAAGCCTATGGGCTGGGCCGCCCCAGGCCTTGGCTCCCTAAGCCTAAGGGCTAGGGCGCCCCAGGCCTGAGGCTCCCTAAGCCTAAAGGCTGGGGCGCCCCAAGACTGGGCCTCCCTAAGCCTAAGTGTTGGGGCGCCCCGGGCCTGGGCCTTCCTAAGCCTAAGAACTGGGGCGCAACAAGCCTGGGGCTCCCAAAGCCAAAGGGCTGGGGCACCCCAGGCACGGGGCTGCCAAAGCCTAAGGGCTGGGGCGACCCAGCCTGGGGCTACCAAAGCCTACGGCTGGGGCGCCCCAGGACTGGGGTTCCAAAGCCTAAGGGCTGGGGCACCCCAGGCCTTAGGTCCCAAAGCCTAAGGCATGGGGCAACCAAGGCCTGGGCCTCCCTAAGACTAAGGGATGTGGCGCCCCAGGACTGGGGCTCCCTAAGACTAAAGTCTGGGGCGCTGCAGGCCTTGGCTCCCTAAGCCTAAGGTCTGGGGCGCCTCAGGCCCAGGGGCTCCCAAAGCCCAAGGGCTGGGAAGCCCTGGGCCTGTGGCTTCCTAAGCCTAAGTGTTGGGGCGATCCAGGCTTGGGGCTTCCTAAGCCTAAGGACTGGGGCTCCACAAGCCTGGGGCTCCCAAAGCCTAAGGGCTGGGGCGCCCCAGGCCTGGGGCTCCCAAAACCAAAGGGCTGGGGCGACACAGTCCAGGTCCTCCCTTATCCTAATGGTTGGGGCGCCCCAGGCCTGGGGCTCCCAAAACCTAAGGGAAAAGGGCCCCCAGACCGGCGTCTCCCAAATCCTAAGGGCTCTGGCGCCCCAGGCCTGAGGCTCAAAATCCTAATGGTTGGGGCGCCCAGGGCCTGGGGCTCTGAAAACCGAAGGGAAAGGAGCGTCCCAGACCTGGGGCTCAAAAAGCCTAAGGGCTCGGGCGCCCGAGGCCTGGGGCTCCCAAAACCTAAGGGCCTGAGCGCCCCAGGCCTAGGGCTCCCAATGAATAAGGGCTGGGGAGCCCCTGGCCTAGGGCTCCATAAGCCTAAGGGCTGGGGCTCCCCAGGCCTGGGGCTCCCTAAGCCTAAAGGCTTGGGCTCCCCAGGCCTGGAGCTCGCTAAGCCTAAGGGCTGGGTCGCCGCAGGCCTAGGGTTCCCAAACCTAAGGGCTGGGGTGCCCCAGGCCTGGGGCTCCCTAAGCCTAAGGGATGGGGTGCTCCAGGCCTGGCGCTCCCTAAGCCTAAGGGCTGGGGCGTCCCAGGCCGGGGGCTCCCTAAGGCTAAGGGCTGGGGCGCCCCAAGCAGGGGCTTATTAGCCAATGGGCTGGGGCGCCACAGGCCTGGGGTTCTCTAAGAATAAGGGCTGGGGAGCCCCAGGCCTTGTGCGCCCTAAGCCTACGGGCTGGGGCGCCCCAGGCCTGGGGCTCCCTAAGTCTAAGGGCTGAGGCTCCCCAGGCCTGGGGTTCCAAAGCCTAAGGGCTGGGGCAACCCAGGCCAAGGGCTCCCTAAGCCTAAGGGCTGGGGCTCCCCATGCCTTCGGCTCCCTAAGCCTAAGGGCTGGGGCGCCCCAAGCCTGGTGTTCCAAAGCCTAAGTGCTGGGGCGCCCCAGGCCTGGGGTCCCAAACCTAAGTGCTGGGGCGACACAGGCCAGGTCCTCCCTAAGCCTAAGGGCTGGGGCGCCCCAGGCCTAGGGCTCCCAAAACCTAAGGGAAAGCGGCCCCCAGACCTGCGGCTCCCTAAGCATAAGGGCTGGGGCACCCCAGGCATGGGGCTCCAAAAGCCTAAGTGCTGGGGCGCTCCAGGCCTGGGAATCCCAAAGACTAAGGGCTGAGGCTCTCCAGGCCTGGGGCTGCCAAAGCCTAAGGGCTGGGCCGCCCCATGGCTGGGTTCCCAAAGCCTATGGGCTGGGGCGCCCTAGGCCTGGGGCTCCCAAAGCCTAAGGGCTGGGGCACACCAGGCCTGGGGCTCCTTAATCCTAAGGGCTGGGGAGTCCAAGTCCTAGGGCTCCCTAAGCCTAAAGGCTGGGGGGCCCACCTGGGGCTGCCTTATCCGAAGTGCTGGGGTGCCCAGGCCTGGGGCTCCCTAAGCCTAAAGGCTGGGGCGCCCAAGGCCTTGGGCTCCCTAAGTCTAAGGGCTGGGGCACCCCAAGACTTGGCTCCCGAAGCCTAAGGGCTGGGGCGCCCCAGGCCTGGGTCTCCCAAAGACTAAGGACTGGGGCTCCCCAGACCACGGTCTCCCACAGCCTAAGGGCTGGGGCGCCCCAGGCCTGGGGCTCCCTAAGCCTAAAGTCTCCCAAGCCACGGGCTCCCTAAGCCTACGTGTTGGGGCGCCCCGGGCCTGGGGCTTCCTAAGCCTAAGGACTGGGGCGCAACAAGCCTGGGGCTCCCAAAGCCAAAGGGCTGGGGCGCCCCAGGCCTGGGGCTCCCAAATCCTAAGGGCTGGGGCGCCCCAGGCCTGGAGCTACCAAAGCCTAAGGGCTGGGAAGCCACGGGCCTGGGACGCCCTAAGCCTAAGGGCTAGGGCGCCCCAGCCTGGTTTACCAAAGCCTACGGGCTGGGGCGCCCCAGGACTGGGGTTCCAAAGCCTAAGGGCAGGGGAACCCCAGGCCTTATGTCCCAAAGCTTAAGGGATGGGGCGACCCAGGCCTAGGGTTCCCAAAGCCTAATGCCTGGAGCTCGCTAAGCCTAAGGGCTGGGGCGCCCCAGGCCTGGGGCTCCCAAAGCCTAAGGGCTGGGGCGCCCCAGGCACGGGGCTCCCAAAGCCTAAGGGCTGGGGCGCCCCAGGCCTAGGGTTCCCAAAGCCTAAGGCCTGGGGCTCGCTAAGCCTAAGGGCTGGGGCGCCCCAGGTATGGGGCCCCCAAAGCCTAAGGGCTGGGGCACCCCATGCCTGGGGCTCCCAAATCCAAAGGGCTGGGGCGACACAGGCCAGGTCCTCCCTTATCCTAAGGGTTGGGGCGCCCCAGGCCTGGGGCTCCCAAAACCAAAGGGAAAGGGGCCCCCACACCTGCGGCTCCCAAAGCCTAAGGGCTCTGGCGCCCCAGGCCTGAGGCTCCCAAATCCTAAGGGCTGGGTCGCCCCGGGCCTGGGGCTCCCTAAGCCTAAGAGCTAGTGCACCTCAGGCCTGGGCCTCCCAAAGCCTAAGGGCTGGGGTGCCACGGGCTTGGGCAACCTAAGCCTTAGGCTGGGGCACCCCGGGCCTTGGGCTCCCAAAGCCTAAGGGCCGAGACGCCCCGGGCCTGGGGCTCCCAAAGCCTAAGGGCTGGAGAGCCACGAGCCTGGGGCTCCCTAAGCCTAAGGGCTGGGGCAGCCCAGGCCTGGGGCTCCAAAGCCTAAGGGCTGGGGAGCCCCGGGCCTGGGGCTCCCTTCGCGTAAGGGCTGGGACGCCCGGGCCTGGGGCTCCCTAAGCCTAAGTGCTGGGGGCCCCTGGCCAGGTGCTCCCTAAGCCTAAGGGCTATGGCGCCCCAGGACTAGGGTCCCAAATCCTAATGCTGGGGCTCCCCAGGCCTGGCGCTCTCAAAGCCTAAAGGCTGGGGCACCACAGGCCTGGGGCTCTCTAAGACTAAGGGCTAAGGCGCCCCAGGTCTGGGGCTCCCGAAGCCTAAAGGCTGGGGCGCCCCAGGACAGGGGTCCCAAATCCTAAGGGCTGGGGCACTCCAGGCCTGGGGCTCCCAAAGCCTATGGGCTGGGGCGCGCCAGGCCTGGCGCTCTCAAAACCTAAAGGCTGGGGCGCCACAGGCCTGGGGCTCCCTAAGCCTAAGGGCTGGGTTGCCCCAGACTTGGGGCTCCCAAAGCCTAAGGGCTGGGGCGCCCCAACCTGGGACTCCCAAAGCCTAAGGACTGGGCAGCCCCAGGCTTGGGTTCCCAAAGCCTAAGGGCTGGGGCGCCCTAGGCCTGGGGCTCTCAAAGCCTAAGGGCTGGGGCAGCCCAGGCCTGGGTCTCCCTAATCCTAAGGGCTGGGGAGTCCACGGCCTAGGGCTCTCTAAGACTAAAGGCTGGGGCGCCCACCTGGGGCTCCCTTATCCTAAGTGCTGGGGCGCCCAGGCCTGTGGCTCCCTAAGCCTAAGGGCTGGAGCGCCCCAAGCCTGGGGCTCCCTAAGCCTAAGTGTTGGGGCGCCCCGGGCCTGGGACTTCCTAAGTCTAAGGACTGGGGCGCAACAAGCCTGGGGCTCCCAAAGCCAAAGGGCTGGGGCGCCCCAGGCACGGGGCTACCAAAGCCTACGGGCTGCAGCGCCCCAGGCACGGGGCTACCAAAGCCTACGGGCTGCAGCGCCCCAGGACTGGGGTTCCAAAGCCTAAGGGCTGGGGCACCCCAGGCCTTAGGTCCCAAAGCCTAAATGATGGGGCGACCAAGGCCTGGGCCTCCCTAAGACTAAGGGCTGTGGCGCCCCAGGACTGGGGCTCCCTAAGACTAAAGTCTGGGGCACTCCAGGCCTGGGCTCCCTAAGCCTAAGGGCTGGGGTGCCCCAGGCCCAGGGGCTCCCAAAGCCCAAGGGCTGGGAAGCCCTGGGCCTGGGGCTCCCTAAGCCTAAGTGTTGGGGCGCCCCGGGCCTGGGGCTTCCTAAGCCTAAAGACTGGGGCGCCACAAGCCTGGGGCTCCCAAAGCCTAAGGGCTGGGGCGCCCCAGGCCTAGGGTTCCCAAAGCCTAAGGCCTGGGGCTCGCTAAACCTAAGGGCTGGAACGCCCCAGGCCTAGGGTTCCCAAAGCCTAAGGCATGGGGCTCGCTAAACCTAAGGGCTGGAGCGCCCCAGGCCTGGGGCTCCCAAAGCATAAGGGCTGGGGCGCCCCAGGCCTGGGATTCCCAAAGCCTAAGGCCAGGGGCGCCCCAGGCCTGGGGCTCCCTAAGCCTATGGGCTGGGCCGCCCCAGGCCTTGTCTCCCTAAGCCTAAGGGCTGGGTTGCCCCAGACTTGGGGCTCCCAAAGCCTAAGGGCTGGGGCGCCCCAACCTGGGACTCCCAAAGCCTAAAGACTGGGCAGCCCCAGGCTTGGGTTCCCAAAGCCTAAGGGCTGGGGCAGCCCAGGCCTGGGTCTCCCTAATCCTAAGGGCTGGGGAGTCCACGGCCTAGGGCTCTCTAAGCCTAAAGGCTGGGGCGCCCACCTGGGGCTCCCTTATCCTAAGTGCTGGGGCGCCCAGGCCTGTGGCTCCCTAAGCCTAAGGGCTGGGGCGCCCCAAGCCTGGGGCTCCCTAAGCCTAAGTGTTGGGGCGCCCCGGGCCTGGGGCTTCCTAAGTCTAAGGACTGGGGCGCAACAAGCCTGGGGCTCACAAAGCCAAAGGGCTGGGGCGCCCCAGGCACGGGGCTACCAAAGCCTACGGGCTGCGGCGCCCCAGGCACGGGGCTACCAAAGCCTACGGGCTGCGGCGCCCCAGGACTGGGGTTCCAAAGCCTAAGGGCTGGGGCACCCCAGGCCTTAGGTCCCAAAGCCTAAATGATGGGGCGACCAAGGCCTGGGCCTCCCTAAGACTAAGGGCTGTGGCGCCCCAGGACTGGGGCTCCCTAAGACTAAAGTCTGGGGCACTCCAGGCCTGGGCTCCCTAAGCCTAAGGGCTGGGGTGCCCCAGGCCCAGGGGCTCCCAAAGCCCAAGGGCTGGGAAGCCCTGGGCCTGGGGCTCCCTAAGCCTAAGTGTTGGGGCGCCCCGGGCCTGGGGCTTCCTAAGCCTAAGGACTGGGGCGCCACAAGCCTGGGGCTCCCAAAGCCTAAGGGCTGGGGCACCCCAGGCCTAGGGTTCCCAAAGCCTAAGGCCTGGGGCTCGCTAAACCTAAGGGCTGGAGCGCCCCAGGCCTAGGGTTCCCAAAGCCTAAGGCCTGGGGCTCGCTAAACCTAAGGGCAGGAGCGCCCCAGGCCTGGGGCTCCCAAAGCATAAGGGCTGGGGCGCCCCAGGCCTGGGGCTCCCTAAGCCTAAGGGCTGGGGCGCCCCAGGCCTGGGACTCCCAAAGCCTAAGGCCAGGGGCGCCCCAGGCCTGGGGCTCCCTAAGCCTAAGTGTTGGGGCGCCCCGGGCCTGGGGCTTCCTAAGTCTAAGGACTGGGGCGCAACAAGCCTGGGGCTCTCAAAGCCAAAGGGCTGGGGCGCCCCAGGCACGGGGCTACCAAAGCCTACGGGCTGCGGCGCCCCAGGCACGGGGCTACCAAAGCCTACGGGCTGCGGCGCCCCAGGACGGGGGTTCCAAAGCCTAAGGGCTGGGGCACCCCAGGCCTTAGGTCCCAAAGCCTAAATGATGGGGCGACCAAGGCCTGGGCCTCCCTAAGACTAAGGGCTGTGGCGCCCCAGGACTGGGGCTCCCTAAGACTAAAGTCTGGGGCACTCCAGGCCTGGGCTCCCTAAGCCTAAGGGCTGGGGTGCCCCAGGCCCAGGGGCTCCCAAAGCCCAAGGGCTGGGAAGCCCTGGGCCTGGGGCTCACTAAGCCTAAGTGTTGGGGCGCCCCGGGCCTGGGGCTTCCTAAGCCTAAGTACTGGGGCGCCACAAGCCTGGGGCTCCCAAAGACTAAGGGCTGGGGCGCCCCAGGCCTAGGGTTCCCAAAGCCTAAGGCCTGGGGCTCGGTAAACCTAAGGGCTGGAGCGCCCCAGGCCTAGGGTTCCCAAAGCCTAAGGCCTGGGGCTCGCTAAACCTAAGGGCTGGAGCGCCCCAGGCCTGGGGCTCCCAAAGCATAAGGCCTGGGGCGCCCCAGGCCTGGGGCTCCCTAAGCCTAAGGGCTGGGGTGCCCCAGGCCTGGGACTCCCAAAGCCTAAGGCCAGGGGCGCCCCAAGCCTGGGGCTCCCTAAGCCTATGGCCTGGGCCGCCCCAGGCCTTGGCTCCCTAAGCCTAAGGGCTAGGGCGCCCCAGGCCTGGGGCTCCCTAAGCCCAAAGGCTGGGGCGCCCCAAGACTGGGCCTCCCTAAGCCTAAGTGTTGGGGCGCCCCGGGCCTGGGCCTTCCTAAGCCTAAGAACTGGGGCGCAACAAGCCTGGGGCTCCCAAAGCCAAAGGGCTGGGGCACCCCAGGCACGGAGCTGCCAAAGCCTAAGGACTGGTGCGACCCAGCCTGGGGCTACCAAAGCCTACGGGCTGGGGCGCCCCAGGCACGGGGCTACCAAAGCCTACGGGCTGCGGCGCCCCAGGCACGGGGCTACCAAAGCCTATGGGCTGCGGCGCCCAGGCACGGGGCTACCAAAGCCAACGGGCTGCGGCGCCCCAGGACTGGGGTTCCAAAGCCTAAGGGCTGGGGCACCCCAGGCCTTAGGTCCCAAAGCCTAAATGATGGGGCGACCAAGGCCTGGGCCTCCCTAAGACTAAGGGCTGTGGCGCCCCAGGACTGGGGCTCCCTAAGACTAAAGTCTGGAGCACTCCAGGCCTGGGCTCCCTAAGCCTAAGGGCTGGGGTGCCCCAGGCCCAGGGGCTCCCAAAGCCCAAGGGCTGGGAAGCCCTGTGCCTGGGGCTCCCTAAGCCTAAGTGTTGGGGCGCCCCGGGCCTGGGGCTTCCTAAGCCTAAGGACTGGGGCGCCACAAGCCTGGGGCTCCCAAAGCCTAAGGGCTGGGGCGCCCCAGGCCTAGGGTTCCCAAAGCCTAAGGCCTGGGGCTCGCTAAACCTAAGGGCTGGAGCGCCCCAGGCCTAGGGTTCCCAAAGCCTAAGGCCTGGGGCTCGCTAAACCTAAGGGCTGGAGCGCCCCAGGCCTGGGGCTCCCAAAGCATAAGGGCTGGGGCACCCCATGCCTGGGGCTCCCTAAGCCTAAGGGCTGGGGCGCCCCAGGCCTGGGGCTCCCTAAGCCTATGGGCTGGGCCGCCCCAGGGCTTGGCTCCCTAAGCCTAAGGGCTAGGGCGCCCCAGGCTTGGGGCTCCCTAAGCCTAAAGGCTGGGGCGCCCCAAGACTGGGCCTCCCTAAGCCTAAGTGTTGGGGCGCCCCGGGCCTGGGCCTTCCTAAGCCTAAGAACTGGGGCGCAACAAGCCTGGGGCTCCCAAAGCCAAAGGGCTGGGGCACCCCAGGCACGGGGCTGCCAAAGCCTAAGGGCTGGGGCGCCCCAACCTGGGACTCCCAAAGCCTAAGGACTGGGCAGCCCCAGGCTTGGGTTCCCAAAGCCTAAGGGCTGGGCCAGCCCAGGCCTGGGTCTCCCTAATCCTAAGGGCTGGGGAGTCCACGGCCTAGGGCTCTCTAAGCCTAAAGGCTGGGGCGCCCACCTGGGGCTCCCTTATCCTAAGAGCTGGGGCGCACAGGCCTGTGGCTCCCTAAGCCTAAGGGCTGGGGCGCCCCAAGCCTGGGGCTCCCTAAGCCTAAGTGTTGGGGCGCCCCGGGCCTGGGGCTTCCTAAGTCTAAGGACTGGGGCGCAACAAGCCTGGGGCTCCCAAAGCCAAAGGGCAGGGGCGACCCAGGCACGGGGCTACCAAAGCCTACGGGCTGCGGCGCCCCAGGCACGGGGCTACCAAAGCCTACGGGCTGCGGCGCCCCAGGACTGGGGTTCCAAACCTAAGGGCTGGGGCACCCCAGGCCTTAGGTCCCAAAGCCTAAATGATGGGGCGACCAAGGCCTGGGCCTCCCTAAGACTAAGGGCTGTGGCGCCCCAGGACTGGGGCTCCCTAAGACTAAAGTCTGGGGCACTCCAGGCCTGGGCTCCCTAAGCCTAAGGGCTGGGGTGCCCCAGGCCCAGGGGCTCCCAAAGCCCAAGGGCTGGGAAGCCCTGGGCCTGGGGCTCCCTAAGCTTAAGTGTTGGGGCGCCCCGGGCCTGGGGCTTCCTAAGCCTAAGGACTGGGGCGCCACAAGCCTGGGGCTCCCAAAGCCTAAGGGCTGGGGCGCCCCAGGCCTAGGGTTCCCAAAGCCTAAGGCCTGGGGCTCGCTAAACCTAAGGGCTGGAGCGCCCCAGGCCTAGGGTTCCCAAAGCCTAAGGCCTGGGGCTCGCTAAACCTAAGGGCTGGAGCGCCCCAGGCCTGGGGCTCCCAAAGCATAAGGGCTGGGGCGCCCCAGGCCTGGGGCTCCCTAAGCCTAAGGGCTGGGGCACCCCAGGCCTGGGACTCCCAAAGCCTAAGGCCAGGGGCGCCCCAGGCTTGGGGCTCCCTAAGCCTATGGGCTGGGCCGCCCCAGGCCTTGGCTCCCTAAGCCTAAGTGCTAGGGCGCCCCAGGCCTGGTGCTCCCTAAGCCCAAAGGCTGGGGCGCCCCAAAACTGGGCCTCCCTAAGCCTAAGTGTTGGGGCGCTCCTGGCCTGGGCCTTCCTAAGCCTAAGAACTGGGGCGCAACAAGCCTTGGGCTCCCAAAGCCAAAGGGCTGGGGCACCCCAGGCACGGGGCTGCCAAAGCCTAAGGGCTGGGGCGACCCAGCCTGGGGCTACCAAAGCCTACGGGCTGGGGCGCCCCAGGACTGGGGTTCCAAAGCCTAAGGGCTGGGGCACCCCAGGCCTTAGGTCCCAAAGCCTAAGGCATGGGGCAACCACGGCCTGGGCCTCCCTAAGACTAAGGGATGTGGCGCCCCAGGACTGGGGCTCCCTAAGACTAAAGTCTGGGGCACTCCAGGCCTGGGCTCCCTAAGCCTAAGTGTTGGGGCGCCCCGGGCCTGGGGCTTCCTAAGCCTAAGGACTGGGGCGCCACAAGCCTGGGGCTCCCAAAGCCTAAGGGCTGGGGCGCCCCAGGCCTAGGGTTCCCAAAGCCTAAGGCCTGGGGCTCGCTAAACCTAAGGGCTGGAGCGCCCCAGGCCTAGGGTTCCCAAAGCCTAAGGCCTGGGGCTCGCTAAACCTAAGGGCTGGAGCGCCCCAGGCCTGGGGCTCCCAAAGCATAAGGGCTGGGGCGCCCCATGCCTGGGACTCCCTAAGCCTAAGGGCTGGGGCGCCCCAGGCCTGGGACTCCCAAAGCCTAAGGCCAGGGGCGCCCCAGGCCTGGGGCTCCCTAAGCCTATGGGCTGGGCCGCCCCAGGCCTTGGCTCCCTAAGCCTAAGGGCTAGGGCGCCCCAGGCTTGGGGCTCCCTAAGCCTAAAGGCTGGGGCGCCCCAAGACTGGGCCTCCCTAACCCTAAGTGTTGGGGCGCCCCGGGCCTGGGGCTTCCTAAGTCTAAGGACTGGGGCGCAACAAGCCTGGGGCTCCCAAAGCCAAAGGGCAGGGGCGCCCCAGGCACGGGGCTACCAAAGCCTACGGGCTGCGGCGCCCCAGGCACGGGGCTACCAAAGCCTACGGGCTGCGGCGCCCCAGGACTGGGGTTCCAAAGCCTAAGGGCTGGGGCACCCCAGGCCTTAGGTCCCAAAGCCTAAATGATGGGGCGACCAAGGCCTGGGCCTCCCTAAGACTAAGGGCTGTGGCGCCCCAGGACTGGGGCTCCCTAAGACTAAAGTCTGGGGCACTCCAGGCCTGGGCTCCCTAAGCCTAAGGGCTGGGGTGCCCCAGGCCCAGGGGCTCCCAAAGCCCAAGGGCTGGGAAGCCCTGGGCCTGGGGCTCCCTAAGCCTAAGTGTTGGACCGCCCCGGGCCTGGGGCTTCCTAAGCCTAAGGACTGGGGCGCCACAAGCCTGGGGCTCCCAAAGCCTAAGGGCTGGGGCACCCCAGGCCTAGGGTTCCCAAAGCCTAAGGCCTGGGGCTCGCTAAACCTAAGGGCTGGAGCGCCCCAGGCCTGGGGCTCCCAAAGCCTAAGGGCTGGGGCGACCCAGCCTGGGGCGACCAAAGCCTATGGGCTGGGGCGCCCCAGGACTGGGGTTCCAAAGCCTAAGGGCTGGGGCACCCCAGGCCTTAGGTCCCAAAGCCTAAGGCATGGGGCAACCAAGGCCTGGGCCTCCCTAAGGCTAAGGGATGTGGCGCCCCAGGACTGGGGCTCCCTGAGACTAAAGTCTGGGGCGCTGCAGGCCTTGGCTCCCTAAGCCTAAGGTCTGGGGCGCCTCAGGCCCAGGGGCTCCCAAAGCCAAAGGGCTGGGAAGCCCTGGGCCTGTGGCTCCCTAAGCCTAAGTGTTGGGGCGCTCCAGGCTTGGGGCTTCCTAAGCCTAAGGACTGGGGCGCCTCAAGCCTGGGGCTCCCAAAGCCTAAGAGCTGCGGCACCCCTGGCACGGGGCTCCCAAAGCCTAAGGGCTGGGGCGCCCCAGGCCTGGGGCTCCCAAAACCAAAGGCTGGGGCGACACAGTCCAGGTCCTCCCTTATCCTAATGGTTGGGGCGCCCCAGGCCTGGGGCTCCCAAAACCTAAGGGAAAAGGGCCCCCAGACCGGCGTCTCCCAAATCCTAAGGGCTCTGGCGCCCCAGGCCTGAGGCTCAAAATCCTAATGGTTGGGGCGACCCGGGCCTGGGGCTCCCAAAACCGAAGGGAAAGGAGCGCCCCAGACCTGGGGCTCAAAAAGCCTAAGGGCTCGGGCGCCCGAGGCCTGGGGCTCCCAAATCCTAAGGGCCTGAGCGCCCCAGGCCTAGGGCTCCCAATGAATAAGGGCTGGGGCGCCCCTGGCCTAGGGCTCCATAAGCCTAAGGGCTGGGGCTCCCCAGGCCTGGGGCTCCCAAAGCCTAAGGGCTGGGGTTCCCCAGGCCTGGGGCTCCCTAAGCCTAAAGGCTTGGGCTCCCCAGGCCTGGAGCTCGCTAAGCCTAAGGGCTGGGTCGTCGCAGGCCTAGGGTTCCCAAACCTAAGGGCTGGGGTGCCCCAGGCCTGGGGCTCCCTAAGCCTAAGGGTTGGGGCGCCCCAGGCCTGAGTCTCGCTAAGCCTAAGTGATGGGGCGTCCCCGACCTCGGCCTCCCTAAGCCTAAGGGCTGGGTCTCCCCAGGCCTAGGGCTCCCTTAGCCTAAGGTCTGGGGTGCCCCCGGCTTGGGGCTCCCTAAGCCTAAGGGATGGGGTGCTCCAGGCCGGGCGCTCCCTAAGCCTAAGGGCTGGGGCATCCCAGGCCGGGGGCTCCCTAAGGCTAAGGGCTGGGGCGCCCCAAGCAGGGGCTCATTAGCCAATGGGCTGGGGCGCCACAGGCCTGGGGTTCTCTAAGAATAAGGGCTGGGGCGCCCCAGGCCTTGTGCGCCCTAAGCCTACGGGCTGGGGCGCCCCAGGCCTGGGGCTCCCTAAGTCTAAGGGCTGAGGCGCCCCAGGCCTGGGGTTCCAAAGCCTAAGGGCTGGGGCAACCCAGGCCAAGGGCTCCCTAAGCCTAAGGGCTGGGGCGCCCCAAGCCTGGTGTTCCAAAGCCTAAGTGCTGGGGCGCCCCAGGCCTGGGGTCCCAAACCTAAGTGCTGGGGCGACACAGGCCAGGTCCTCCCTAAGCCTAAGGGCTGGGGCGCCCCAGGCCTAGGGCTCCCAAAACCTAAGGGAAAGCGGCCCCCAGACCTGAGGCTCCCTAAGCATAAGGGCTGGGGCGTCCGAGGCCTGGGGCTCCCAAGGCCTAAGGCCTGGGGCACCCTAAGCCTAAGGGCTGGGGCACCCCAGGCATGGGGCTCCAAAAGCCTAAGTGCTGGGGCGCTCCAGGCCTGGGAATCCCATAGACTAAGGGCTGAGGCTCTCCAGGCCTGGGGCTGCCAAAGCCTAAGGGCTGGGCCGCCCCATGGCTGGGTTCCCAAAGCCTAAGGGCTGGGCCGCCCTAGGCCTGGGGCTCCCAAAGCCTAAGGGCTGGGGCACACCAGGCCCTGGGCTCCTTAATCCTAAGGGCTGGGGAGTCCAAGTCCTAGGGCTCCCTAAGCCTAAAGCCTGGGGGGCCCACCTGGGGCTGCCTTATCCGAAGTGCTGGGGTGCCCAGGCCTGGGGCTCCCTAAGCCTAAAGGCTGGGGCGCCCCAGGCCTTGGGCTCCCTAAGTCTAAGGGCTGGGACACCGCAAGACTTGGCTCCCGAAGCCTAAGGGCTGGGGCGCCCCAGGCCTGGGTCTCCCAAAGACTAAGGACTGGGGCTCCCCAGGCCTGGGTCTCGCACAGCCTAAGGGCTGTGGCGCCCCAGGCCTGGGGCTCCCTAAGCCTAAAGTCTCCCAAGCCAGGGGCTCCCTAAGACTACGTGTTGGGGCGCCCCGGGCCTGGGGCTTCCTAAGCCTAAGGACTGGGGCGCAAAAAGCCTGGGGCTCCCAAAGCCAAAGGGCTGGGGCGCCCCAGGCCTGGGGCTCCCAAATCCTAAGGGCTGGGGCGCCCCAGGCCTGGAGCTACCAAAGCCTAAGGGCTGGGAAGCCACGGGCCTGGGACGCCCTAAGCCTAAGGACTAGGGCGCCCCAGCCTGGTTTACCAAAGCCTACGGGCTGGGGCGCCCCAGGACTGGGGTTCCAAAGCCTAAGGGCAGGGGAACCCCAGGCCTTATGTCCCAAAGCTTAAGGGATGGGGCGACCCAGGCCTAGGGTTCCCAAAGCCTAATGCCTGGAGCTCGCTAAGCCTAAGGGCTGGGTCGCCCCAGGCCTGGGGCTCCCAAAGCCTAAGGGCTGGGGCGCCCCAGGCACGGGGCTCCCAAAGCCTAAGGGCTGGGGCGCCCCAGGCCTAGGGTTCCCAAAGCCTAAGGCCTGGGGCTCACTAAGCCTAAGGGCTGGGGCGCGCCAGGCCTGGGGCTCCCAAAGCCTAAGGGCTGGGGTGCCCCAGGCCTGGGGCTCCCAAATCCTAAGGTCTGGGGCGCCCCAGGCCTGGAGCTACCAAATGCTAAGGGCTGGGGTGCCACGGGCCTGGGACGCCCTAAGCCTAAGGGCTGGGGCGCCCCAGCCTGGGGCTACCAAAGCCTACGGCTGGGGCGCCCCAGGACTGGGGTTCCAAAGCCTAAGGGATGGGGCACCCCAGGCCTTATGTCCCAAAGATTAAGGGATGGGGCGACCCCGGCCTGGGCCTCCCTAAGACTAAGGGCTATGGCGCCCCAGGACTGGGGCTCCCTAAGACTAAAGTCTGGGGCGCTCCAAGCCTGGGCTCCCTAAGCCTAAGTGTTGGGGTGCCCCGGGCCTGGGGCTCCCAAAGCCTAAGAGCTGCGGCGCCCCAGGCACGCGGCTCCCAAAGCCTAACGGCTGGGGCGCCCCAGGCCTAGGGTTCCCAAAGCCTAAGGCCTGGGGCTCGCTAAGCCTAAGGGCTGGGGCGCCCCAGGCATGGGCCCCCCAAAGCCTAAGGGCTGGGGCGCCCCATGCCTGGGGCTCCCAAATCCAAAGGGCTGGGGCGACACAGGCCAGGTCCTCCCTTATCCTAAGGGTTGGGGCGCCCCAGGCCTGGGGCTCCCAAAACCAAAGGGAAAGGGGCCCCCACACCTGCGGCTCCCAAAGCCTAAGGGCTCTGGCGCCCCAGGCCTGAGGCTCCCAAATCCTAAGGGCTGGGGCGCCCCGGGCCTGGGGCTCCCTAAGCCTAAGAGCTAGGGCACCTCAGGCCTGGGCCTCCCAAAGCCTAAGGGCTGGGGTGCCACGGGCTTGGGCACCCTAAGCCTAAGGCTGGGGCACCCCGGGGCTGGGGCTCCCAAAGCCTAAGGGCCGAAACGCCCCGGGCCTGGGGCTCCCAAAGCCTAAGGGCTGGAGAGCCACGAGCCTGGGGCTCCCTAAGCCTAAGGGCTGGGTCAGCCCAGGCCTGGGGCTCCAAAGCCTAAGGGCTGGGGAGCCCCGGGCCTGGGGCTCCCTTCGCCTAAGGGCTGGGACGCCCAGGCCTGGAGCTCCCTAAGCCTAAGTGCTGGGGGCCCCTGGCCAGGTGCTCCCTAAGCCTAAGGGCTATGGCGCCCCAGGACTAGGGTCCCAAATCCTAATGCTGGGGCTCCCCAGGCCTGGCGCTCTCAAAGCCTAAAGGCTGGGGCACCACAGGCCTGGGGCTCTCTAAGACTAAGGGCTAGGGCGCCCCAGGTCTGGGGCTCCCGAAGCCTAAGGGCTGGGGCGCCCCAGGACAGGAGTCCCAAATCCTAAGGGCTGGGGCACTCCAGGCCTGGGGCTCCCAAAGCCTATGGGCTGGGGCGCGCCAGGCCTGGCGCTCTCAAAACCTAAAGGCTGGGGCGCCACAGGCCTGGGGCTCCCTAAGCCTAAGGGCTGGGTTGCCCCAGACTTGGGGCTCCCAAAGCCTAAGGGCTGGGGCGCCCCAACCTGGGACTCCCAAAGCCTAAGGACTGGGCAGCCCCAGGCTTGGGTTCCCAAAGCCTAAGGGCTGGGGCGCCCTAGGCCTGGGGCTCTCAAAGCCTAAGGGCTGGGGCAGCCCAGGCCTGGGTCTCCCTAATCCTAAGGGCTGGGGAGTCCACGGCCTAGGGCTCTCTAAGCCTAAAGGCTGGGGCGCCCACCTGGGGCTCCCTTATCCTAAGTGCTGGGGCGCCCAGGCCTGTGGCTCCCTAAGCCTAAGGGCTGGGGCGCCCCAAGCCTAAGTGTTGGGGCGCTCCGGGCCTGGGGCTTCCTAAGTCTAAGGACTGGAGCGCAACAAGCCTGGGGCTCCCAAAGCCAAAGGGCTGGGGCGCCCCAGGCACGGGGCTACCAAAGCCTACGGGCTGCGGCGCCCCAGGCACGGGGCTACCAAAGCCTACGGGCTGCGGCGCCCCAGGACTGGGGTTCCAAAGCCTAAGGCCTGGGGCACCCCAGGCCTTAGGTCCCAAAGCCTAAATGATGGGGCGACCAAGGCCTGGGCCTCCCTAAGACTAAGGGCTGTGGCGCCCCAGGACTGGGGCTCCCTAAGACTAAAGTCTGGGGCACTCCAGGCCTGGGCTCCCTAAGCCTAAGGGCTGGGGCGCCCCAGGCCTGGGACTCCCAAAGCCTAAGGCCAGGGGCGCCCCAGGCCTGGGGCTCCCTAAGCCTATGGCCAGCGGCGCCCCAGGCCTGGGGCTCCCTAAGCCCAAAGGCTGGGGTGCCCCAAAACTGGGCCTCCCTAAGCCTAAGTGTTGGGGCGCCCCGGGCCTGGGCCTTCCTAAGCCTAAGAACTGGGGCGCAACAAGCCTGGGGCTCCAAAGCCAAAGGGCTGGGGCACCCCAGGCACGGGGCTGCCAAAGGCTAAGGGCTGGGGCGACCCAGCCTGGGGCTACCAAAGCCTACGGGCTGGGGCGCCCCAGGACTGGGGTTCCAAAGCCTAAGGGCTGGGGCACCCCAGGCCTTAGGTCCCAAAGACTAAGGCATGGGGCAACCAAGGCCTGGGCCTCCCTAAGACTAAGGGATGTGGCGCCCCAGGACTGGGGCTCCCTAAGACTAAAGTCTGGGGCGCTGCAGGCCTTGGCTCCCTAAGCCTAAGGTCTGGGGCGCCTCAGGCCCAGGGGCTCCCAAAGCCAAAGGGCTGGGAAGGCCTGGGCCTGTGGCTCCCTAAGCCTAAGTGTTGGGGCGCTCCAGGCCTGGGGCTTCCTAAGCCTAAGGACTGGGGCGCCACAAGCCTGGGGCTCCCAAAGCCTAAGAGCTGCGGCACCCCTGGCACGGGGCTCCCAAAGCCTAAGGGCTGGGGCGCCCCAGGCCTGGGGCTCCCAAAACCAAAGGGCTGGGGCGACACAGTCCAGGTCCTCCCTTATCCTAATGGTTGGGGCGCCCCAGGCCTGGGGCTCCCAAAACCTAAGGGAAAAGGGCCCCCAGACCGGCGTCTCCCAAATCCTAAGGGCTCTGGCGCCCCAGGCCTGAGGCTCAAAATCCTAATGGTTGGGGCGACCCGGGCCTGGGGCTCCCAAAACCGAAGGGAAAGGAGCGCCCCAGACCTGGGGCTCAAAAAGCCTAAGGGCTCGGGCGCCCTAGGCCTGGGGCTCCCAAATCCTAAGGGCCTGAGCGCCCCAGGCCTAGGGCTCCCAATGAATAAGGGCTGGGGAGCCCCTGGCCTAGGGCTCCATAAGCCTAAGGGCTGGGTCGCCGCAGGCCTAGGGTTCCCAAACCTAAGGGCTGGGGTGCCCCAGGCCTGGTGCTCCCTAAGCCTAAGGGTTGGGGCGCCCCAGGCCTGAGTCTCGCTAAGCCTAAGTGATGGGGCGTCCCCGGCCTCGGCCTCCCTAAGCCTAAGGGCTGGGTCTCCCCAGGCCTAGGGCTCCCTTAGCCTAAGGTCTGGGGTGCCCCCGGCTTGGGGCTCCCTAAGCCTAAGGGATGGGGTGCTCCAGGCCGGGCGCTCCCTAAGCCTAAGGGCTGGGGCGTCCCAGGCCGGGGGCTCCCTAAGGCTAAGGGCTGGGGCGCCCCAAGCAGGGGTTCATTAGCCAATGGGCTGGGGCGCCACAGGCCTGGGGTTCTCTAAGAATAAGGGCTGGGGCGCCCCAGGCCTTGTGCGCCCTAAGCCTACGGGCTGGGGCGCCCCAGGCCTGGGGCTCCCTAAGTCTAAGGGCTGAGGCGCCCCAGGCCTGGGGTTCCAAAGCCTAAGGGTAGGGGCAACCCAGGCCAAGGGCTCCCTAAGCCTAAGGGCTGGGGCTCCCCATGCCTTCGGCTCCCTAAGCCTAAGGGCTGGGGCGCCCCAAGCCTGGTGTTCCAAATCCTAAGTGCTGGGGCGCCCCAGGCCTGGGGTCCCAAACCTAAGTGCTGGGGCGACACAGGCCAGGTCCTCCCTAAGCCTAAGGGCTGGGGCGCCCCAGGCCTAGGGCTCCCAAAACCTAAGGGAAAGCGGCCCCCAGACCTGCGGCTCCCTAAGCCTAAGGGCTGGGGCGCCCCAGGCCTGGGGCTCCCAAGGCCTAAGGCCTGGGGCGTCCCATGCCTGGGGCACCCTAAGCCTAAGGGCTGGGGCACCCCAGGCATGGGGCTCCAAAAGCCTAAGTGCTGGGGCGCTCCAAGCCTGGGAATCCCAAAGACTAAGGGCTGAGGCTCTCCAGGCCTGGGGCTGCCAAAGCCTAAGGGCTGGGCCGCCCCATGGCTGGGTTCCCAAAGCCTAAGGGCTGGGGCGCCCTAGGCCTGGGGCTCCCAAAGCCTAAGGGCTGGGGCACACCAGGCCTGGGGCTCCTTAATCCTAAGGGCTGGGGATTCCAAATCCTAGGGCTCCCTAAGCCTAAAGGCTGGGGGGCCCACCTGGGGCTGCCTTATCCGTAGTGCTGGGGTGCCCAGGCCTGGGGCTCCCTAAGCCTAAAGGCTGGGGCGCCCCAGGCCTTGGGCTCCCTAAGTCTAAGGGCTGGGGCACCCCAAGACTTGGCTCCCGAAGCTTAAGGGCTGGGGCGCCCCAGGCCTGGGTCTCCCAAAGACTAAGGACTGGGGCTCCCCAGGCCTGGGTCTCCCACAGCCTAAGGGCTGTGGCGCCCCAGGCCTGGGGCTCCCTAAGCCTAAAGTCTCCCAAGCCAGGGGCTCCCTAAGCCTACGTGTTGTGGCGCCCCGGGCCTGGGGCTTCCTAAGCCTAAGGACTGGGGCGCAACAAGCCTGGGGCTCCCAAAGCCAAAGGGCTGGGGCACCCCAGGCCTGGGGCTCCCAAATCCTAAGGGCTGGGGCGCCCCAGGCCTGGAGCTACCAAAGCCTACGGGCTGGGAAGCCACGGGCCTGGGACACCCTAAGCCTAAGGGCTAGGGCGCCCCAGCCTGGTTTACCAAAGCCTACGGGCTGGGGCGCCACAGGACTGGGGTTCCAAAGCCTAAGGGCAGGGGAACCCCAGGACTTATGTCCCAAAGCTTAAGGGATGGGGCGACCCAGGCCTAGGGTTCCCAAAGCCTAATGCCTGGAGCTAGCTAAGCCTAAGGGCTGGGGCGCCCCAGGCCTGGGGCTCCCAAAGCCTAAGGGCTGGGGCGCCCCAGGCACGGGGCTCCCAAAGCCTAAGGGCTGGGGCGCCCCAGGCCTAGGGTTCCCAAAGCCTAAGGCCTGGGGCTCACTAAGCCTAAGGGCTGGGGCGCGCCAGGCCTGGGGCTCCCGAAGCCTAAGGGCTGGGGCGCCCCAGGCCTGGGGCTCCCAAATCCTAAGGTCTGGAGCAACCCAGGCCTGGAGCTACCAAATGCTAAGGGATGGGGCGCAACGGGCCTGGGATGCCCTAAGCCTAAGGGCTGGGGCGCCCCAGCCTGGGGCTACCAAAGCCTACGGGCTGGGGCGCCCCAGGACTGGGGTTCCAAAGCCTAAGGGATGGGGCACCCCAGGGTTATGTCCCAAAGATTAAGGGATGGGGCGACCCCGGCTTGGGCCTCCCTAAGACTAAGGGCTATGGCGCCCCAGGACTGGGGCTCCCTAAGACTAAAGTCTGGGGCGCTCCAAGCCTGGGCTCCCTAAGCCTATGTGTTGGGGCGCCCCGGGCCTGGGGCTCCCAAAGCCTAAGAGCTGCGGCACCCCAGGCACGTGACTCCCAAAGCCTAAGGGCTGGGGCGCCCCAGGCCTAGGGTTCCCAAAGCCTAAGGCCTGGGGCTCGCTAAGCCTAAGGGCTGGGGCGCCCCAGGCATGGGGCCCCCAAAGCCTAAGGGCTGGGGCGCCCCATGCCTGGGGCTCCCAAATCCAAAGGGCTGGGGCGACACAGGCCAGGTCCTCCCTTATCCTAAGGGTTGGGGCGCCCCAGGCCTGGGGCTCCCAAAACCAAAGGGAAAGGGGCCCCCACACCTGCGGCTCCCAAAGCCTAAGGGCTCTGGCGCCCCAGGCCTGAGGCTCCCAAAACCTAAAGGCTGGGGCGCCCCGGGCCTGGGGCTCCCTAAGCCTAAGAGCTAGGGCACCTCAGGCCTTGGGCTCCCAAAGCCTAAGGGCTGGGGTGCCACGGGCTTGGGCACCCTAAGCCTAAGGCTGGGGCACCCCGGGCCTGGGGCTCCCAAAGCCTAAGGGCCGAGACGCCCCAGGCCTGGGACTCCCTAAGCTTAAGGGCTGGGGCGCCCCAGCCTTCGGCCACAAAAGCCTACGGGCTGGGGCGCCCCAGGACTGGGGTTCCAAAGCCTAAGTGCTGGGGCGCCCCAGGCCTGGGCCTCCCTAAGACTAAGGGCTGTGGTGCCCCAGGACTTGGGCTCCCAAAACCGAAGGGAAAGGGGCGCCCCAGACCTGGGGCTCAAAAAGCCTAAGGGCTCGGGCGCCCGAGGCCTGGGGCTCCCAAATCCTAAGGGCCTGAGCACCCCAGGCCTAGGGCTCCCAATGCCTAAGGGCTGGTGAGGCCCTGGCCTAGGGCTCCATAAGCCTAAGGGCTGGGGCGCCCCAGGCCTGGGGCTCCCAAAGTCTAAGGGCTGGGGTTCCCCAGGCCTTGGGCTCCCTAAGCCTAAAGGCTTGGGCTCCCCAGGCCTGGAGTTCGCTAAGCCTAAGGGCTGGGTCGCTCCAGGCCTAGGGTTCCCATGCCTAAGGGCTGGGGCGCCCCAGGCCTGGGGCTCCCTAAGCCTAAGGGTTGGGGCGCCCCAGGCCTTAGGTCCCAAAGCCTAAGGGATGGGGCGACCAAGGCCTGGGCCTCCCTAAGACTAAGGGCTGTGGCGCCCCAGGACTGGGGCTCCCTAATACTAAAGTCTGGGGCACTCCAGGCATGGGCTCGCTAAGCCTAAGGGCTGGGGCGCCCCAGGACTGGGGCTTCCTAAGCCTAAGGACTGGGGCGCCACAAGCCTGGGGCTCCCAAAGCCTAAGGGCTGGGGCGCCCCAGGCCTAGCGTTCCCAAAGCCTAAGGCCTGGGGCTCGCTAAACCTAAGGGCTGGGGCGCCCCAGGCCTGGGGCTGCCAAAGTATAAGGGCTGGGGCGCCCCAGGCCTAGGGTTCCCAAAGCCTAAGGCCTGAGGCTCGCTGCCCCAGGCCTGGGGCTCCCAAAGCATAAGGGCTGGGGCGCCCCAGGCCTGGGGCTCCCTAAGCCTAAGGGCTGGGGCGCCCCAGGCCTGGGACTCCCAAAGCCTAAGGCCAGGGGTGCCCCAGGCCTGGGGCTCCCTAAGCCTATGGGCTGGGCCGCCCCTGGCCTTGGCTCCCTAAGCCTAAGGGCTAGGGCGCCCCAGGCCTGGGGCTCCCTAAGCCTAAAGGCTGGGGCGCCCCAAGACTGGGCCTCCCTAAGCCTAAGTGTTGGGGCGCCCCGGGCCTGGGCCTTCCTATGCCTCAGAACTGGGGCGCAACAAGCCTGGGTCTCCCAAAGCCAAAGAGCTGGGGCGCCCCAGGCACGGGGCTGCCAAAGCCTAAGGGCTGGGGCGACCCAGCCTGGGGCTACCAAAGCCTACGGGCTGGGGCGCCCCAGGACTGGGGTTCCAAAGCCTAAGGGCTGGGGCACCCCAGGCCTTAGGTCCCAAAGCCTAAGGCATGGGACAACCAAGGCCTGGGACTCCCTAAGACTAAGGGCTGTGGCGCCCAGGACTGGGGCTCCCTAAGACTAAAGTCTGGGGCGCTGCAGGCCTTGGCTCCCTAAGCCTAAGGACTGGGGCGCCTCAGGCCCAGGGGCTCCCAAAGCCCAAGGGCTGGGAAGCCCTGGGCCTGTGGCTCCCTAAGACTAAGTGTTGGGGCGCCCCAGGCTTGGGGCTTCCTAAGCCTAAGGACTGGGGCGCCACAAGCCTGGGGCTCCCAAAGCTTAAGAGCTGCGGCACCTCTGGCACGGGGCTCCCAAAGCCTAAGGGCTGGGGCCCCCAGGCCTGGGGCTCCCAAAACCAAAGGGCTGGGGCGACACAGGCCCAGTCCTCCCTTATCCTAATGGTTGGGGCGCCCCAGGCCTGGGGCTCCCAAAACCTAAGGGAAAAGGGCGCCCAGACCGGCATCTCCCAAATCCTAAGGGCTCGGGTGCCCCAGGCCTGAGGCTCAAAATCCTAATGGTTGGGGCGCCCCGGGCCCGGGGCTCCCAAAGCCTAAGGGCTGGGGAACCCCGGACCTGGGACTCCCAAACCTAAGGGCTGGGGCGCCCCAGCCTGGGGCTACCAAAGCCTAAGTGCCGGGGCGCCCCGAGCCTGGGACTCCCTAAGCCTATGGGCTGGGGTGCCCCAGCCTGGGGCTACCAAAGCCTACGGGCTGGGGCGCCCCAGGACTGGGGTTCCAAAGCCTAAGGGCTGGGACGCCCCAGGCCTGGGCCTCCCTAAGACTAAGGGCTGTGGCGCCACAGGACTGGGGCTCCCAAAACCGAAGGGAAAGGGGCGCCCCAGACCTGGGGCTCAAAAAGCCTAAGGGCTCGGGCGCCCGAGGCCTGGGGCTCCCAAATCCTAAGGGCCTGAGCGCCCGAGGCTTAGGGGTCCCAATGAATAAGGGCTGGGGAGCCCCTGGCCTAGGGCTCCATAAGCCTAAGGGCTGGGGCTCCCCAGGCCTGGGGCTCCCAAAGCCTAAGGGCTGGGGTTCCCCAGGCCTGGGGCTCCCTAAGCCTAAAGGCTTGGGCTCCCCAGGCCTGGAGCTCGCTAAGCCTAAGGGCTGGGTCGCCGCAGGCCTAGGGTTCCCAAACCTAAGGGCTGGGGTGCCCCAGGCCTGGGGCTCCCTAAGCCTAAGGGTTGGGGCGTCCCAGGCCTGAGTCTCGCTAAGCCTAAGTGATGGGGCGTCCCCGGCCTCGGCCTCCCTAAGCCTAAGGGCTGGGTCACCCCAGGCCTAGGGCTCCCTTAGCCTAAGGTCTGGGGTGCCCCCGGCTTGGGGCTCCCTAAGCCTAAGGGATGGGGTGCTCCAGGCCGGGGGCTCCCTAAGCCTAAGGGCTGGGCGTCCCAGGCCGGGGGCTCCTAAGGCTAAGGGCTGGGGCGCCCCAAGCAGGGGCTCATTAGCCAATGGGCTGGGGCGCCACAGGCCTGGGGTTCTCTAAGAATAAGGGCTGGGGCGCCCCAGGCCTTGTGCGCCCTAAGCCTACGGGCTGGGGTGCCCCAGGCCTGGGGCTCCCTAAGTGTAAGGGCTGAGGCCCCCCAGGCCTGGGGTTCCAAAGCCTAAGGGCTGGGGCAACCCAGGCCAAGGGCTCCCTAAGCCTAAGGGCTGGTGCTCCCCATGCCTTCGGCTCCCTAAGCCTAAGGGCTGGGGCGCCCCAAGCCTGGTGTTCCAAATCCTAAGTGCTGGGGCGCCCCAGGCCTGGGGTCCCAAACCTAAGTGCTGGGGCGACACAGGCCAGGTCCTCACTAAGCCTAAGGGCTGGGGCGCCCCAGGCCTAGGGCTCCCAAAACCTAAGGGAAAGCGGCCCCCAGACCTGCGGCTCCCTAAGCCTAAGGGCTGGGGCGCCCCAGGCCTGGGGCTCCCAAGGCCTAAGGCCTGGGGCGCCCCATGCCTGGGGCACCCTAAGCCTAAGGGCTGGGGCACCCCAGGCATGGGGCTCCAAAAGCCTAAGTGCTGGGGTGCTCCAGGCCTGGGAATCCCAAAGACTAAGGGCTGAGGCTCTCCAGGCCTGGGGCTGCCAAAGCCTAAGGGCTGGGGTGTCCCAGACCTGGGGCTCCCAAAGCCTAAGGGCTGGGGCGCCTCAGACCTGGGACTCCCAGAGCCTAAGGGCTGGGCCGCCCCATGGCTGGGTTCCCAAAGCCTAAGGGCTGGGGCGCCCTAGGCCTGGGGCTCCCTAATCCTAAGGGCTGGGGAGTCCAAGGCCTAGGGCTCCCTAAGCCTAAAGGCTGGGGGTCCCACCTGGGGCTGCCTTATCCGAAGTGCTGGGGTGCCCAGGCCTGGGGCTCCCTAAGCCTAAAGGCTGGGGCGCCCAAGGACTTGGGCTCCCTAAGTCTAAGGGCTGGGGCACCCCAAGACTTGGCTCCCAAAGCCTAAGGGCTGGGGCGCCCCAGGCCTGGGTCTCCCAAAGACTAAGGACTGGGGCTCCCCAGGCCTAGGTCTCCCACAGCCTAAGGGCTGTGGTGCCCCAGGCCTGGGGCTCCCTAAGCCTAAAGTCTCCCAAGCCAGGGGCTCCCTAAGCCTACGTGTTGGGGCACCCCGGGCCTGGGGCTTCCTAAGCCTAAGGACTGGGGCGCAACAAGCCTGGGGCTCCCAAAGCCAAAAGGCTGGGGCGCCCCAGGCCTAGGGTTCCCAAAGCCTAAGGCCTGGGGCTCGCTAAGCCTGAGGGTTGGGGCGCCCCAGGCCTGGGGCGCCCAAAGCCTAAGGGCTGGGGCGCCCCAGGACTGGGGCTCCCAAATCCTAAGGGCTGGGGCGCCCCAGGCCTGGAGCTACCAAAGCCTAAGGGCTGGGGCGCCACGGGCCTGGGACGCCCTAAGCCTAAGGGCTAGGGCGCCCCAGCCTGGTTTACCAAAGCCTACGGGCTGGGCGCCCCAGGACTGGGGTTCCAAAGCCTAAGGGCAGGGGAACCCCAGGCCTTATGTCCCTAAGCTTAAGGGATGGGGCGACCCAGGCCTAGGGTTCCCAAAGCCTAATGCCTGGAGCTCGCTAAGTCTAAGGGCTGGGGCGCCCCAGGCACGGGGCTCCCAAAGCCTAAGGGCTGGGGCGCCCCAGGCCTAGGGTTCCCAAAGCATAAGGCCTGGGGCTCATTAAGCCTAAGGGCTGGGGCACGCCAGGCCTGGGGCTCCCAAAGCCTAAGGGCTGGGACGCCCCAGGCCTGGGGCTCCCAAATCCTAAGGTCTGGGGCGCCCCAGGCCTGGAGCTACCAAATGCTAAGGGCGGGGGCGCCACGGGCCTGGGACTCCCTAAGCCTAAGGGCTGGGGCGCCCCAGCCTGGGGCTACCAAAGCCTACGGGCTGGGGCGCCCCAGGACTGGGGTTCCAAAGCCTAAGGGATGGGGCACCCCAGGCCTTATGTCCCAAAGATTAAGGGATGGGCAGACCCCGGCCTGGGCCTCCCTAAGACTAAGGGCTATGGCGCCCCAGGACTGGGGCTCCCTAAGACTAAAGTCTGGGGCGCTTCAAGCCTGGGATCCCTAAGCCTAAGTGTTGGGGCGCCCCGGGCCTGGGGCTCCCAAAGCCTAAGAGCTGCGGCGCCCCAGGCACGTGGCTCCCAAAGCCTAAGGGCTGGGGCGCCCCAGGCCCAGGGTTCCCAAAGCCTAAGGCCTGGGGCTCGCTAAGCCTAAGGGCTGGGGCGCCCCAGGCATGGGGCCCCCAAAGCCTAAGGGCTGGGGCGCCCCATGCCTGGGGCTCCCAAATCCAAAGGGCTGGGGCGACACAGGCCAGGTCCTCCCTTATTCAAAGGGTTGGGGCGCCCCAGGCCTGGGGCTCCCTAAGTCTAAGGGCTGAGGCGCCACAGGCTTGGGTTCCAAAGCCTAAGGGCTGGGGCAACCCAGGCCAAGGGCTCCCTAAGCCTAAGGGCTGGGGCTCCCCATGCCTTCGGCTCCCTAAGCCTAAGGGCTGGGGCGCCCCAAGTCTGGTGTTCCAAAGCCTAAGTGCTGGGGCGCCCCAGGCCTGGGGTCCCAAACCTAAGTGCTGGGGCGACACAGGCCAGTTCCTCCCTAAGCCTAAGGGCTGGGGCGCCCCAGGCCTAGGGCTCCCAAAACCTAAGGGAAAGCGGCCCCCAGACCTGCGGCTCCCTAAGCCTAAGGGCTGGGGCGCCCCAGGCCTGGGGCTCCCAAGGCCTAAGGCCTGGGGAGCCCCATGCCTGGGGCACCCTAAGCCTAAGGGCTGGGGCACCCCAGGCATGGGGCTCCAAAAGCCTAAGTGCTGGGGCGCTCCAGGCCTGGGAATCCCAAAGACTAAGGGCTGAGGCTCTCCAGGCCTGGGGCTGCCAAAGCCTAAGGGCTGGGGTGTCCCAGACCTGGGGCTCCCAAAGCCTAAGGGCTGGGCCGCCCCATGCCTGGGTTCCCAAAGCCTAAGGGCTGGGGCGCCCTAGGCCTGGGGCTCCCAAAGCCTAAGGGCTGGGGCACACCAGGCCTGGGACTCCCTAATCCTAAGGGCTGGGGAGTCCAAGTCCTAGGGCTCCCTAAGCCTAAAAGCTGGGGGTCCCACCTGGGGCTGCCTTATCCGAAGTGCTGGGGTGCCCAGGCCTGGAGCTCCCTAAGCCTAAAGGCTGGGGCGCCCCAGGCCTTGGGCTCCCTAAGTCTAAGGGCTGGGGCACCCCAAGACTTGGCTCCCGAAGCCTAAGGGCTGGGGCGCCCCAGGCCTGGGTCTCCCAAAGACTAAGGACTGGGGCTCCCCAGGCCTGGGTCTCCCACAGCCTAAGGGCTGTGGCGCCCCAGGCCTGGGGCTCCCTAAGCCTAAAGTCTCCCAAGCCAGGGGCTCCCTAAGCCTACGTGTTGGGGCACCCCGGGCCTGGGGCTTCCTAAGCCTAAGGACTGGGGCGCAACAAGCCTGGGGCTCCCAAAGCCAAAGGGCTGGGGCGCCCCAGGCCTAGGGTTCCCAAAGCCTAAGGCCTGGGGCTCGCTAAGCCTGAGGGTTGGGGCGCCCCAGGCCTGGGGCTCCCAAATCCTAAGGGCTGGGGCGCCCCAGGCCTGGAGCTACCAAAGCCTAAGGGCTGTGGCGCCAAGGGCCTGGGACGCCCTAAGCCTAAGGGCTAGGGCGCCCTAGCCTGGTTTACCAAAGCCTACGGGCTGGGCGCCCCAGGACTGGGGTTCCAAAGCCTAAGGGCAGGGGAACCCCAAGCCTTATGTCCCAAAGCTTAAGGGATGCGGCGCCCCAGGCCTAGGGTTCCCAAAACCTAAGGCCTGGGGCTCACTAAGCCTAAGGGCTGGGGCGCCCCAGGCCTGGGGCTCCCAAAGCCTAAGGGCTGGGGTGCCCCAGGCCTGGGGCTCCCAAAGCCTAAGGGCTGGGGTGCCCCAGGCCTGGGGCTCCCAAATCCTAAGGTCTGGGGCGCCCCAGGCCTGGAGCTACCAAATGCTAAGGGCTGGGGCGCCACGGGCCTGGGACGCCCTAAGCCTAAGGGCTGGGGCGCCCCAGCCTGGGGCTACCAAAGCCTACGGGCTGGGGCGCCCCAGGACTGGGGTTCCAAAGCCTAAGGGATGGGGCACCCCAGGCCTTATGTCCCAAAGATTAAGGGATGGGGCGACCCCGGCCTGGGCCTCCCTAAGACTAAGGGCTATGGCGCCCCAGGACTGGGGCTCCCTAAGACTAAAGTCTGGGGCGCTCCAAGCCTGGGCTCCCTAAGCCTAAGTGTTGGGGCGCCCCGGGCCTGGGGCTCCCAAAGCCTAAGAGCTGCGGCGCCCCAGGCACGCAGCTCCCAAAGCCTAAGGGCTGGGGCGCCCCAGGCCTAGGGTTCCCAAAGCCTAAGGCCTGGGGCTCGCTAAGCCTAAGGGCTGGGGCGCCCCAGGCATGGGGCCCCCAAAGCCTAAGGGCTGGGGCGCCCCATGCCTGGGGCTCCCAAATCCAAAGGGCTGGGGCAACACCGGCCAGGTCCTCCCTTATCCTAAGGGTTGGGGCGCCCCAGGCCTGTGGCTCCCAAAATCTAAGGGAAAGGGGCCCTCACACCTGCGGCTCCCAAAGCCTAAGGGCTCTGGCGCCCCAGGCCTGAGGTTCCCAAATCCTAAGGGCTGGGGCGCCCTGGGCCTGGGGCTCCCTAAGCCTAAGAGCTAGGGCACCTCAGGCCTGGGTCTCCCAAAGCCTAAGGGCTGGGGTGCCATGGGCTTGGGCACCCTAAGCCTAAGGCTGGGGCACCCCGGGCCTGGGGTTCCCAAAGCATAAGGACCGAGAAGCCCCGGGCCTGGGACTCCCTAAGCCTAAGGGCTGGGGCGCCCCAGCCTTCGGCAACAAAAGCCTACGGGCTGGGGCGCCCCAGGACTGGGGCTCCCTTATCCTAAGTGCTGGGGCGCCCAGGCCTGGGGCTCCCTAAGCCTAAGTGCTGGGGCCCCCCAGGCCTTGGACTCCCAAAGCTTATGGCCTGGGGCGCCCCAGGCCTTGGGCTCCATAAGTCTAAAGGCTGGGGCACCCCAAGACTTGGCTCCCGAAGCCTAAGGGCTGGGGTGCCCCAGGCCTAGGGTTCCCAAAGCCTAAGGCCTGGGGCTCGCTAAGCCTAAGGGCTGGGGCGCCCCAGGCCTGGGGCTCCCAAACCCTAAGGGCTGGGGCGCCCCAGGCCTGGGCCTCCCAAAGCCTAAGGGCTGGGGCGCCCCAGGCCTAGGGCTCCCTAAGCCTAAGTGCTGGGGCGCCCCAGGCCTAGGGCTCCCTAAGCCTAAGTGCTGGGGCGCCCCTGGCCAGGTGCTTCCCAAGCCTAAGGGCTGTGGCGCCCCAGGATTGGGGTCCCAAATCCTAAGTGTTGGGGCACTCCAAGTCTAGGGCTCCCAAAGCCTAAGCGCTGGGGCGTGCCAGGCCTGGCGCTCTCAAAGCCTAAAGGCTGGGGCGCCACAGACCTGGGGCTCCCTAAGCCTAAAGGCTGGGGTGTCACGGGCTTGGGGCACCCTAAGCTTAAGGCTGGGGCGCACACCTGGGGCTCCCTTATCCTAAGTGCTGGGGCGCCCAGGCCTGGGGCTCCCTAAGCCTAAGGGCTGGGGCGCCCCAGGCCTGGGACTCCCAAAGCCTATGGCCTGGGGCTCGCTAAGCCTAAGGGCTCAGGCGCCCTAGGCTTGGGGCTCCCAAAGCCTAAGGGCTGGGGCACCCCAGGCCTTAGGTCCCAAAGCCTAAGGATGGGGCGACCAAGGCCTGGGCCTCCCTAAGACTAAGGGCTGTGGCGCCCCAGGACTGTGGCTCCCTAAGACTAAAGTCTGGGGCACTCCAGGCCTGGGGCTCCTTAAGCCTAAAGGCTGGGGCTCCCCAGACCTGGAGTTCGCTAAGCCTAAGGGCTGGGTCGCTCCAGGCCTAGGGTTCCCAAGCCTAAGGGCTGGGGCACCCCAGGCCTAGGGCTCCCTAAGCCTAAGGGTTGGGGCGCCCCAGGCCTGGGTCTCGCTAATCCAAAGGGATGGGGCGCCCCTGGCCTGGGGCTCCCAAAGCCCAAAAGCTGGGGCGCCCCAGGCATGGGGCAACCAAAGCCTAAGGGCTGGGGTGCCCCTGGCCTGGGGCTCCCAAAGCCTAAGGGCTGGGGAGCCTCAGACCTGGGACTCCCAAAGCCTAAGGTCTGGGCCGCCCCAGGGCTGGGTTCCCAAAGCCTAAGGGCTCGGGCGCCCTAGGCTTGGGGCTCCCAAAGCCTAAGGGCTGGGGCACCCCAGGCCTGGGTCTCCCTAATCCTAAGGCCTGGGGAGTCCAAGGCCTAGGGCTCCCTAAGCCTAAAGGCAGGGGCGCCCACTTGTGGCTCCCTTATCCTAAGTGCTGGGGCGCCCAGGCCTGGGGCTCCCTAAATCTAAGGGCTGGGGCGCCCCAGGCCTGGGACTCCCAAAGCCTATGGCCTGGGGCTCGCTAAGCCTAAGGGCTCGGGCGCCCTAGGCTTGGGGCTCCCAAAGCATAAGGGCTGGGGCACCCCAGGCCTTAGGTCCCAAAGCCTAAGGATGGGGCGACCAAGGCCTGGGCCTCCCTAAGACTAAGGGCTGTGGCGCCCCAGGACTGGGGCTCTCTAAGGCTAAAGTCTGGGGCACTCCAGGCCTGGGGCTCCTTAAGCCTAAAGGCTGGGGCTCCCCAGGCCTGGAGTTCGCTAAGCCTAAGGGCTGGGTCGCTCCAGGCCTAGGGTTCCCAAGCCTAAGGGCTGGGGCGCCCCAGGCCTAGGGCTCCCTAAGCGAAAGGGTTGGGGCGCCCCAGGCCTGGGTTCGCTAATCCAAAGGGAGGGGGCGCCCCAGGACTGGGGTTCCAAAGCCTAAGGGCAGGGGAACCCCAGGCCTTATGTCCCAAAGCTTAAGGGATGGGGCGACCGAGGCCTAGGGTTCCCAAAGCCTAATGCCTGGAGCTCGCTAAGCCTAAGGGCTGGGGCGCCCCAGGCCTGGGGCTCCCAAAGCCTAAGGGCTGGGGCGCCCCAGGCACGGGGCTCCCAAAGCCTAAGGCCTGGGGCTCGCTAAGCCTAAGGGCTGGGGCGCCCCAGGTATGGGGCCCCCAAAGCCTAAGGGCTGGGGCACCCCATGCCTGGGGCTCCCAAATCCAAAGGGCTGGGGCGACACAGGCCAGGTCCTCCCTTATCCTAAGGGTTGGGGCGCCCCAGGCCTGGGGCTCCCAAAACCAAAGGCAAAGGGGCCCCCACACCTGCGGCTCCCAAAGCCTAAGGGCTCTGGTGCCCCAGGCCTGAGGCTCCCAAATCCTAAGGGCTGGGGCGCCCCGGGCCTGGGGCTCCCTAAGCCTAAGAGCTAGGGCACCTCAGGCCTGGGCCTCCCAAAGCCTAAGGGCTGGGGTGCCACGGGCTTGGGCAACCTAAGCCTTAGGCTGGGGCACCCCGGGCCTTGGGCTCCCAAAGCCTAAGGGCCGAGACGCCCCGGGCCTGGGGCTCCCAAAGCCTAAGGGCTGGAGAGCCACGAGCCTGGGGCTCCCTAAGCCTAAGGGCTGGGGCAGCCCAGGCCTGGGGCTCCAAAGCCTAAGGGCTGGGGAGCCCCGGGCCTGGGGCTCCCTTCGCGTAAGGGCTGGGACGCCCGGGCCTCGGGCTCCCTAAGCCTAAGTGCTGGGGGCCCCTGGCCAGGTGCTCCCTAAGCCTAAGGGCTATGGCGCCCCAGGACTAGGGTCCCAAATCCTAATGCTGGGGCTCCCCAGGCCTGGCGCTCTCAAAGCCTAAAGGCTGAGGCACCACAGGCCTGGGGCTCTCTAAGACTAAGGGCTAAGGCGCCCCAGGTCTGGGGCTCCCGAAGCCTAAAGGCTGGGGCGCCCCAGGACAGGGGTCCCAAATCCTAAGGGCTGGGGCACTCCAGGCCTGGGGCTCCCAAAGCCTATGGGCTGGGGCGCGCCAGGCCTGGCGCTCTCAAAACCTAAAGGCTGGGGCGCCACAGGCCTGGGGCTCCCTAAGCCTAAGGGCTGGGTTGCCCCAGACTTGGGGCTCCCAAAGCCTAAGGGCTGGGGCGCCCCAACCTGGGACTCCCAAAGCCTAAGGACTGGGCAGCCCCAGGCTTGGGTTCCCAAAGCCTAAGGGCTGGGGCGCCCTAGGCCTGGGGCACTCAAAGCCTAAGGGCTGGGGCAGCCCAGGCCTGGGTCTCCCTAATCCTAAGGGCTGGGGAGTCCACGGCCTAGGGCTCTCTAAGACTAAAGGCTGGGGCGCCCACCTGGGGCTCCCTTATCCTAAGAGCTGGGGCGCCCAGGCCTGTGGCTCCCTAAGCCTAAGGGCTGGAGCGCCCCAAGCCTGGGGCTCCCTAAGCCTAAGTGTTGGGGCGCCCCGGGCCTGGGGCTTCCTAAGTCTAAGGACTGGGGCGCAACAAGCCTGGGGCTCCCAAAGCCAAAGGGCTGGGGCGCCACAGGCACGGGGCTACCAAAGCCTACGGGCTGCAGCGCCCCAGGCACGGGGCTACCAAAGCCTACGGGCTGCGGCGCCCCAGGACTGGGGTTCCAAAGCCTAAGGGCTGGGGCACCCCAGGCCTTAGGTCCCAAAGCCTAAATGATGGGGCGACCAAGGCCTGGGCCTCCCTAAGACTAAGGGCTGTGGCGCCCCAGGACTGGGGCTCCCTAAGACTAAAGTCTGGGGCACTCCAGGCCTGGGCTCCCTAAGCCTAAGGGCTGGGGTGCCCCAGGCCCAGGGGCTCCCAAAGCCCAAGGGCTGGGAAGCCCTGGGCCTGGGGCTCCCTAAGCCTAAGTGTTGGGGCGCCCCGGGCCTGGGGATTCCTAAGCCTAAAGACTGGGGCGCCACAAGCCTGGGGCTCCGAAAGCCTAAGGGCTGGGGCGCCCCAGGCCTAGGGTTCCCAAAGCCTAAGGCCTGGGGCTCGCTAAACCTAAGGGCTGGAACGCCCCAGGCCTAGGGTTCCCAAAGCCTAAGGCATGGGGCTCGCTAAACCTAAGGGCTGGAGCGCCCCAGGCCTGGGGCTCCCAAAGCATAAGGGCTGGGGCGCCCCAGGCCTGGGATTCCCAAAGCCTAAGGCCAGGGGCGCCCCAGGCCTGGGGCTCCCTAAGCCTATGGGCTGGGCCGCCCCAGGCCTTGTCTCCTTAAGCCTAAGGGCTGGGTTGCCCCAGACTTGGGGCTCCCAAAGCCTAAGGGCTGGGGCGCCCCAACCTGGGACTCCCAAAGCCTAAAGACTGGGCAGCCCCAGGCTTGGGTTCCCAAAGCCTAAGGGCTGGGGCAGCCCAGGCCTGGGTCTCCCTAATCCTAAGGACTGGGGAGTCCACGGCCTAGGGCTCTCTAAGCCTAAAGGCTGGGGCGCCCACCTGGGGCTCCCTTATCCTAAGTGCTGGGGCGCCCAGGCCTGTGGCTCCCTAAGCCTAAGGGCTGGGGCGCCCCAAGCCTGGGGCTCCCTAAGCCTAAGTGTTGGGGCGCCCCGGGCCTGGGGCTTCCTAAGTCTAAGGACTGGGGCGCAACAAGCCTGGGGCTCCCAAAGCCAAAGGGCTGGGGCGCCCCAGGCACGGGGCTACCAAAGCCTACGGGCTGCGGCACCCCAGGCACGGGGCTACCAAAGCCTACGTGCTGCGGCGCCCCAGGACTGGGGTTCCAAAGCCTAAGGGCTGGGGCACCCCAGGCCTTAGGTCCCAAAGCCTAAATGATGGGGCGACCAAGGCCTGGGCCTCCCTAAGACTAAGGGCTGTGGAGCCCCAGGACTGGGGCTCCCTAAGACTAAAGTCTGGGGCACTCCAGGCCTGGGCTCCCTAAGCCTAAGGGCTGGGGTGCCCCAGGCCCAGGGGCTCCCAAAGCCCAAGGGCTGGGAAGCCCTGGGCCTGGGGCTCCCTAAGCCTAAGTGTTGGGGCGCCACGGGCCTGGGGCTTCCTAAGCCTAAGGACTGGGGCGCCACAAGTCTGGGGCTCCCAAAGCCTAAGGGCTGGGGCGCCCCAGGCCTAGGGTTCCCAAAGCCTAAGGCCTGGGGCTCGCTAAACCTAAGGGCTGGAGCACCCCAGGCCTAGGGTTCCCAAAGCCTAAGGCCTGGGGCTCGCTAAACCTAAGGGCTGGAGCGCCCCAGGCCTGGGGCTCCCAAAGCATAAGGGCTGGGGCGCCCCAGGCCTGGGGCTCCCTAAGCCTAAGGGCTGGGGCGCCCCAGGCCTGGGACTCCCAAAGCCTAAGGCCAGGGGCGCCCCAGGCCTGGGGCTCCCTAAGCCTAAGTGTTGGGGCGCCCCGGGCCTGGGGCTTCCTAAGTCTAAGGACTGGGGCGCAACAAGCCTGGGGCTCTCAAAGCCAAAGGGCTGGGGCGCCCCAGGCACGGGGCTACCAAAGCCTAAGGGCTGGGACGCCCCAGGCACGGGGCTCCCAAAGCCTAAGGGCTGGGGCGCCCCAGGCCTAGGGTTCCCAAAGCCTAAGGCCTGGGGCTCGCTAAGCCTAAGGGCTGGGGCGCCCCAGGTATGGGGCCCCCAAAGCCTAAGGGCTGGGGCACCCCATGCCTGGGGCTCCCAAATCCAAAGGGCTGGGGCGACACAGGCCAGGTCCTCCCTTATCCTAAGGGTTGGGGCGCCCCAGGCCTGGGGCTCCCAAAACCAAAGGGAAAGGGGCCCCCACACCTGCGGCTCCCAAAGCCTAAGGGCTCTGGCGCCCCAGGCCTGAGGCTCCCAAATCCTAAGGGCTGGGGCGCCCCGGGCCTGGGGCTCCCTAAGCCTAAGAGCTAGGGCACCTCAGGCCTGGGCCTCCCAAAGCCTAAGGGCTGGGGTGCCACGGGCTTGGGCAACCTAAGCCTTAGGCTGGGGCACCCCGGGCCTTGGGCTCCCAAAGCCTAAGGGCCGAGACGCCCCGGGCCTGGGGCTCCCAAAGCCTAAGGGCTGGAGAGCCACGAGCCTGGGGCTCCCTAAGCCTAAGGGCTGGGGCAGCCCAGGCCTGGGGCTCCAAAGCCTAAGGGCTGGAGAGCCCCGGGCCTGGGGCTCCCTTCGCGTAAGGGCTGGGACGCCCGGGCCTCGGGCTCCCTAAGCCTAAGTGCTGGGGGCCCCTGGCCAGGTGCTCCCTAAGCCTAAGGGCTATGGCGCCCCAGGACTAGGGTCCCAAATCCTAATGCTGGGGCTCCCCAGGCCTGGCGCTCTCAAAGCCTAAAGGCTGGGGCACCACAGGCCTGGGGCTCTCTAAGACTAAGGGCTAAGGCGCCCCAGGTCTGGGGCTCCCGAAGCCTAAAGGCTGGGGCGCCCCAGGACAGGAGTCCCAAATCCTAAGGGCTGGGGCACTCCAGGCCTGGGGCTCCCAAAGCCTATGGGCTGGGGCGCGCCAGGCCTGGCGCTCTCAAAACCTAAAGGCTGGGGCGCCACAGGCCTGGGGCTCCCTAAGCCTAAGGGCTGGGTTGCCCCAGACTTGGGGCTCCCAAAGCCTAAGGGCTGGGGCGCCCCAACCTGGGACTCCCAAATCCTAAGGACTGGGCAGCCCCAGGCTTGGGTTCCCAAAGCCTAAGGGCTGGGGCGCCCTAGGCCTGGGGCTCTCAAAGCCTAAGGGCTGGGGCAGCCCAGGCCTGGGTCTCCCTAATCCTAAGGGCTGGGGAGTCCACGGCCTAGGGCTCTCTAAGACTAAAGGCTGGGGCGCCCACCTGGGGCTCCCTTATCCTAAGAGCTGGGGCGCCCAGGCCTGTGGCTCCCTAAGCCTAAGGGCTGGAGCGCCCCAAGCCTGGGGCTCCCTAAGCCTAAGTGTTGGGGCGCCCCGGGCCTGGGGCTTCCTAAGTCTAAGGACTGGGGCGCAACAAGCCTGGGGCTCCCAAAGCCAAAGGGCTGGGGCGCCCCAGGCACGGGGCTACCAAAGCCTACGGGCTGCAGCGCCCCAGGCACGGGGCTACCAAAGCCTACGGGCTGCGGCGCCCCAGGACTGGGGTTCCAAAGCCTAAGGGCTGGGGCACCCCAGGCCTTAGGTCCCAAAGCCTAAATGATGGGGCGACCAAGGCCTGGGCCTCCCTAAGACTAAGGGCTGTGGCGCCCCAGGACTGGGGCTCCCTAAGACTAAAGTCTGGGGCACTCCAGGCCTGGGCTACCTAAGCCTAAGGGCTGGGGTGCCCCAGGCCCAGGGGCTCCCAAAGCCCAAGGGCTGGGAAGCCCTGGGCCTGGGGCTCCCTAAGCCTAAGTGTTGGGGCGCCCCGGGCCTGGGGCTTCCTAAGCCTAAAGACTGGGGCGCCACAAGCCTGGGGCTCCCAAAGCCTAAGGGCTGGGGCGCCCCAGGCCTAGGGTTCCCAAAGCCTAAGGCCTGGGGCTCGCTAAACCTAAGGGCTGGAACGCCCCAGGCCTAGGGTTCCCAAAGCCTAAGGCATGGGGCTCGCTAAACCTAAGGGCTGGAGCGCCCCAGGCCTGGGGCTCACAAAGCATAAGGGCTGGGGCGCCCCAGGCCTGGGATTCCCAAAGCCTAAGGCCAGGGGCGCCCCAGGCCTGGGGCTCCCTAAGCCTATGGGCTGGGCCGCCCCAGGCCTTGTCTCCTTAAGCCTAAGGGCTGGGTTGCCCCAGACTTGGGGCTCCCAAAGCCTAAGGGCTGGGGCGCCCCAACCTGGGACTCCCAAAGCCTAAAGACTGGGCAGCCCCAGGCTTGGGTTCCCAAAGCCTAAGGGCTGGGGCAGCCCAGGCCTGGGTCTCCCTAATCCTAAGGGCTGGGGAGTCCACGGCCTAGGGCTCTCTAAGCCTAAAGGCTGGGGCGCCCACCTGGGGCTCCCTTATCCTAAGTGCTGGGGCGCCCAGGCCTGTGGCTCCCTAAGCCTAAGGGCTGGGGCGCCCCAAGCCTGGGGCTCCCTAAGCCTAAGTGTTGGGGCGCCCCGGGCCTGGGGCTTCCTAAGTCTAAGGACTGGGGCGCAACAAGCCTGGGGCTCCCAAAGCCAAAGGGCTGGGGCGCCCCAGGCACGGGGCTACCAAAGCCTACGTGCTGCGGCGCCCCAGGACTGGGGTTCCAAAGCCTAAGGGCTGGGGCACCCCAGGCCTTAGGTCCCAAAGCCTAAATGATGGGGCGACCAAGGCCTGGGCCTCCCTAAGACTAAGGGCTGTGGCGCCCCAGGACTGGGGCTCCCTAAGACTAAAGTCTGGGGCACTCCAGGCCTGGGCTCCCTAAGCCTAAGGGCTGGGGTGCCCCAGGCCCAGGGGCTCCCAAAGCCCAAGGGCTGGGAAGCCCTGGGCCTGGGGCTCCCTAAGCCTAAGTGTTGGGGCGCCACGGGCCTGGGGCTTCCTAAGCCTAAGGACTGGGGCGCCACAAGTCTGGGGCTCCCAAAGCCTAAGGGCTGGGGCGCCCCAGGCCTAGGGTTGCCAAAGCCTAAGGCCTGGGGCTCGCTAAACCTAAGGGCTGGAGCGCCCCAGGCCTAGGGTTCCCAAAGCCTAAGGCCTGGGGCTCGCTAAACCTAAGGGCTGGAGCGCCCCAGGCCTGGGGCTCCCAAAGCATAAGGGCTGGGGCGCCCCAGGCCTGGGGCTCCCTAAGCCTAAGGGCTGGGGCGCCCCAGGCCTGGGACTCCCAAAGCCTAAGGCCAGGGGCGCCCCAGGCCTGGGGCTCCCTAAGCCTAAGTGTTGGGGCGCCCCGGGCCTGGGGCTTCCTAAGTCTAAGGACTGGGGCGCAACAAGCCTGGGGCTCTCAAAGCCAAAGGGCTGGGGCGCCCCAGGCACGGGGCTACCAAAGCCTACGGGCTGCGGCGCCCCAGGCACGGGGCTACCAAAGCCTACGGGCTGCGGCGCCCCAGGACGGCTGTTCCAAAGCCTAAGGGCTGGGGCACCCCAGGCCTTAGGTCCCAAAGCCTAAATGATGGGGCGACCAAGGCCTGGGCCTCCCTAAGACTAAGGGCTGTGGCGCCCCAGGACTGGGGCTCCCTAAGACTAAAGTCTGGGGCACTCCAGGCCTGGGCTCCCTAAGCCTAAGGGCTGGGGTGCCCCAGGCCCAGGGGCTCCCAAAGCCCAAGGGCTGGGAAGCCCTGGGCCTGGGGCTCACTAAGCCTAAGTGTTGGGGCGCCCCGGGCCTGGGGCTTCCTAAGCCTAAGGACTGGGGCGCCACAAGCCTGGGGCTCCCAAAGACTAAGGGCTGGGGCGCCCCAGGCCTAGGGTTCCCAAAGCCTAAGGCCTGGGGCTCGCTAAACCTAAGGGCTGGAGCGCCCCAGGCCTAGGGTTGCCAAAGCCTAAGGCCTGGGGCTCGCTAAACCTAAGGGCTGGAGCGCCCCAGGCCTGGGGCTCCCAAAGCATAAGGCCTGGGGCGCCCCAGGCCTGGGGCTCCCTAAGCCTAAGGGCTGGGGTGCCCCAGGCCTGGGACTCCCAAAGCCTAAGGCCAGGGGCGCCCCAAGCCTGGGGCTCCCTAAGCCTATGGGCTGGGCCGCCCCAGGCCTTGGCTCCCTAAGCCTAAGGGCTAGGGCGCCCCAGGCCTGGGGCTCCCTAAGCCCAAAGGCTGGGGCGCCCCAAGACTGGGCCTCCCTAAGCCTAAGTGTTGGGGCGCCCCGGGCCTGGGCCTTCCTAAGCCTAAGAACTGGGGCGCAACAAGCCTGGGGCTCCCAAAGCCAAAGGGCTGGGGCACCCCAGGCACGGAGCTGCCAAAGCCTAAGGGCTGGGGCGACCCAGCCTGGGGCTACCAAAGCCTACGGGCAGGGGCGCCCCAGGCACGGGGCTACCAAAGCCTACGGGCTGCGGCGCCCCAGGCACGGGGCTACCAAAGCCTATGGGCTGCGGCGCCCAGGCACGGGGCTACCAAAGCCAACGGGCTGCGGCGCCCCAGGACTGGGGTTCCAAAGCCTAAGGGCTGGGGCACCCCAGGCCTTCGGTCCCAAAGCCTAAATGATGGGGCGACCAAGGCCTGGGCCTCCCTAAGACTAAGGGCTGTGGCGCCCCAGGACTGGGGCTCCCTAAGACTAAAGTCTGGGGCACTCCAGGCCTGGGCTCCCTAAGCCTAAGGGCTGGGGTGCCCCAGGCCCAGGGGCTCCCAAAGCCCAAGGGCTGGGAAGCCCTGGGCCTGGGGCTCCCTAAGCCTAAGTGTTGGGGCGCCCCGGGCCTGGGGCTTCCTAAGCCTAAGGACTGGGGCGCCACAAGCCTGGGGCTCCGAAAGCCTAAGGGCTGGGGCGCCCCAGGCCTAGGGTTCCCAAAGCCTAAGGCCTGGGGCTCGCTAAACCTAAGGGCTGGAGCGCCCCAGGCTTAGGGTTCCCAAAGCCTAAGGCCTGGGGCTCGCTAAACCTAAGGGCTGTAGCGCCCCGGCCTGGGGCTCCCAAAGCATAAGGGCTGGGGCGCCCCAGGCCTGGGGCTCCCTAAGCCTAAGGGCAGGGGCGCCCCAGGCCTGGGACTCCCAAAGCCTAAGGCCAGGGGCGCCCCAGGCCTGGGGCTCCCTAAGCCTATGGGCTGGGCCGCCCCAGGGCTTGGCTCCCTAAGCCTAAGGGCTAGGGCGCCCCAGGCTTGGGGCTCCCTAAGCCTAAAGGCTGGGGCGCCCCAAGACTGGGCCTCCCTAAGCCTAAGTGTTGGGGCGCCCCGGGCCTGAGCCTTCCTAAGCCTAAGAACTGGGGCGCAACAAGCCTGGGGCTCCCAAAGCCAAAGGGCTGGGGCACCCCAGGCACGGGGCTGCCAAAGCCTAAGGGCTGGGGCGCCCCAACCTGGGACTCCCAAAGCCTAAGGACTGGGCAGCCCCAGGCTTGGGTTCCCAAAGCCTAAGGGCTGGGCCAGCCCAGGCCTGGGTCTCCCTAATCCTAAGGGCTGGGGAGTCCACGGCCTAGGGCTCTCTAAGCCTAAAGGCTGGGGCGCCCACCTGGGGCTCCCTTATCCTAAGAGCTGGGGCGCACAGGCCTGTGGCTCCCTAAGCCTAAGGGCTGGGGCGCCCCAAGCCTGGGGCTCCCTAAGCCTAAGTGTTGGGGCGCCCCGGGCCTGGGGCTTCCTAAGTCTAAGGACTGGGGCGCAACAAGCCTGGGGCTCCCAAAGCCAAAGGGCAGGGGCGCCCCAGGCACGGGGCTACCAAATCCTACGGGCTGCGGCGCCCCAGGCACGGGGCTACCAAAGCCTACGGGCTGCGGCGCCCCAGGACTGGGGTTCCAAAGCCTAAGGGCTGGGGCACCCCAGGCCTTAGGTCCCAAAGCCTAAATGATGGGGCGACCAAGGCCTGGGCCTCCCTAAGACTAAGGGCTGTGGCGCCCCAGGACTGGGGCTCCCTAAGACTAAAGTCTGGGGCACTCCAGGCCTGGGCTCCCTAAGCCTAAGGGCTGGGGTGCCCCAGGCCCAGGGGCTCCCAAAGCCCAAGGGCTGGGAAGCCCTGGGCCTGGGGCTCCCTAAGCCTAAGTGTTGGGGCGCCCCGGGCCTGGGGCTTCCTAAGCCTAAGGACTGGGGCGCCACAAGCCTGGGGCTCCGAAAGCCTAAGGGCTGGGGCGCCCCAGGCCTAGGGTTCCCAAAGCCTAAGGCCTGGGGCTCGCTAAACCTAAGGGCTGGAGCGCCCCAGGCCTAGGGTTCCCAAAGCCTAAGGCCTGGGGCTCGCTAAACCTAAGGGCTGGAGCGCCCCAGGCCTGGGGCTCCCAAAGCATAAGGGCTGGGGCGCCCCAGGCCTGGGGCTCCCTAAGCCTAAGGGCTGGGGCGCCCCAGGCCTGGGACTCCCAAAGCCTAAGGCCAGGGGCGCCCCAGGCTTGGGGCTCCCTAAGCCTATGGGCTGGGCCGCCCCAGGCCTTGGCTCCCTAAGCCTAAGGGCTAGGGCGCCCCAGGCCTGGGGCTCCCTAAGCCCAAAGGCTGGGGCGCCCCAAAACTGGGCCTCCCTAAGCCTAAGTGTTGGGGCGCCCCGGGCCTGGGCCTTCCTAAGCCTAAGAACTGGGGCGCAACAAGCCTGGGGCTCCCAAAGCCAAAGGGCTGGGGCACCCCAGGCACGGGGCTGCCAAAGCCTAAGGGCTGGGGCGACCCAGCCTGGGGCTACCAAAGCCTACGGGCTGGGGCGCCCCAGGACTGGGGTTCCAAAGCCTAAGGGCTGGGGCACCCCAGGCCTTAGGTCCCAAAGCCTAAGGCATGGGGCAACCACGGCCTGGGCCTCCCTAAGACTAAGGGATGTGGCGCCCCAGGACTGGGGCTCCCTAAGACTAAAGTCTGGGGCACTCCAGGCCTGGGCTCCCTAAGCCTAAGGGCTGGGGTGCCCCAGGCCCAGGGGCTCCCAAAGCCCAAGGGCTGGGAAGCCCTGTGCCTGGGGCTCCCTAAGCCTAAGTGTTGGGGCGCCCCGGGCCTGGGGCTTCCTAAGCCTAAGGACTGGGGAGCCACAAGCCTGGGGCTCCCAAAGCCTAAGGGCTGGGGCGCCCCAGGCCTAGGGTTCCCAAAGCCTAAGGCCTGGGGCTCGCTAAACCTAAGGGCTGGAGCGCCCCAGGCCTGGGGCTCCCAAAGCATAAGGGCAGGGGCGCCCCATGCCTGGGACTCCCTAAGCCTAAGGGCTGGGGCGCCCCAGGCCTGGGACTCCCAAAGCCTAAGGCCAGGGGCGCCCCAGGCCTGGGGCTCCCTAAGCCTATGGGCTGGGCCGCCCCAGGCCTTGGCTCCCTAAGCCTAAGGGCTAGGGCGCCCCAGGCTTGGGGCTCCCTAAGCCTAAAGGCTGGGGCGCCCCAAGACTGGGCCTCCCTAAGCCTAAGTGTTGGGGCGCCCCGGGCCTGGGGCTTCCTAAGTCTAAGGACTGGGGCGCAACAAGCCTGGGGCTCCCAAAGCCAAAGGGCAGGGGCGCCCCAGGCACGGGGCTACCAAAGCCTACGGGCTGCGGCGCCCCAGGCACGGGGCTACCAAAGCCTACGGGCTGCGGCGCCCCAGGACTGGGGTTCCAAAGCCTAAGGGCTGGGGCACCCCAGGCCTTAGGTCCCAAAGCCTAAATGATGGGGCGACCAAGGCCTGGGCCTCCCTAAGACTAAGGGCTGTGGCGCCCCAGGACTGGGGCTCCCTAAGACTAAAGTCTGGGGCACTCCAGGCCTGGGCTCCCTAAGCCTAAGGGCTGGGGTGCCCCAGGCCCAGGGGCTCCCAAAGCCCAAGGGCTGGGAAGCCCTGGGCCTGGGGCTCCCTAAGCCTAAGTGTTGGGGCGCCCCGGGCCTGGGGCTTCCTAAGCCTAAGGACTGGGGCGCCACAAGCCTGGGGCTCCCAAAGCCTAAGGGCTGGGGCGCCCCAGGCCTAGGGTTCCCAAAGCCTAAGGCCTGGGGCTCGCTAAACCTAAGGGCTGGAGCGCCCCAGGCCTAGGGTTCCCAAAGCCTAAGGCCTGGGGCTCGCTAAACCTAAGGGCTGGAGCGCCCCAGGCCTGGGGCTCCCAAAGCATAAGGGCTGGGGCGCCCCAGGCCTGGGGCTCCCTAAGCCTAAGGGCTGGGGCGCCCCAGGCCTGGGACTCCCAAAGCCTAAGGCCAGGGGCGCCCCAGGCTTGGGGCTCCCTAAGCCTATGGGCTGGGCCGCCCCAGGCCTTGGCTCCCTAAGCCTAAGGGCTAGGGCGCCCCAGGCCTGGGGCTCCCTAAGCCCAAAGGCTGGGGCGCCCCAAAACTGGGCCTCCCTAAGCCTAAGTGTTGGGGCGCCCCGGGCCTGGGCCTTCCTAAGCCTAAGAACTGGGGCGCAACAAGCCTGGGGCTCCCAAAGCCAAAGGGCTGGGGCACCCCAGGCACGGGGCTGCCAAAGCCTAAGGGCTGGGGCGACCCAGCCTGGGGCTACCAAAGCCTACGGGCTGGGGCGCCCCAGGACTGGGGTTCCAAAGCCTAAGGGCTGGGGCACCCCAGGCCTTAGGTCCCAAAGCCTAAGGCATGGGGCAACCACGGCCTGGGCCTCCCTAAGACTAAGGGATGTGGCGCCCCAGGACTGGGGCTCCCTAAGACTAAAGTCTGGGGCACTCCAGGCCTGGGCTCCCTAAGCCTAAGGGCTGGGGTGCCCCAGGCCCAGGGGCTCCCAAAGCCCAAGGGCTGGGAAGCCCTGTGCCTGGGGCTCCCTAAGCCTAAGTGTTGGGGCGCCCCGGGCCTGGGGCTTCCTAAGCCTAAGGACTGGGGAGCCACAAGCCTGGGGCTCCCAAAGCCTAAGGGCTGGGGCGCCCCAGGCCTAGGGTTCCCAAAGCCTAAGGCCTGGGGCTCGCTAAACCTAAGGGCTGGAGCGCCCCAGGCCTAGGGTTCCCAAAGCCTAAGGCCTGGGGCTCGCTAAACCTAAGGGCTGGAGCGCCCCAGGCCTGGGGCTCCCAAAGCATAAGGGCTGGGGCGCCCCATGCCTGGGACTCCCTAAGCCTAAGGGCTGGGGCGCCCCAGGCCTGGGACTCCCAAAGCCTAAGGCCAGGGGCGCCCCAGGCCTGGGGCTCCCTAAGCCTATGGGCTGGGCCGCCCCAGGCCTTGGCTCCCTAAGCCTAAGGGCTAGGGCGCCCCAGGCTTGGGGCTCCCTGAGCCTAAAGGCTGGGGCGCCCCAAGACTGGGCCTCCCTAAGCCTAAGTGTTGGGGCGCCCCGGGCCTGGGGCTTCCTAAGTCTAAGGACTGGGGCGCAACAAGCCTGGGGCTCCCAAAGCCAAAGGGCAGGGGCGCCCCAGGCACGGGGCTACCAAAGCCTACGGGCTGCGGCGCCCCAGGCACGGGGCTACCAAAGCCTACGGGCTGCGGCGCCCCAGGACTGGGGTTCCAAAGCCTAAGGGCTGGGGCACCCCAGGCCTTAGGTCCCAAAGCCTAAATGATGGGGCGACCAAGGCCTGGGCCTCCCTAAGACTAAGGGCTGTGGCGCCCCAGGACTGGGGCTCCCTAAGACTAAAATCTGGGGCACTCCAGGCCTGGGCTCCCTAAGCCTAAGGGCTGGGGTGCCCCAGGCCCAGGGGCTCCCAAAGCCCAAGGGCTGGGAAGCCCTGGGCCTGGGGCTCCCTAAGCCTAAGTGTTGGACCGCCCCGGGCCTGGGGCTTCCTAAGCCTAAGGACTGGGGCGCCACAAGCCTGGGGCTCCCAAAGCCTAAGGGCTGAGGCACCCCAGGCCTAGGGTTCCCAAAGCCTAAGGCCTGGGGCTCGCTAAACCTAAGGGCTGGAGCGCCCCAGGCCTGGGGCTCCCAAAGCCTAAGGGCTGGGGCGACCCAGCCTGGGGCTACCAAAGCCTACGGGCTGGGGCGCCCCAGGACTGGGGTTCCAAAGCCTAAGGGCTGGGGCACCACAGGCCTTAGGTCCCAAAGCCTAAGGCATGGGGCAACCAAGGCCTGGGCCTCCCTAAGGCTAAGGGATGTGGCGCCCCAGGACTGGGGCTCCCTAAGACTAAAGTCTGGGGCGCTGCAGGCCTTGGCTCCCTAAGCCTAAGGTCTGGGGCGCCTCAGGCCCAGGGGCTCCCAAAGCCAAAGGGCTGGGAAGCCCTGGGCCTGTGGCTCCCTAAGCCTAAGTGTTGGGGCGCTCCAGGCTTGGGGCTTCCTAAGCCTAAGGACTGGGGCGCCTCAAGCCTGGGGCTCCCAAAGCCTAAGAGCTGCGGCACCCCTGGCACGGGGCTCCCAAAGCCTAAGGGCTGGGGCGCCCCAGGCCTGGGGCTCCCAAAACCAAAGGCTGGGGCGACACAGTCCAGGTCCTCCCTTATCCTAATGGTTGGGGCGCCCCAGGCCTGGGGCTCCCAAAACCTAAGGGAAAAGGGCCCCCAGACCGGCGTCTCCCAAATCCTAAGGGCTCTGGCGCCCCAGGCCTGAGGCTCAAAATCCTAATGGTTGGGGCGACCCGGGCCTGGGGCTCCCAAAACCGAAGGGAAAGGAGCGCCCCAGACCTGGGGCTCAAAAAGCCTAAGGGCTCGGGCGCCCGAGGCCTGGGGCTCCCAAATCCTAAGGGCCTGAGCGCCCCAGGCCTAGGGCTCCCAATGAATAAGGGCTGGGGAGCCCCTGGCCTAGGGCTCCATAAGCCTAAGGGCTGGGGCTCCCCAGGCCTGGGGCTCCCAAAGCCTAAGGGCTGGGGTTCCCCAGGCCTGGGGCTCCCTAAGCCTAAAGGCTTGGGCTCCCCAGGCCTGGAGCTCGCTAAGCCTAAGGGCTGGGTCGCCGCAGGCCTAGGGTTCCCAAACCTAAGGGCTGGGGTGCCCCAGGCCTGGGGCTCCCTAAGCCTAAGGGTTGGGGCGCCCCAGGCCTGAGTCTCGCTAAGCCTAAGTGATGGGGCGTCCCCGGCCTCGGCCTCCCTAATCCTAAGGGCTGGGTCTCCCCAGGCCTAGGGCTCCCTTAGCCTAAGGTCTGGGGTGCCCCCGGCTTGGGGCTCCCTAAGCCTAAGGGATGGGGTGCTCCAGGCCGGGCGCTCCCTAAGCCTAAGGGCTGGGGCGTCCCAGGCCGGGGGCTCCCTAAGGCTAAGGGCTGGGGCGCCCCAAGCAGGGGCTCATTAGCCAATGGGCTGGGGCGCCACAGGCCTGGGGTTCTCTAAGAATAAGGGCTGGGGCGCCCCAGGCCTTGTGCGCCCTAAGCCTACGGGCTGGGGCGCCCCAGGCCTGGGGCTCCCTAAGTCTAAGGGCTGAGGCGCCCCAGGCCTGGGGTTCCAAAGCCTAAGGTCTGGGGCAACCCAGGCCAAGGGCTCCCTAAGCCTAAGGGCTGGGGCGCCCCAAGCCTGGTGTTCCAAAGCCTAAGTGCTGGGGCGCCCCAGGCCTGGGGTCCCAAACCTAAGTGCTGGGGCGACACAGGCCAGGTCCTCCCTAAGCCTAAGTGCTGGGGCGCCCCAGGCCTAGGGCTCCCAAAACCTAAGGGAAAGCGGCCCCCAGACCTGCGGCTCCCTAAGCATAAGGGCTGGGGCGTCCGAGGCCTGGGGCTCCCAAGGCCTAAGGCCTGGGGCACCCTAAGCCTAAGGGCTGGGGCACCCCAGGCATGGGGCTCCAAAAGCCTAAGTGCTGGGGCGCTCCAGGCCTGGGAATCCCATAGACTAAGGGCTGAGGCTCTCCAGGCCTGGGGCTGCCAAAGCCTAAGGGCTGGGCCGCCCCATGGCTGGGTTCCCAAAGCCTAAGGGCTGGGCCGCCCTAGGCCTGGGGCTCCCAAAGCCTAAGGGCTGGGGCACACCAGGCCTTGGGCTCCTTAATCCTAAGGGCTGGGGAGTCCAAGTCCTAGGGCTCCCTAAGCCTAAAGCCTGGGGGGCCCACCTGGGGCTGCCTTATCCGAAGTGCTGGGGTGCCCAGGCCTGGGGCTCCCTAAGCCTAAAGGCTGGGGCGCCCCAGGCCTTGGGCTCCCTAAGTCTAAGGGCTGGGGCACCGCAAGACTTGGCTCCCGAAGCCTAAGGGCTGGGGCGCCCCAGGCCTGGGTCTCCCAAAGACTAAGGACTGGGGCTCCCCAGGCCTGGGTCTCGCACAGCCTAAGGGCTGTGGCGCCCCAGGCCTGGGGCTCCCTAAGCCTAAAGTCTCCCAAGCCAGGGGCTCCCTAAGCCTACGTGTTGGGGCGCCCCGGGCCTGGGGCTTCCTAAGCCTAAGGACTGGGGCGCAACAAGCCTGGGGCTCCCAAAGCCAAAGGGCTGGGGCGCCCCAGGCCTGGGGCTCCCAAATCCTAAGGGCTGGGGCGCCCCAGGCCTGGAGCTACCAAAGCCTAAGGGCTGGGAAGCCACGGGCCTGGGACGCCCTAAGCCTAAGGGCTAGGGCGCCCCAGCCTGGTTTACCAAAGCCTACGGGCTGGGGCGCCCCAGGACTGGGGTTCCAAAGCCTAAGGGCAGGGGAACCCCAGGCCTTATGTCCCAAAGCTTAAGGGATGGGGCGACCCAGGCCTAGGGTTCCCAAAGCCTAATGCCTGGAGCTCGCTAAGCCTAAGGGCTGGGGCGCCCCAGGCACGGGGCTCCCAAAGCCTAAGGGCTGGGGCGCCCCAGGCCTAGGGTTCCCAAAGCCTAAGGCCTGGGGCTCACTAAGCCTAAGGGCTGGGGCGCGCCAGGCCTGGGGCTCCCAAAGCCTAAGGGCTGGGGTGCCCCAGGCCTGGGGCTCCCAAATCCTAAGGTCTGGGGCGCCCCAGGCCTGGAGCTACCAAATGCTAAGGGCTGGGGTGCCACGGGCCTGGGACGCCCTAAGCCTAAGGGCTGGGGCGCCCCAGCCTGGGGCTACCAAAGCCTACGGGCTGGGGCGCCCCAGGACTGGGGTTCCAAAGCCTAAGGGATGGGGCACCCCAGGCCTTATGTCCCAAAGATTAAGGGATGGGGCGACCCCGGCCTGGGCCTCCCTAAGACTAAGGGCTATGGCGCCCCAGGACTGGGGCTCCCTAAGACTAAAGTCTGGGGCGCTCCAAGCCTGGGCTCCCTAAGCCTAAGTGTTGGGGTGCCCCGGGCCTGGGGCTCCCAAAGCCTAAGAGCTGCGGCGCCCCAGGCACGCGGCTCCCAAAGCCTAACGGCTGGGGCGCCCCAGGCCTAGGGTTCCCAAAGCCTAAGGCCTGGGGCTCGCTAAGCCTAAGGGCTGGGGCGCCCCAGGCATGGGGCCCCCAAAGCCTAAGGGCTGGGGCGCCCCATGCCTGGGGCTCCCAAATCCAAAGGGCTGGGGCGACACAGGCCAGGTCCTCCCTTATCCTAAGGGTTGGGGCGCCCCAGGCCTGGGGCTCCCAAAACCAAAGGGAAAGGGGCCCCCACACCTGCGGCTCCCAAAGCCTAAGGGCTCTGGCGCCCCAGGCCTGAGGCTCCCAAATCCTAAGGGCTGGGGCGCCCCGGGCCTGGGGCTCCCTAAGCCTAAGAGCTAGGGCACCTCAGGCCTGGGCCTCCCAAAGCCTAAGGGCTGGGGTGCCACGGGCTTGGGCACCCTAAGCCTAAGGCTGGGGCACCCCGGGCCTGGGGCTCCCAAAGCCTAAGGGCCGAAACGCCCCGGGCCTGGGGCTCCCAAAGCCTAAGGGCTGGAGAGCCACGAGCCTGGGGCTCCCTAAGCCTAAGGGCTGGGGCAGCCCAGGCCTGGGGCTCCAAAGCCTAAGGGCTGGGGAGCCCCGGGCCTGGGGCTCCCTTCGCCTAAGGGCTGGGACGCCCAGGCCTGGAGCTCCCTAAGCCTAAGTGCTTGGGCCCCTGGCCAGGTGCTCCCTAAGCCTAAGGGCTATGGCGCCCCAGGACTAGGGTCCCAAATCCTAATGCTGGGGCTCCCCAGGCCTGGCGCTCTCAAAGCCTAAAGGCTGGGGCACCACAGGCCTGGGGCTCTCTAAGACTAAGGGCTAGGGCGCCCCAGGTCTGGGGCTCCCGAAGCCTAAGGGCTGGGGCGCCCCAGGACAGGAGTCCCAAATCCTAAGGGCTGGGGCACTCCAGGCCTGGGGCTCCCAAAGCCTATGGGCTGGGGCGCGCCAGGCCTGGCGCTCTCAAAACCTAAAGGCTGGGGCGCCACAGGCCTGGGGCTCCCTAAGCCTAAGGGCTGGGTTGCCCCAGACTTGGGGCTCCCAAAGCCTAAGGGCTGGGGCGCCCCAACCTGGGACTCCCAAAGCCTAAGGACTGGGCAGCCCCAGGCTTGGGTTCCCAAAGCCTAAGGGCTGGGGCGCCCTAGGCCTGGGGCTCTCAAAGCCTAAGGGCTGGGGCAGCCCAGGCCTGGGTCTCCCTAATCCTAAGGGCTGGGGAGTCCACGGCCTAGGGCTCTCTAAGCCTAAAGGCTGGGGCGCCCACCTGGGGCTCCCTTATCCTAAGTGCTGGGGCGCCCAGGCCTGTGGCTCCCTAAGCCTAAGGGCTGGGGCGCCCCAAGCCTAAGTGTTGGGGCGCTCCGGGCCTGGGGCTTCCTAAGTCTAAGGACTGGAGCGCAACAAGCCTGGGGCTCCCAAAGCCAAAGGGCTGGGGCGCCCCAGGCACGGGGCTACCAAAGCCTACGGGCTGCGGCGCCCCAGGCACGGGGCTACCAAAGCCTACGGGCTGCGGCGCCCCAGGACTGGGGTTCCAAAGCCTAAGGGCTGGGGCACCCCAGGCCTTAGGTCCCAAAGCCTAAATGATGGGGCGACCAAGGCCTGGGCCTCCCTAAGACTAAGGGCTGTGGCGCCCCAGGACTGGGGCTCCCTAAGACTAAAGTCTGGGGCACTCCAGGCCTGGGCTCCCTAAGCCTAAGGGCTGGGGCGCCCCAGGCCTGGGACTCCCAAAGCCTTAGGCCAGGGGCGCCCCAGGCCTGGGGCTCCCTAAGCCTATGGCCAGGGGCGCCCCAGGCCTGGGGCTCCCTAAGCCCAAAGGCTGGGGCGCCCCAAAACTGGGCCTCCCTAAGCCTAAGTGTTGGGGCACCCCGGGCCTGGGCCTTCCTAAGCCTAAGAACTGGGGCGCAACAAGCCTGGGGCTCCCAAAGCCAAAGGGCTGGGGCACCCCAGGCACGGGGCTGCCAAAGGCTAAGGGCTGGGGCGACCCAGCCTGGGGCTACCAAAGCCTACGGGCTGGGGCGCCCCAGGACTGGGGTTCCAAAGCCTAAGGGCTGGGGCACCCCAGGCCTTAGGTCCCAAAGACTAAGGCATGGGGCAACCAAGGCATGGGCCTCCCTAAGACTAAGGGATGTGGCGCCCCAGGACTGGGGCTCCCTAAGACTAAAGTCTGGGGCGCTGCAGGCCTTGGCTCCCTAAGCCTAAGGTCTGGGGCGCCTCAGGCCCAGGGGCTCCCGAAGCCAAAGGGCTGGGAAGGCCTGGGCCTGTGGCTCCCTAAGCCTAAGTGTTGGGGCGCTCCAGGCCTGGGGCTTCCTAAGCCTAAGGACTGGGGCGCCACAAGCCTGGGGCTCCCAAAGCCTAAGAGCTGCGGCACCCCTGGCACGGGGCTCCCAAAGCCTAAGGGCTGGGGCGCCCCAGGCCTGGGGCTCCCAAAACCAAAGGGCTGGGGCGACACAGTCCAGGTCCTCCCTTATCCTAATGGTTGGGGCGCCCCAGGCCTGGGGCTCCCAAAACCTAAGGGAAAAGGGCCCCCAGACCGGCGTCTCCCAAATCCTAAGGGCTCTGGCGCCCCAGGCCTGAGGCTCAAAATCCTAATGGTTGGGGCGCCCCGGGCCTGGGGCTCCCAAAACCGAAGGGAAAGGAGCGCCCCAGACCTGGGGCTCAAAAAGCCTAAGGGCTCGGGCGCCCGAGGCCTGGGGCTCCCAAATCCTAAGGGCCTGAGCGCCCCAGGCCTAGGGCTCCCAATGAATAAGGGCTGGGGAGCCCCTGGCCTAGAGCTCCATAAGCCTAAGGGCTGGGGCTCCCCAGGCCTGGGGCTCCCAAAGCCTAAGGGCTGGGGTTCCCCAGGCCTGGGGCTCCCTAAGCCTACAGGCTTGGGCTCCCCAGGCCTGGAGCTCGCTAAGCCTAAGGGCTGGGTCGCCGCAGGCCTAGGGTTCCCAAACCTAAGGGCTGGGGTGCCCCAGGCCTGGGGCTCCCTAAGCCTAAGGGTTGGGGCGCCCCAGGCCTGAGTCTCGCTAAGCCTAAGTGATGGGGCGTCCCCGGCCTCGGCCTCCCTAAGCCTAAGGGCTGGGTCTCCCCAGGCCTAGGGCTCCCTTAGCCTAAGGTCTGGGGTGCCCCCGGCTTGGGGCTCCCTAAGCCTAAGGGATGGGGTGCTCCAGGCCGGGCGCTCCCTAAGCCTAAGGGCTGGGGCGTCCCAGGCCGGGGGCTCCCTAAGGCTAAGGGCTGGGGCGCCCCAAGCAGGGGCTCATTAGCCAATGGGCTGGGGCGCCACAGGCCTGGGGTTCTCTAAGAATAAGGGCTGGGGCGCCCCAGGCCTTGTGCGCCCTAAGCCTACGGGCTGGGGTGCCCCAGGCCTGGGGCTCCCTAAGTGTAAGGGCTGAGGCCCCCCAGGCCTGGGGTTCCAAAGCCTAAGGGCTGGGGCAACCCAGGCCAAGGGCTCCCTAAGCCTAAGGGCTGGGGCTCCCCATGCCTTCGGCTCCCTAAGCCTAAGGGCTGGGGCGCCCCAAGCCTGGTGTTCCAAAGCCTAAGTGCTGGGGCGCCCCAGGCTTGGGGTCCCAAACCTAAGTGCTGGGGCGACACAGGCCAGGTCCTCCCTAAGCCTAAGGGCTGGGGCGCCCCAGGCCTAGGGCTCCCAAAACCTAAGGGAAAGCGGCCCCCAGACCTGCGGCTCCCTAAGCCTAAGGGCTGGGGCGCCCCAGGCCTGGGGCTCCCAAGGCCTAAGGCCAGGGGCGTCCCATGCCTGGGGCACCCTAAGCCTAAGGGCTGGGGCACCCCAGGCATGGGGCTCCAAAAGCCTAAGTGCTGGGGCGCTCCAAACCTGGGAATCCCAAAGACTAAGGGCTGAGGCTCTCCAGGCCTGGGGCTGCCAAAGCCTAAGGGCTGGGCCGCCCCATGGCTGGGTTCCCAAAGCCTAAGGGCTGGGGCGCCCTAGGCCTGGGGCTCCCAAAGCCTAAGGGCTGGGGCACACCAGGCCTGGGGCTCCTTAATCCTAAGGGCTGGGGATTCCAAATCCTAGGGCTCCCTAAGCCTAAAGGCTGGGGGGCCCACCTGGGGCTGCCTTATCCGAAGTGCTGGGGTGCCCAGGCCTGGGGCTCCCTAAGCCTAAAGGCTGGGGCGCCCCAGGCCTTGGGCTCCCTAAGTCTAAGGGCTGGGGCACCCCAAGACTTGGCTCCCGAAGCTTAAGGGCTGGGGCGCCCCAGGCCTGGGTCTCCCAAAGACTAAGGACTGGGGCTCCCCAGGCCTGGGTCTCCCACAGCCTAAGGGCTGTGGCGCCCCAGGCCTGGGGCTCCCTAAGCCTAAAGTCTCCCAAGCCAGGGGCTCCCTAAGCCTACGTGTTGGGGCGCCCCGGGCCTGGGGCTTCCTAAGCCTAAGGACTGGGGCGCAACTAGCCTGGGGCTCCCAAAGCCAAAGGGCTGGGGCGCCCCAGGCCTGGGGCTCCCAAATCCTAAGGGCTGGGGCGCCCCAGGCCTGGAGCTACCAAAGCCTAAGGGCTGGGAAGCCACGGGCCTGGGACGCCCTAAGCCTAAGGGCTAGGGCGCCCCAGCCTGGTTTACCAAAGCCTACGGGCTGGGGCGCCACAGGACTGGGGTTCCAAAGCCTAAGGGCAGGGGAACCCCAGGACTTATGTCCCAAAGCTTAAGGGATGGGGCGACCCAGGCCTAGGGTTCCCAAAGCCTAATGCCTGGAGCTAGCTAAGCCTAAGGGCTGGGGCGCCCCAGGCCTGGGGCTCCCAAAGCCTAAGGGCTGGGGCACCCCAGGCACGGGGCTCCCAAAGCCTAAGGGCTGGGGCGCCCCAGGCCTAGGGTTCCCAAAGCCTAAGGCCTGGGGCTCACTAAGCCTAAGGGCTGGGGCGCGCCAGGCCTGGGGCTCCCAAAGCCTAAGGGCTGGGGCGCCCCAGGCCTGGGGCTCCCAAATCCTAAGGTCTGGGGCAACCCAGGCCTGGAGCTACCAAATGCTAAGGGATGGGGCGCAACGGGCCTGGGATGCCCTAAGCCTAAGGGCTGGGGCGCCCCAGCCTGGGGCTACCAAAGCCTACGGGCTGGGGCGCCCCAGGACTGGGGATCCAAAGCCTAAGGGATGGGGCACCCCAGGGTTATGTCCCAAAGATTAAGGGATGGGGCGACCCCGGCCTGGGCCTCCCTAAGACTAAGGGCTATGGCGCCCCAGGACTGGGGCTCCCTAAGACTAAAGTCTGGGGCGCTCCAAGCCTGGGCTCCCTAAGCCTATGTGTTGGGGCGCCCCGGGCCTGGGGCTCCCAAAGCCTAAGAGCTGCGGCGCCCCAGGCACGTGACTCCCAAAGCCTAAGGGCTGGGGCGCCCCAGGCCTAGGGTTCCCAAAGCCTAAGGCCTGGGGCTCGCTAAGCCTAAGGGCTGGGGCGCCCCAGGCATGGGGCCCCCAAAGCCTAAGGGCTGGGGCGCCCCATGCCTGGGGCTCCCAAATCCAAAGGGCTGGGGCGACACAGGCCAGGTCCTCCCTTATCCTAAGGGTTGGGGCGCCCCAGGCCTGGGGCTCCCAAAACCAAAGGGAAAGGGGCCCCCACACCTGCGGCTCCCAAAGCCTAAGGGCTCTGGCGCCCCAGGCCTGAGGCTCCCAAAACCTAAAGGCTGGGGCGCCCCGGGCCTGGGGCTCCCTAAGCCTAAGAGCTAGGGCACCTCAGGCCTTGGGCTCCCAAAGCCTAAGGGCTGGGGTGCCACGGGCTTGGGCACCCTAAGCCTAAGGCTGGGGCACCCCGGGCCTGGGGCTCCCAAAGCCTAAGGGCCGAGACGCCCCAGGCCTGGGACTCCCTAAGCTTAAGGGCTGGGGCGCCCCAGCCTTCGGCCACAAAAGCCTACGGGCTGGGGCGCCCCAGGACTGGGGTTCCAAAGCCTAAGTGCTGGGGCGCCCCAGGCCTGGGCCTCCCTAAGACTAAGGGCTGTGGTGCCCCAGGACTTGGGCTCCCAAAACCGAAGGGAAAGGGGCGCCCCAGACCTGGGGCTCAAAAAGCCTAAGGGCTCGGGCGCCCGAGGCCTGGGGCTCCCAAATCCTAAGGGCCTGAGCACCCCAGGCCTAGGGCTCCCAATGCCTAAGGGCTGGTGAGGCCCTGGCCTAGGGCTCCATAAGCCTAAGGGCTGGGGCGCCCCAGGCCTGGGGCTCCCAAAGTCTAAGGGCTGGGGTTCCCCAGGCCTTGGGCTCCCTAAGCCTAAAGGCTTGGGCTCCCCAGGCCTGGAGTTCGCTAAGCCTAAGGGCTGGGTCGCTCCAGGCCTAGGGTTCCCATGCCTAAGGGCTGGGGCGCCCCAGACCTGGGGCTCCCTAAGCCTAAGGGTTGGGGCGCCCCAGGCCTTAGGTCCCAAAGCCTAAGGGATGGGGCGACCAAGGCCTGGGCCTCCCTAAGACTAAGGGCTGTGGCGCCCCAGGACTGGGGCTCCCTAATACTAAAGTCTGGGGCACTCCAGGCATGGGCTCGCTATGCCTAAGGGCTGGGGCGCCCCAGGACTGGGGCTTCCTAAGCCTAAGGACTGGGGCGCCACAAGCCTGGGGCTCCCAAAGCCTAAGGGCTGGGGCGCCCCAGGCCTGGGGCTGCCAAAGCATAAGGGCTGGGGCGCCCCAGGCCTAGGGTTCCCAAAGCCTAAGGCCTGAGGCTCGCTGCCCCAGGCCTGGGGCTCCCAAAGCATAAGGGCTGGGGCGCCCCAGGCCTGGGGCTCCCTAAGCCTAAGGGCTGGGGCGCCCCAGGACTGGGACTCCCAAAGCCTAAGGCCAGGGGCGCCCCAGGCCTGGGGCTCCCTAAGCCTATGGGCTGGGCGCCCCAGGCCTTGGCTCCCTAAGCCTAAGGGCTGGGCCCCCCAGGCCTGGGGCTCCCTAAGCCTAAAGGCTGGGGCGCCCCAAGACTGGGCCTCCCTAAGCCTAAGTGTTGGGGCGCCCCGGGCCTGGGCCTTCCTATGCCTCAGAACTGGGGCGCAACAAGCCTGGGTCTCCCAAAGCCAAAGAGCTGGGGCGCCCCAGGCACGGGGCTGCCAAAGCCTAAGGGCTGGGGCGACCCAGCCTGGGGCTACCAAAGCCTACGGGCTGGGGCGCCCCAGGACTGGGATTCCAAAGCCTAAGGGCTGGGGCACCCCAGGCCTTAGGTCCCAAAGCCTAAGGCATGGGGCAACCAAGGCCTGGGCCTCCCTAAGACTAAGGGCTGTGGCGCCCAGGACTGGGGCTCCCTAAGACTAAAGTCTGGGGCGCTGCAGGCCTTGGCTCCCTAAGCCTAAGGACTGGGGCGCCTCAGGCCCAGGGGCTCCCAAAGCCCAAGGGCTGGGAAGCCCTGGGCCTGTGGCTCCCTAAGACTAAGTGTTGGGGCGCCCCAGGCTTGGGGCTTCCTAAGCCTAAGGACTGGGGCGCCACAAGCCTGGGGCTCCCAAAGCTTAAGAGCTGCGGCACCCCTGGCACGGGGCTCCCAAAGCCTAAGGGCTGGGGCCCCCAGGCCTGGGGCTCCCAAAACCAAAGGGCTGGGGCGACACAGGCCCAGTCCTCCCTTATCCTAATGGTTGGGGCGCCCCAGGCCTGGGGCTCCCAAAACCTAAGGGAAAAGGGCGCCCAGACCGGCATCTCCCAAATCCTAAGGGCTCGGGTGCCCCAGGCCTGAGGCTCAAAATCCTAATGGTTGGGGCGCCCCGGGCCCGGGGCTCCCAAAGCCTAAGGGCTGGGGAACCCCGGACCTGGGACTCCCAAACCTAAGGGCTGGGGCGCCCCAGCCTGGGGCTACCAAAGCCTAAGTGCCGGGGCGCCCCGAGCCTGGGACTCCCTAAGCCTATGGGCTGGGGTGCCCCAGCCTGGGGCTACCAAAGCCTACGGGCTGGGGCGCCCCAGGACTGGGGTTCCAAAGCCTAAGGGCTGGGACGCCCCAGGCCTGGGCCTCCCTAAGACTAAGGGCTGTGGCGCCACAGGACTGGGGCTCCCAAAACCGAAGGGAAAGGGGCGCCCCAGACCTGGGGCTCAAAAAGCCTAAGGGCTCGGGCGCCCGAGGCCTGGGGCTCCCAAATCCTAAGGGCCTGAGCGCCCGAGGCTTAGGGGTCCCAATGAATAAGGGCTGGGGAGCCCCTGGCCTAGGGCTCCATAAGCCTAAGGGCTGGGGCTCCCCAGGCCTGGGGCTCCCAAAGCCTAAGGGCTGGGGTTCCCCAGGCCTGGGGCTCCCTAAGCCTAAAGGCTTGGGCTCCCCAGGCCTGGAGCTCGCTAAGCCTAAGGGCTGGGTCGCCGCAGGCCTAGGGTTCCCAAACCTAAGGGCTGGGGTGCCCCAGGCCTGGGGCTCCCTAAGCCTAAGGGTTGGGGCGCCCCAGGCCTGAGTCTCGCTAAGCCTAAGTGATGGGGCGTCCCCGGCCTCGGCCTCCCTAAGCCTAAGGGCTGGGTCACCCCAGGCCTAGGGCTCCCTTAGCCTAAGGTCTGGGGTGCCCCCGGCTTGGGGCTCCCTAAGCCTAAGGGATGGGGTGCTCCAGGCCGGGGGCTCCCTAAGCCTAAGGGCTGGGCGTCCCAGGCCGGGGGCTCCTAAGGCTAAGGGCTGGGGCGCCCCAAGCAGGGGCTCATTAGCCAATGGGCTGGGGCGCCACAGGCCTGGGGTTCTCTAAGAATAAGGGCTGGGGCGCCCCAGGCCTTGTGCGCCCTAAGCCTACGGGCTGGGGTGCCCCAGGCCTGGGGCTCCCTAAGTCTAAGGGCTGAGGCCCCCCAGGCCTGGGGTTCCAAAGCCTAAGGGCTGGGGCAACCCAGGCCAAGGGCTCCCTAAGCCTAAGGGCTGGTGCTCCCCATGCCTTCGGCTCCCTAAGCCTAAGGGCTGGGGCGCCCCAAGCCTGGTGTTCCAAATCCTAAGTGCTGGGGCGCCCCAGGCCTGGGGTCCCAAACCTAAGTGCTGGGGCGACACAGGCCAGGTCCTCACTAAGCCTAAGGGCTGGGGCGCCCCAGGCCTAGGGCTCCCAAAACCTAAGGGAAAGCGGCCCCCAGACCTGCGGCTCCCTAAGCCTAAGGGCTGGGGCGCCCCAGGCCTGGGGCTCCCTAAGCCTAAGGGCTGGGGCACCCCAGGCATGGGGCTCCAAAAGCCTAAGTGCTGGGGTGCTCCAGGCCTGGGAATCCCAAAGACTAAGGGCTGAGGCTCTCCAGGCCTGGGGCTGCCAAAGCCTAAGGGCTGGGGTGTCCCAGACCTGGGGCTCCCAAAGCCTAAGGGCTGGGGCGCCTCAGACCTGGGACTCCCAGAGCCTAAGGGCTGGGCCGCCCCATGGCTGGGTTCCCAAAGCCTAAGGGCTGGGGCGCCCTAGGCCTGGGGCTCCCTAATCCTAAGGGCTGGGGAGTCCAAGGCCTAGGGCTCCCTAAGCCTAAAGGCTGGGGGTCCCACCTGGGGCTGCCTTATCCGAAGTGCTGGGGTGCCCAGGCCTGGGGCTCCCTAAGCCTAAAGGCTGGGGCGCCAAAGGACTTGGGCTCCCTAAGTCTAAGGGCTGGGGCACCCCAAGACTTGGCTCCCAAAGCCTAAGGGCTGGGGCGCCCCAGGCCTGGGTCTCCCAAAGACTAAGGACTGGGGCTCCCCAGGCCTGGGTCTCCCACAGCCTAAGGGCTGTGGTGCCCCAGGCCTGGGGCTCCCTAAGCCTAAAGTCTCCCAAGCCAGGGGCTCCCTAAGCCTACGTGTTGGGGCACCCCGGGCCTGGGGCTTCCTAAGCCTAAGGACTGGGGCGCAACAAGCCTGGGGCTCCCAAAGCCAAAAGGCTGGGGCGCCCCAGGCCTAGGGTTCCCAAAGCCTAAGGCCTGGGGCTCGCTAAGCCTGAGGGTTGGGGCGCCCCAGGCCTGGGGCTCCCAAAGCCTAAGGGCTGGGGCGCCCCAGGACTGGGGCTCCCAAATCCTAAGGGCTGGGGCGCCCCAGGCCTGGAGCTACCAAAGCCTAAGGGCTGGGGCGCCACGGGCCTGGGACGCCCTAAGCCTAAGGGCTAGGGCGCCCCAGCCTGGTTTACCAAAGCCTACGGGCTGGGCGCCCCAGGACTGGGGTTCCAAAGCCTAAGGGCAGGGGAACCCCAGGCCTTATGTCCCTAAGCTTAAGGGATGGGGCGACCCAGGCCTAGGGTTCCCAAAGCCTAATGCCTGGAGCTCGCTAAGCCTAAGGGCTGGGGCGCCCCAGGCCTGGGGCTCCCAAAGCCTAAGGGCTGGGGCGCCCCAGGCACGGGGCTCCCAAAGCCTAAGGGCTGGGGCGCCCCAGGCCTAGGGTTCCCAAAGCATACGGCCTGGGGCTCACTAAGCCTAAGGGCTGGGGCGCGCCAGGCCTGGGGCTCCCAAAGCCTAAGGGCTGGGACGCCCCAGGCCTGGGGCTCCCAAATCCTAAGGTCTGGGGCGCCCCAGGCCTGGAGCTACCAAATGCTAAGGGCTGGGGCGCCACGGGCCTGGGACGCCCTAAGCCTAAGGGCTGGGGCGCCCCAGCCTGGGGCTACCAAAGCCTACGGGCTGGGGCGCCCCAGGACTGGGGTTCCAAAGCCTAAGGGATGGGGCACCCCAGGCCTTATGTCCTAAAGATTAAGGGATGGGCAGACCCCGGCCTGGGCCTCCCTAAGACTAAGGGCTATGGCGCCCCAGGACTGGGGCTCCCTAAGACTAAAGTCTGGGGCGCTTCAAGCCTGGGATCCCTAAGCCTAAGTGTTGGGGCGCCCCGGGCCTGGGGCTCCCAAAGCCTAAGAGCTGCGGCGCCCCAGGCACGTGGCTCCCAAAGCCTAAGGGCTGGGGCGCCCCAGGCCCAGGGTTCCCAAAGCCTAAGGCCTGGGGCTCGCTAAGCCTAAGGGCTGGGGCGCCCCAGGCATGGGGCCCCCAAAGCCTAAGGGCTGGGGCGCCCCATGCCTGGGGCTCCCAAATCCAAAGGGCTGGGGCGACACAGGCCAGGTCCTCCCTTATTCTAAGGGTTGGGGCGCCCCAGGCCTGGGGCTCCCTAAGTCTAAGGGCTGAGGCGCCACAGGCCTGGGGTTCCAAAGCCTAAGGGCTGGGGCAACCCAGGCCAAGGGCTCCCTAAGCCTAAGGGCTGGGGCTCCCCATGCCTTCGGCTCCCTAAGCCTAAGGGCTGGGGCGCCCCAAGTCTGGTGTTCCAAAGCCTAAGTGCTGGGGCGCCCCAGGCCTGGGGTCCCAAACCTAAGTGCTGGGGCGACACAGGCCAGTTCCTCCCTAAGCCTAAGGGCTGGGGCGCCCCAGGCCTAGGGCTCCCAAAACCTAAGGGAAAGCGGCCCCCAGACCTGCGGCTCCCTAAGCCTAAGGGCTGGGGCGCCCCAGGCCTGGGGCTCCCAAGGCCTAAGGCCTGGGGCGCCCCATGCCTGGGGCACCCTAAGCCTAAGGGCTGGGGCACCCCAGGCATGGGGCTCCAAAAGCCTAAGTGCTGGGGCGCTCCAGGCCTGGGAATCCCAAAGACTAATGGCCGAGGCTCTCCAGGCCTGGGGCTGCCAAAGCCTAAGGGCTGGGGTGTCCCAGACCTGGGGCTCCCAAAGCCTAAGGGCTGGGCTGCCCCATGCCTGGGTTCCCAAAGCCTAAGGGCTGGGGCACACCAGGCCTGGGACTCCCTAATCCTAAGGGCTGGGGAGTCCAATTCCTAGGGCTCCCTAAGCCTAAAAGCTGGGGGTCCCACCTGGGGCTGCCTTATCCGAAGTGCTGGGGTGCCCAGGCCTGGAGCTCCCTAAGCCTAAAGGCTGGGGCTCCCAGGCCTTGGGCTCCCTAAGTCTAAGGGCTGGGGCACCCCAAGACTTGGCTCCCGAAGCCTAAGGGCTGGGGCGCCCCAGGCCTGGGTCTCCCAAAGACTAAGGACTGGGGCTCCCCAGGCCTGGGTCTCCCACAGCCTAAGGGCTGTGGCGCCCCAGGCCTGGGGCTCCCTAAGCCTAAAATCTCCCAAGCCAGGGGCTCCCTAAGCCTACGTGTTGGGGCACCCCGGGCCTGGGGCTTCCTAAGCCTAAGGACTGGGGCGCAACAAGCCTGGGGCTCCCAAAGCCAAAGAGCTGGGGCGCCCCAGGCCTAGGGTTCCCAAAGCCTAAGGCCTGGGGCTCGCTAAGCCTGAGGGTTGGGGCGCCCCAGGCCTGGGGCTCCCAAATCCTAAGGGCTGGGGCGCCCCAGGCCTGGAGCTACCAAAGCCTAAGGGCTGTGGCGCCACGGGCCTGGGACGCCCTAAGCCTAAGGGCTAGGGCGCCCTAGCCTGGTTTACCAAAGCCTACGGGCTGGGCGCCCCAGGACTGGGGTTCCAAAGCCTAAGGGCAGGGGAACCCCAGGCCTTATGTCCCAAAGCTTAAGGGATGCGGCGCCCCAGGCCTAGGGTTCCCAAAGCCTAAGGCCTGGGGCTCACTAAGCCTAAGGGCTGGGGCGCCCCAGGCCTGGGGCTCCCAAAGCCTAAGGGCTGGGGTGCCCCAGGCCTGGGGCTCCCAAAGCCTAAGGGCTGGGGTGCCCCAGGCCTGGGGCTCCCAAATCCTAAGGTCTGGGGCGCCCCAGGCCTGGAGCTACCAAATGCTAAGGGCTGGGGCGCCACGGGCCTGGGACGCCCTAAGCCTAAGGGCTGGGGCGCCCCAGCCTGGGGCTACCAAAGCCTACGGGCTGGGGCGCCCCAGGACTGGGGTTCCAAAGCCTAAGGGATGGGGCACCCCAGGCCTTATGTCCCAAAGATTAAGGGATGGGGCGACCCCGGCCTGGGCCTCCCTAAGACTAAGGGCTATGGCGCCCCAGGACTGGGGCTCCCTAAGACTAAAGTCTGGGGCGCTCCAAGCCTGGGCTCCCTAAGCCTAAGTGTTGGGGCGCCCCGGGCCTGGGGCTCCCAAAGCCTAAGAGCTGCGGCGCCCCAGGCACGCAGCTCCCAAAGCCTAAGGGCTGGGGCGCCCCAGGCCTAGGGTTCCCAAAGCCTAAGGCCTGGGGCTCGCTAAGCCTAAGGGCTGGGGCGCCCCAGGCATGGGGCCCCCAAAGCCTAAGGGCTGGGGCGCCCCATGCCTGGGGCTCCCAAATCCAAAGGGCTGGGGCAACACCGGCCAGGTCCTCCCTTATCCTAAGGGTTGGGGCGACCCAGGCCTGTGGCTCCCAAAATCTAAGGGAAAGGGGCCCTCACACCTGCGGCTCCCAAAGCCTAAGGGCTCTGGCGCCCCAGGCCTGAGGTTCCCAAATCCTAAGGGCTGGGGCGCCCTGGGCCTGGGGCTCCCTAAGCCTAAGAGCTAGGGCACCTCAGGCCTGGGTCTCCCAAAGCCTAAGGGCTGGGGTGCCATGGGCTTGGGCACCCTAAGCCTAAGGCTGGGGCACCCCGGGCCTGGGGTTCCCAAAGCATAAGGACCGAGACGCCCCGGGCCTGGGACTCCCTAAGCCTAAGGGCTGGGGCGCCCCAGCCTTCGGCAACAAAAGCCTACGGGCTGGGGCGCCCCAGGACTGGGGCTCCCTTATCCTAAGTGCTGGGGCGCCCAGGCCTGGGACTCCCTAAGCCTAAGTGCTGGGGCCCCCCAGGCCTTGGACTCCCAAAGCTTATGGCCTGGGGCGCCCCAGGCCTTGGGCTCCATAAGTCTAAAGGCTGGGGCACCCCAAGACTTGGCTCCCGAAGCCTAAGGGCTGGGGTGCCCCAGGCCTAGGGTTCCCAAAGCCTAAGGCCTGGGGCTCGCTAAACCTAAGGGCTGGGGCGCCCCAGGCCTGGGGCTCCCAAACCCTAAGGGCTGGGGCGCCCCAGGCCTGGGCCTCCCAAAGCCTAAGGGCTGGGGCGCCCCAGGCCTAGGGCTCCCTAAGCCTAAGTGCTGGGGCGCCCCTGGCCAGGTGCTTCCCAAGCCTAAGGGCTGTGGCGCCCCAGGATTGGGGTCCCAAATCCTAAGTGTTGGGGCACTCCAAGTCTAGGGCTCCCAAAGCCTAAGCGCTGGGGCGTGCCAGGCCTGGCGCTCTCAAAGCCTAAAGGCTGGGGCGCCACAGACCTGGGGCTCCCTAAGCCTAAAGGCTGGGGTGTCACGGGCTTGGGGCACCCTAAGCTTAAGGCTGGGGCGCACACCTGGGGCTCCCTTATCCTAAGTGCTGGGGCGCCCAGGCCTGGGGCTCCCTAAGCCTAAGGGCTGGGGCGCCCCAGGCCTGGGACGCCCAAAGCCTATGGCCTGGGGCTCGCTAAGCCTAAGGGCTCAGGCGCCCTAGGCTTGGGGCTCCCAAAGCCTAAGGGCTGGGGCACCCCAGGCCTTAGGTCCCAAAGCCTAAGGATGGGGCGACCAAGGCCTGGGCCTCCCTAAGACTAAGGGCTGTGGCGCCCCAGGACTGTGGCTCCCTAAGACTAAAGTCTGGGGCACTCCAGGCCTGGGGCTCCTTAAGCCTAAAGGCTGGGGCTCCCCAGACCTGGAGTTCGCTAAGCCTAAGGGCTGGGTCGCTCCAGGCCTAGGGTTCCCAAGCCTAAGGGCTGGGGCACCCCAGGCCTAGGGCTCCCTAAGCCTAAGGGTTGGGGCGCCCCAGGCCTGGGTCTCGCTAATCCAAAGGGATGGGGCGCCCCTGGCCTGGGGCTCCCAAAGCCCAAACGCTGGGGCGCCCCAGGCATGGGGCAACCAAAGCCTAAGGGCTGGGGTGCCCCTGGCCTGGGGCTCCCAAAGCCTAAGGGCTGGGGAGCCTCAGACCTGGGACTCCCAAAGCCTAAGGTCTGGGCCGCCCCAGGGCTGGGTTCCCAAAGCCTAAGGGCTCGGGCGCCCTAGGCTTGGGGCTCCCAAAGCCTAAGGGCTGGGGCACCCCAGGCCTGGGTCTCCCTAATCCTAAGGCCTGGGGAGTCCAAGGCCTAGGGCTCCCTAAGCCTAAAGGCAGGGGCGCCCACTTGGGGCTCCCTTATCCTAAGTGCTGGGGCGCCCAGGCCTGGGGCTCCCTAAATCTAAGGGCTGGGGCGCCCCAGGCCTGGGACTCCCAAAGCCTATGGCCTGGGGCTCGCTAAGCCTAAGGGCTCGGGCGCCCTAGGCTTGGGGCTCCCAAAGCATAAGGGCTGGGGCACCCCAGGCCTTAGGTCCCAAAGCCTAAGGATGGGGCGACCAAGGCCTGGGCCTCCCTAAGACTAAGGGCTGTGGCGCCCCAGGACTGGGGCTCTCTAAGGCTAAAGTCTGGGGCACTCCAGGCCTGGGGCTCCTTAAGCCTAAAGGCTGGGGCTCCCCAGGCCTGGAGTTCGCTAAGCCTAAGGACTGGGTCGCTCCAGGCCTAGGGTTCCCAAGCCTAAGGGCTGGGGCGCCCCAGGCCTAGGGCTCCCTAAGCCTAAGGGTTGGGGCGCCCCAGGCCTGGGTTCGCTAATCCAAAGGGATGGGGCGCCCCAGGCCAGGGGCTCCCAAAGCCTAAACGCTGGGGCGCCCCAGGCATGGGGCTACCAAAGCCTAAGGGCTGGGGGGCCCCAAATCCTAATGCTGGGGCGCCCCAGGCCTGGCGCACTCAAAGCCTAAAGGCTGGGGCGCCACAGGCCTGGGGCTCCCTAAGACTAATGGCTGGGGTGCCCAGGCCTGGGGCTCCCGAAGCCTAAGGGCTGGGGCGCCCCAGGCCTGGGGCTCCCTAAGCCTAAGTGCTGGGGCGCCCCTGGCCAGGTGCTCCCTAAGCCTAAGGGCTGTGGCGCCCCAGGACTGGGGTCCCAAATCCTAAGGGCTGGGGCACTCCAGGCCTGGGGCTCCCAAAGCCTATGGGCTGGGGCGCGCCAGGCCTGGCGCTCTCAAAGCCTAAAGGCTGGGGCCCCACAGGCCTGGGGCTCCCTAAGCCTAAGGGCTGGGTTGCCCCAGACTTCGGGCTCCCAAAGCCTAAGGGCTGGGGCGCCCAAGACCTGGGACTCCCAAAGCCTAAGAGCTGGGCCGCCCCAGGCCTGGGTCTGCCTAATCCTAACGGCTGGGGAGTCCACGGCCTAGGGCTCCCTAAGCCTAAAGGCTGGGGCGCCCACCTAGGGCTCCCTTATCCTAAGTTCTGGGGCGCCCAGGCCTGGGGCTCCCTAAGCCTAAGGGCTGGGGCGCCCCAGGCCTGGGACTCACAAAGCCTATGGCCTGGGGCTCGCTAAGCCTAAGTGTTGGGCCGCCCCAGCCTGGGGCTTCCTAAGCTGAAGGACTGGGGTGCAACAAGCCTGGGGTTCCCAAAGCCAAAGGGCTGGGGCGCACCAGGCACGGGGCTACCATAGCCTACGGGCTGGGGCGCCCCAGGACTGGGGTTCCAAAGCCTAAGGGCTGGGGCACCCCAGGCCTTAGGTCCCAAAGCCTAAGGATGGGGCGACCAAGGCCTGGGACTCCCTAAGACTAAGGGCTGTGGCGCCCCAGGACTGGGGCTCCCTAAGACTAAAGTCTGGGGCACGCCAGGCCTGTGGCTCCTTAAACCTAAAGGCTGGGGCTCCCCAGGCCTGGAGTTCGCTAAGCCTAAGGGCTGGGTCGCTCCAGGCCTAGGGTTCCCAAGCCTAAGAGCTGGGGCGCCCCAGGCCTAGGGCTCCCTAAGCCTAAGGGTTGGGGCGACCCAGGCCTGGGTCTCGCTAATCCAAAGGGATGGGGCACACCAGGCCTGGGGCTCCCAAAGCCTAAACGCTGGGGCGCCCCAGGCATGGGGCTACCTAAGCCTAAGGGCTGGGGCGCCCCTGGCCTGGGGCTCCCAAAGCCTAAGGCCTGGGGCGCCACAGACCTGGGGCTCCATAAGCCTAAGGGCTGGGTTGCCCCAGACCTGGGGCTCCCAAAGCCTAAGGGCTGGGGCGCCTCAGACCTGGGACTCCCAAAGCATAAGGTCTGGGCCGCCCCAGGGCTGGGTTCCCAAAGCCTAAGGGCTCGGGCGCCCTAGGCTTGGGGTTCCCAAAGCCAAAGGGCTGGGGCACCCCAGGCCTGGGTCTCCCTAATCCTAAGGGCTGGGGAGTCCAAGGCCTAGGGCTCCCTAAGCCTAAAGGCTGGGGCGCCCACCTGGGGCTCCCTTATCCTAAGTGCTGGGGCGCCCAGGCCTGGGGCTCCCTAAGCCTAAGGGCTGGGGCGCCCCAGGCCTGGGACTCACAAAGCCTATGGCCTGGGGCTCGCTAAGCCTAAGGGCTGGGGCGCCCCAGGCCTCGGGCTCCCAAAGCCTAAGGGCTGGGGCGCCCCAGGCCTGGGCCTCCCAAAGCCTAAGGGCTGGGGCGCGCCAGGCCTGGAGCTACCAAAGCTAAGGGCTGGGGCGCCCCAAGCCTGAGGCTCCATAAGCCTAAGTGCTGGGGCGCCCCTGGCCAGGTGCTTCCTAAGCCTAAGGGCTGTGGCGCCCCAGGATTGGGTCCCAAATCCTAAGTGCTGGGGCACTCCAGGCCTGGGGCTCCCAAAGCCTAAGCGCTGGGGCGCGCCAGGCCTGGCGCTCTCAAAGCCTTAAGGCTGGGACGCCACAGGCCTGGGGCTCCCTAAGCTAAGGGCTGGGTTGCCCCAGACCTGGGGCTCCCAAAGCCTAAGGGCTGGGGCGCCCCAGACCTGGGACTCCCAAAGCCTAAGGGCTGGGCCGCCCCAGGCCTGGGTTCCCAAAGCCTAAGGCCTGGGGCGCCCTAGGCCTGGGGCTCCCAAAGCCTAAGGGCTGGGGCACCCCAGGCCTGGGGCTCCCTAATCCTAAGGGTTAGGGAGTCCAAGGCCTAGGGCTCCCTAAGCCTAAAGGCTGGGGTGCCCACCTGGGGCTCCCTTATCCTAAGTGCTGGGGCGCCCAGGCCTGGGTCTCCCTAAGACTAAGGGCTGGGGCACCCCAGGCCAGGGACTCCCAAAGCCTAATGCCTGGGGCGCCTCAGGCCTGGGGCTCCCTAAGCCTAAGGGCTGGGGCACCCTGGCCTTGGCCCCTAAGACTAAGGGCTGGGGCACCCCAGGCCAGGGACTCCCAAAGCCTAATGCCTGGGGCGCCTCAGGCCTGGGGCTCCCAAAGCCTAAGGGCTGGGGCACCCCAGGCCTGAGTCTCCCTAATCCTAAGGCCTGGGGAGTCCAAGGCCTAGGGCTCCCTAAGCCTAAAGGCAGGGGCGCCCACTTGGGGCTCCCTTATCCTAAGTGCTGGGGCGCCCAGGCCTGGGGCTCCCTAAATCTAAGGGCTGGGGCGCCCCAGGCCTGGGACTCCCAAAGCCTATGGCCTGGGGCTCGCTAAGCCTAAGGGCTCGGGCGCCCTAGGCTTGGGGCTCCCAAAGCATAAGGGCTGGGGCACCCCAGGCCTTAGGTCCCAAAGCCTAAGGATGGGGCGACCAAGGCCTGGGCCTCCCTAAGACTAAGGGCTGTGGCGCCCCAGGACTGGGGCTCTCTAAGGCTAAAGTCTGGGGCACTCCAGGCCTGGGGCTCCTTAAGCCTAAAGGCTGGGGCTCCCCAGGCCTGGAGTTCGCTAAGCCTAAGGGCTGGGTCGCTCCAGGCCTAGGGTTCCCAAGCCTAAGGGCTGGGGCGCCCCAGGCCTAGGGCTCCCTAAGCCTAAGGGTTGGGGCGCCCCAGGCCTGGGTTCGCTAATCCAAAGGGATGGGGCGCCCCAGGCCAGGGGCTCCCAAAGCCTAAACGCTTGGGCGCCCCAGGCCTGGCGCACTCAAAGCCTAAAGGCTGGGGCGCCACAGGCCTGGGGCTCCCTAAGACTAATGGCTGGGGTGCCCACGCCTGGGGCTCCCGAAGCCTAAGGGCTGTGGCGCCCCAGGCCTGGGGCTCCCTAAGCCTAAGTGCTGGGGCGCCCCTGGCCAGGTGCTCCCTAAGCCTAAGGGCTGTGGCGCCCCAGGACTGGGGTCCCAAATCCTAAGGGCTGGGGCACTCCAGGCCTGGGGCTCCCAAAGCCTATGGGCTGGGGCGCGCCAGGCCTGGCGCTCTCAAAGCCTAAAGGCTGGGGCCCCACAGGCCTGGGGCTCCCTAAGCCTAAGGGCTGGGTTGCCCCAGACTTCGGGCTCCCAAAGCCTAAGGGCTAGGGCGCCCAAGACCTGGGACTCCCAAAGCCTAAGGGCTGGGCCGCCCCAGGCCTGGGTCTGCCTAATCCTAACGGCTGGGGAGTCCACGGCCTAGGGCTCCCTAAGCCTAAAGGCTGGGGTGCCCACCTAGGGCTCCCTTATCCTAAGTTCTGGGGCGCCCAGGCCTGGGGCTCCCTAAGCCTAAGGGCTGGGGCGCCCCAGGCTTGGGACTCACAAAGCCTATGGCCTGGGGCTCGCTAAGCCTAAGTGTTGGGCCGCCCCAGCCTGGGGCTTCCTAAGCTGAAGGACTGGGGCGCAACAAGCCTGGGGTTCCCAAAGCCAAAGGGCTGGGGCGCACCAGGCACGGGGCTACCATAGCCTACGGGCTGGGGCGCCCCAGGACTGGGGTTCCAAAGCCTAAGGGCTGGGGCACCCCAGGCCTTAGGTCCCAAAGCCTAAGGATGGGGCGACCAAGGCCTGGGCCTCCCTAAGACTAAGGGCTGTGGCGCCCCAGGACTGGGGCTCCCTAAGACTAAAGTCTGGGGCACGCCAGGCCTGGGGCTCCTTAAACCTAAAAGCTGGGGCTCCCCAGGCCTGGAGTTCGCTAAGCCTAAGGGCTGGGTCGCTCCAGGCCTAGGGTTCCCAAGCCTAAGAGCTGGGGCGCCCCAGGCCTAGGGCTCCCTAAGCCTAAGGGTTGGGGCGACCCAGGCCTGGGTCTCGCTAATCCAAAGGGATGGGGCACCCCAGGCCTGGGGCTCCCAAAGCCTAAACGCTGGAGCGCCCCAGGCATGGGGCTACCTAAGCCTAAGGGCTGGGGCGCCCCTGGCCTGGGGCTCCCAAAGCCTAAGGCCTGGGGCGCCACAGACCTGGGGCTCCATAAGCCTAAGGGCTGGGTTGCCCCAGACCTGGGGCTCCCAAAGCCTAAGGGCTGGGGCGCCTCAGACCTGGGACTCCCAAAGCATAAGGTCTGGGCCGCCCCAGGGCTGGGTTCCCAAAGCCTAAGGGCTCAGGCGCCCTAGGCTTGGGATTCCCAAAGCCAAAGGGCTGGGGCACCCCAGGCCTGGGTCTCCCTAATCCTAAGGGCTGGGGAGTCCAAGGCCTAGGGCTCCCTAAGCCTAAAGGCTGGGGCGCCCACCTGGGGCTCCCTTATCCTAAGTGCTGGGGCGCCCAGGCTTGGGGCTCCCTAAGCCTAAGGGCTGGGGCGCCCCAGGCCTGGGACTCACAAAGCCTATGGCCTGGGGCTCGCTAAGCCTAAGGGCTGGGGCGCCCCAGGCCTCGGGCTCCCAAAGCCTAAGGGCTGGGGCGCCCCAGGCCTGGGCCTCCCAAAGCCTAAGGGCTGGGGCGCCCCAGGCCTGGGCCTCCCAAAGCCTAAGGGCTGGGGCGCCCCAGGCCTGGAGCTACCAAAGCTAAGGGCTGGGGCGCCCCAAGCCTGAGGCTCCATAAGCCTAAGTGCTGGGGCGCCCCTGGCCAGGTGCTTCCTAAGCCTAAGGGCTGGGGCACCCCAGGCCTGGGGCTCCCTAATCCTAAGGGTTAGGGAGTCCAAGGCCTAGGGCTCCCTAAGCCTAAAGGCTGGGGTGCCCACCTGGGGCTCCCTTATCCTAAGTGCTGGGGCGCCCAGGCCTGGGTCTCCCTAAGACTAAGGGCTGGGGCACCCCAGGCCAGGGACTCCCAAAGCCTAATGCCTGGGGCGCCTCAGGCCTGGGGCTCCCTAAGCCTAAGGGCTGGGGCACCCCTGGCCTTGGCCCCTAAGCCTAAGGGCTGGGTCGCCCCAGGCCTGGGGTTACCGAAGACTAAGGAATGGGGCTCCCCAGGCCTGGGGCTCCCACAACCTAAGGGCTGTGGCGCCCCAGGCCTGGGGCTCCCTAAGCCTAAGTGTTGGGGCGCCACAGGCCAGGGGCTTCCTAAGCCTAAGGACTGGGGCGCAACAAGCCTGGGGCTCCCAAAGCCAAAGGGCTGGGGCGCCCCAGGTACGGGGATCCCAAATCCTAAAGGCAGGGGCGCCCCAAGCCTGGGGCTCCCTAAGCCTAAGTGTTGGGGCGCCACAGGACAGGGGCTTCCTAAGCCTAAGGACTGGAGCGCAACCAGCCTGGGGCTCCCAAAGCCAAAGGGCTGGGGCGCCCTAGGAACGGGGGTCCCAAAGCCTAAGGGCTGGGGCGCCCCATGCCTAGGGTTCCCAAAGCCTAAGGCCTGGGGCTCGCTAAGCCTAAGGGCTGGGGCGCCGCAGGCCTGGGGCTCCCAAAGCTTAAGGGATGGGGCACCCCAGGCCTTATGTCCCAAAGCTTAAGGGATGGGGCGACCCATGCCTGGGCCTCCCTAAAACTAAGGACTGTGGCGCCCCAGGACTGGGGCTCCCTAAGACTAAAATCTAGGGCGCTCCAGGCCTGGGCTCCCTAAGCCTATGTTTTGAGGCGCCCCGGGTACTGGGGCTCCCAAAGCCTAAGAGCTGCGGCGCCACAGGCACGGGGCTCCCAAAGCCTAAGGGCTGGGGTGCCCCAGGCGTAGGGTTCCCAAAGCCTAAGGCCTGGGGCTCACTAAGCCTAAGGGCTGGGGCGCCCCAGGCATGGGGCTCCCAAAGCCTAAGGGCTGGGGCGCCCCAGCCCTGGGGTCCCAGGCCTAAGGGCTGGGGCGCCCCATGCCTGGGGCTCCCAAATCCAAAGGGCTGGGGCGACATAGGCCAGGTCCTCTGTTATCCTAAGGGTTGGGGCGCCCCAGGCCTGGGGCTCCCAAAACCTAAGGGAAAGGGGCCCCCAGACCTGCGACTCCCAAAGCCTAAGGGCTGGGGCGCCCCGGGCCTGGGGCTCACTAAGCCTAAGAGCTGGGGCACCCCGGGCTTGGGGCTCCCAAAGCCTAAGGGCTGGGGTGCCACGGGCTTGGGGCACCCTAAGACTAAAGCTGGGGCACCCCGGGCCTGGGGCTCCCAAAGCCTAAGGGCCAGGACGCCCCAGGCCTGGGACTCCCTAAGCCTAAGGGCTGGGGCGCCCCAGCCTTGGGCCACAAAAGCCTACAGGCTGGGGCGCCCCAGGACTGGGGTTCCAAAGCCTAAGGGATGGGGCGCCCCAGGCCTGGGCCTCCCTAAGACTAAGGGCTGTGGCGCCCCAGGACTTGGGCTCCCAAAACCAAAGGGAAAGGGGCGCACCAGACCTGGGGCTCAAAAAGCCTAAGGGCTCGGGCGCCCGAGACCTGGGGCTCCCAAATCCTAAGGGCCTGAGCGCCCCAGGCCTAGGGCTCCCAATGCCTAAGGGCTGGGGAGCTCCTGGCCTAGGGCTCCATAAGCCTAAGGGCTGGGGCGCCACAGGCCTGGGGCTCCCAAAGTCTAAGGGCTTGGGTTCCCCAGGCCTGGGGCTCCTTAAGCCTAAAGGCTGGGGCTCCCCAGGCCTGGACTTCGCTAAGCCTAAGGGCTGGGTCGCTCCAGGCCTAGGGTTCCCAAGCCTAAGGGCTGTGGCGCCCCAGGCCTGGGGCTCCCTAAGCCTAAGGGTTGGGGCGCCCCAGGCCTGGGTCTCGCTAATCCAAAGGGATGGGGCGCCCAAGGCCTGGGATCCCAAAGCCTAAGGGCTTGAGCGCCCCAGGCCTGTGGCTCCCTAAGCCTAAGCGCTGGGGCGCCCCAGGCATGGGGCTACCAAAGCCTAAGGGCTGAGGCGCCCCATCATGGGGCTACCAAAGCCTAAGGGATGGGGCTCCCCTGGCCTGGGGCTCCCAAAGCCTAAGGCCTGGGGAACAACAGACCTGGGGCTCCGTAAGCCTAAGGACTGGGTTGCCCCTGACCTGGGCCTCCTAAAGCCTAAGGTCTGGGCCGCCCCAGGGCTGGGTTCCCAAAGCCTAAGGGCTCGGGTGCCCTAGGCCTGGGGCTCCCAAAGCTTAAGGGCTGGGGCACCCCAGGCCTGGGTCTCCCTAATCCTAAGGGCTGGGGAGTCCAAGGACTAGTGCTCCCTAAGCCTAAAGGCTGGGGCGCCCACTTGGGGCTCCCTTATCCTAAGTGCTGGGGTGCCCAGGCCTGGGACTCACTAAGCTTAAGGGCTGGGGCGCCCCAGGCCTGGGACTCCCAAAGCCTATGGCCTGGGGCGCCCCAGGCCTTGGGCTCCCTAAGTCTAAGTGCTGGGGCACCCCAAGACTTGGCTCCCGAAGCCTAAGGGCTGGGGCGCCCCAGGCCTAAGGTTCCCAAGCCTAAGGCCTGCGGCTCGCTAGCCTAAGGACTGGGGCGCCCCAGGCCTGGGGCTCCCAAAGCATAAGGCCTGGGGCGCCCCAGGCCTCGGCCTCCCAAAGCCTAAGGGCTGGGGCGCCCCAGGCCTGGTGCTACCAAAGCCTAAGGGCTGGGGCGCCCCAGGCATGGGGCCCCCAAAGCCTAAGGGCTGGGGCGCCCCATGCCTGGGGCTCCCAAATCCAAAGGGCTGGGGCAACACCGGCCAGGTCCTCCCTAATCCTAAGGGTTGGGGCGCCCCAGGTTGGGGCTCCCAAAACCTAAGTGAAAGGGGCCCCCACACCTGCGGCTCCCAAAGCCTAAGGGCTCTGGCGCCCCAGGCCTGAGGCTCCCAAATCCTAAGGGCTGGGGCGCCCCGGGCCTGGGGCTCCCTAAGCCTAAGAGCTAGGGCGCCTCAGGCCTGGGGCTCCCAAAGCCTAAGGGCTGGGGTGCCATGGGCTTGGGCACCCTAAGCCTAAGGCTGGGGCACCCCGGGCCTGGGGCTCCAAAAGCCTAAGGACCGAGACGCCCCGGGCCTGTGACTCCCTAAGCCTAAGGGCTGGGGCGCCCCAGCCTTCGGCCACAAAAGCCTACGGGCTGGGGCACCCCAGGACTGGGGTTCCAAAGCCTAAGTGCTGGGGCGCCCCAGGCCTGGGCCTCACTAAGACTAAGGGTTTTGGCGCCCCAGGACTTGGGCTCCCAAAACCGAAGGGAAAGGGGCGCCCCAGACCTGGGGCTCAAAAAGCCTAAGGGCTCGGGTGCCCGAGGCCTGGGGCTCCCAAATCCTAAGGGCCTGAGCACCCCAGGCCTAGGGCTCCCAATGCCTAAGGGCTGGGGAGCCCCTGGCCTAGGGCGCCATAAGCCTAAGGGCTGGGGCGCCCCAGGCCTGGGGCTCCCAAAGTCTAAGGGCTGGGGTTCCCCAGGCCTGGGGCTCCCTAAGCCTAAAGGCTGGGGCTCCCCAGGCCTGGAGTTCGCTAAGCCTAAGGGCTGGGTCGCTCCAGGCCTAGGGTTCCCATGCCTAAGGGCTGGGGCGCCCCAGGCCTGGGGCTCCCTAAGCCTAAGGGTTGGGGCGCCCCAGGCCCAGGGGCTCCCAAAGCCCAAGGGCTGGGAAGCCCTGGGCCTGGGGCTCCCTAAGCCTAAGTGTTGGGGTGCCCCCGGCCTGGGGCTTCCTAAGCCTAAGGACTGGGGCGCCACAAGCCTGGGGCTCCCAAAGCCTAAGGGCTGGGGCACTTCATACCTGGGACTCCCAAAGCCTAAGGGCTGGGCCGCCCCAGGGCTGGGTTCCCAAAGCCTAAGGGCTGGGGCGCCCTAGGCCTGGGGCTCCCAAAGCCTAAGGGCTGGGGCACCCCAGGCCTGGGTCTCCCTAATCCTAAGGCCTGGGGAGTCCAAGGCCTAGGGCTCCCTAAGCCTAAAGGCTGGGGCGCCCACCTGGGGCTCCCTTATCCTAAGTGCTTGGGCGCCCAGGCCTGGGGTTCCCTAAGCCTAAGTGCTGGGGCGCCCCAGGCTTTGGACTCCCAAAGCCTATGGCCTGGGGCGCCCCAGGCCTTGGGCTCCATAAGTCTAAGGGCTGGGGCACCCCAAGACTTGGCTCCCGAAGCCTAAGGGCTGGGGTGCCCCAGGCCTAGGGTTCCCAAAGCCTAAGGCCCGGGCTCGCTAATCCTAAGGGCTGGGGCGCTCCAGGCCTGGGGCTCCCAAAGCCTAAGGGCTGGGGCGCCCCAGGCCTGGGCCTCCCAAAGCCTAAGGGCTGGGGCGCCCCAGGCCTAGGGCTCCCTAAGCCTAAGTGCTGGGGCGCCCCTGGCCAGGTGCTTCCCAAGCCTAAGGGCTGTGGCGCCCCAGGATTGGGGTCCCATATCCTAAGTGTTGGGGCACTCCACGTCTAGGGCTCCCAAAGCCTAAGCGCTGGGGCTTGCCAGGCCTGGCGCTCTCAAAGCCTAAAGGCTGGGGCGCCACAGACCTGGGGCTCCCTAAGCCTAAAGGCTGGGGTGTCACGGGCTTGGGGCACCCTAAGCTTAAGGCTGGGGCACCCCGGGCCTGGGGCTCCCAGAGCCTAAAGGCTGGGGCGCACACCTGGGGCTCCCTTATCCTAAGTGCTGGGGCGCCCAGGCCTGGGGCTCCCTAAGCCTAAGGGCTGGGGCGCCCCAGGCCTGGTACTCCCAAAGCCTATGGCCTGGGGCTCGCTAATCCTAAGGGCTCAGGCGCCCTAGGCTTGGGGCTCCCAAAGCCTAAGGGCTGGGGCACCCCAGGCCTTAGGTCCCAAAGCCTAAGGATGGGGCGACCAAGGCTGGGCCTCCATAAGACTAAGGGCTGTGGCGCCCCAAGACTGTGGCTCCCTAAGACTAAAGTCTGGGGCACTCCAGGCCTGGGGCTCCTTAAGCCTAAAGGCTGGGGCTCCCCAGACCTGGAGTTCGCTAAGCCTAAGGGCTGGGTCGCTCCAGGCCTAGGTTTCCCAAGCCTAAGGGCTGGGGCGCCCCAGGCCTAGGGCTCCCTAAGCCTAAGGGTTGGGGCACCCCAGGCCTGGGTCTCGCTAATCCAAAGGGATGGGGCGCCCCTGGCCTGGGGCTCCCAAAGCCTAAACGCTGGGGCGCCCCAGGCATGGGGCAACCAAAGCCTAAGGGCTGGGGCGCCCCAGGCCTGGGGCTCCCAAAGCCTAAGGGCTGGGGAGCCTCAGACCTGGGACTCCCAAAGGCTAAGGTCTGGGCCGCCCCAGGGCTGGGTTCCCAAAGCCTAAGGGCTCGGGCGCCCTAGGCTTGGGGCTCCCAAAGCCTAAGGGCTCGGGCACCCCAGGCCTGGGTCTCCCTAATCCTAAGGCCTGGGGAGTCCAAGGACTAGGGCTCCCTAAGCCTAAAGGCTGGGGCGCCCACCTGGGGCTCCCTTATCCTAAGTGCTGGGGCGCCCAGGCCTGGGGCTCCCTAAATCTAAGGGCTGGGGCGCCCCAGGCCTGGGACTCCCAAAGCCTATGGCCTGGGGCTCGCTAAGCCTAAGGGCTCGGGCGCCCTAGGCTTGGGGCTCCCAAAGCCTAAGGGCTGGGGCACCCCAGGCCTTAGGTCCCAAAGCCTAAGGATGGGGCGACCAAGGCCTGGGCCTCCCTAAGACTAAGGGCTGTGGCGCCCCAGGACTGGGGCTCTCTAAGGCTAAAGTCTGGGGCACTCCAGGCCTGGGGCTCCTTAAGCCTAAAGGCTGGGGCTCTCCAGGCCTGGAGTTCGCTAAGCCTAAGGGCTGGGTCGCTACAGGCCTAGGGTTCCCAAGCCTAAGGGCTGGGGCGCCCCAGGCCTAGGGCTCCCTAAGCCTAAGGGTTGGGGCGCCCCAGGCCTGGTTCGCTAATCCAAAGAGTTGGGGCGCCCCAGGCCAGGGGCTCCCAAAGCCTAAACGCTGGGGCGCCCCAGGCATGGGGCTACCAAAGCCTAAGGGCTGGGGGGCCCCAAATCCTAATGCTGGGGCGCCCCTGGCCTGGCGCACTCAAAGCCTAAAGGCTGGGGCGCCACAGGCCTGGGGCTCCCTAAGACTAATGGCTGGGGTGCCCCAGGCCTGGGGCTCCCGAATTCTAAGGGCTGGGGCGCCCCAGGCCTGGGGCTCCCTAAGCCTAAGTGCTGGGGCGCCCCTGGCCAGGTGCTCCCTAAGCCTAAGGGCTGTGGCGCCCCAGGACTGGGGTCCCAAATCCTAAGGGCTGAGGCACTCCAGGCCTGGGGCTCCCAAAGCCTATGGGCTGGGGCGCGCCAGGCCTGGCGCTCTCAAAGCCTAAAGGCTGGGGCCCCACAGGCCTGGGGCTCCCTAAGCCTAAGGGCTGGGTTGCCCCAGACTTCGGGCTCCCAAAGCCTAAGGGCTGGGGCGCCCAAGACCTGGGACTCCCAAAGCCTAAGGGCTGGGCCGCCCCAGGCCTGGGTCTGCCTAATCCTAACGGCTGGGGAGTCCACGGCATAGGGCTCCCTAAGCCTAAAGGCTGGGGCGCCCACCTAGGGCTCCCTTATCCTAAGTGCTGGGGCGCCCAGGCCTGGGGCTTCCTAAGCCTAAGGGCTGGGGCGCCCCAAGCCTGGGGCTCCCTAAGCCTAAGTGTCGGGCCGCCCCGGCCTGGGGCTTCCTAAGCTTAAGGACTGGGGCGCAACAAGCCTGGGGCTCCCAAAGCCAAAGGGCTGGGGCACACCAGGCACGGGGCTACCAAAGCCTACGGGCTGGGGCGCCCCAGGACTGGGGTTCCAAAGCCTAAGGGCTGGGGCACCCCAGGCCTTAGGTCCCAAAGCCTAAGGATGGGGCGACCAAGGCCTGGGCCTCCCTAAGACTAAGGGCTGTGGCGCCCCAGGACTGGGGCTCCCTAAGACTAAAGTCTGGGGCACTCCAGGCCTGGGGCTCCTTAAACCTAAAAACTGGGGCTCCCCAGGCCTGGAGTTCGCTAAGCCTAAGGGCTGGGTCACTCCAGGCCTAGGGTTCCCAAGCCTAAGGGCTGGGGCGCCCCTGGCCTGGGGCTCCCAAAGCCTAAGGCCTGGGGCACCACAGACCTGGGGCTCCGTAAGCCTAAGGGCTGTGTTGCCCCAGACCTGGGGCTCCCAAAGCCTAAGGGCTGGGGCGCCTCAGACCTGGGACTCCCAAAGCCTAAGGTCTGGGCCGCCCCAGGGCTGGGTTCCCAAAGCCTAAGGGCTCGGGCGCCCTAGGCTTGGGGCTCCCAAAGCCAATGGGCTGGGGCACCCCAGGCCTGGGTCTCCCTAATCCTAAGGGCTGGGGAGTCCAAGGCCTAGGGCTCCCTAAGCCTAAAGGCTGGGGCGCCCACCTGGGGCTCCCTTATCCTAAGTGCTGGGGCGCCCAGGCCTGGGGCTACCTAAGCCTAAGGGCTGGGGCGCCCCAGGCCTGGGACTCACAAAGCCTATGGCCTGGGGCTCGCTAAGCCTAAGGGCTGGGACGCCCCAGGCCTCGGGCTCCCAAAGCCTAAGGGCTGGGGCGCCCCAGGCCTGGGCCTCCCAAAGCCTAAGGGCTGGGGCGCCCCAGGCCTGGAGCTACCAAAGCCTAAGGGCTGGGGCGCCCCAAGCCTGGGGCTCCATAAGCCAAAGTGCTGGGGCGCCTCTGGCCAGGTGCTTCCTAAGCCTAAGGGCTGTGGCGCCCCAGGATTGGGGTCCCAAATCCTAAGTGTTGGGGCACTCCAGGCCTGGGGCTCCCAAAGCCTAAGCGCTGGGGCGCGCCAGGCCTGGCGCTCTCAAAGCCTAAAGGCTGGGACGCCACAGGCCTGGGACTCCCTAAGCTAAGGGCTGGGTTGCCCCAGACCTGGGGCTCCCAAAGCCTAAGGGCTGGGCCGCCCCAGGCCTGGGTTCCCAAAGCCTAAGGGCAGGGGCGCCCTAGGCCTGGGGCTCCCAAAGCCTAAGGGCTGGGGCACCCCAGGCCTGGGGCTCCCTAATCCTAAGGGTTAGGGAGTCCAAGGCCTAGGGCTCCCTAAGCCTAAAGGCTGGGGTGCCCACCTGGGGCTCCCTTATCCTAAGTGCTGGGGCGCCCAGACCTGGGTCTCCCTAAGACTAAGGGCTGGGGCACCCCAGGCCAGGGACTCCCAAAGCCTAATGCCTGGGGCGCCTCAGGCCTGGGGCTCCCTAAGCCTAAGGGCTGGGGCACCCCTGGCCTTGGCCCCTTAGCCTAAGGGCTGGGTCGCCCCAGGCCTGGGGTTACCAAAGACTAAGGAATGGGGCTCCCCAGGCCTGGGGCTCCCACAACCTAAGGGCTGTGGCGCCCCAGGCCTGGGGCTCCCTAAGCCTAAAGGTTGGGGCGCCACAGGCCAGGGGCTTCCTAAGCCTATGGACTGGGGCGCAACAAGCCTGGGGCTCCCAAAGCCAAAGGGCTGGGGCGCCCCAGGAACGGGGATCCCAAAGTCTAAAGGCAGGGGCGCCCCAAGCCTGGGGCTCCCTAAGCCTAAGTGTTGGGGCGCCACAGGACAGGGGCTTCCTAAGCCTAAGGACTGGGCCGCAACAAGCCTGGGGCTCCCAAAGCCAAAGGGCTGGGGCGCCCCAGGAACGGGGGTCCCAAAGCCTAAGGGCTGGGGCGCCCCATGCCTAGGGTTCCCAAAGCCTAAGGCATGGGGCTCGCTAAGCCTAAGGGCTGGGGCGCCGCAGGCCTGTGGCACCCAAAGCCTAAGGGATGGGGCACCCCAGGCCTTATGTCCCAAAGCTTAAGGGATGGGGCGACCCATGCCTGGGCCTCCCTAAAACTAAGGGCTGTGGCGCCCCAGGACTGGGGCTCCCTAAGACTAAAGTCTGGGGCGCTCCAGGCTTGGGCTCCCTAAGCCTAAGTTTTGGCGCGCCCCGGGTACTGGGGCTCCCAAAGCCTAAGAGCTGCGGCGCCACAGGCACGGGGCTCCCAAAGCCTAAGGGCTGGGGTGCCCCAGGCGTAGGGTTCCCAAAGCCTAAGGCCTGGGGCTCACTAAGCCTAAGGGCTGGGGCGCCCCAGGCATGGGGCTCCCAAAGCCTAAGGGCTGGGGCGCCCCAGCCCTGGGGTCCCAGGCCTAAGGGCTGGGGCGCCCCATGCCTGGGGCTCCCAAATCCAAAGGGCTGGGGCAACACCGGCCAGGTCCTCCCTTATCCTAAGGGTTGGGGCGCCCCAGGCCTGGGGCTCCCAAAACCTAAGGGAAAGGGGCCCCCAGACCTGCGACTCCCAAAGCCTAAGGCCTGGGGCGCCCCGGGCCTGGGGCTCACTAAGCCTAACAGCTGGGGCACCCCGGGCTTGGGGCCCCCAAAGCCTAAGGGCTGGGGTGCCACGGGCTTGGGGCACCCTAAGCCTAAAGCTGGGGCACCCCGGGCCTGGGGCTCCCAAAGCCTAAGGGCCAGGACGCCCCGGGCCTGGGACTCCCTAAGCCTACGGGCTGGGGCGCCCCAGGACTGGGGTTCCAAAGCCTAAGGGATGGGGCGCCCCAGGCCTGGGCCTCCCTAAGACTAAGGGCTGTGGCGCCCCAGGATTTGGGCTCCCAAACCAAATGGAAAGGGGCGCCCCAGACCTGGGGCTCAAAAAGCCTAAGGGCTCGGGCGCCCGAGGCCTGGGGCTCCCAAATCCTAAGGGCCTGAGCGCCCCAGGCCTAGGGCTCCCAATGCCTAAGGGCTGGGGAGCCCCTGGCCTAGGGCTCCATAAGCCTAAGGGCTGGGGCGCCACAGGCCTGGGGCTCCCAAAGACTAAGGGCTTGGGTTCCCCAGGCCTGGGGCTCCTTAAGCCTAAAGGCAGGGGCTCCCCAGGCCTGGACTTCGCTAAGCCTAAGGGCTGGGTCGCTCCAGGCCTAGGGTTCCCAAGCCTAAGGGCTGTGGCGCCCCAGGCCTAGGGCTCCCTAAGCCTAAGGGTTGGGGCGCCCCAGGCCTGGGTCTCGCTAATCCAAAGGGATGGGGCGCCCCAGGCCTGGGGCTCCCAAAGCCTAAGGGCTTGAGCGCCCCAGGCCTGTGGCTCCCTAAGCCTAAGCGCTGGGGCACCCCAGGCATGGGGCTACCAAAGCCTAAGGGCTGAGGCGCCCCATCATGGGGCTACCAAAGCCTACGGGCTGAGGCTCCCCTGGCCTGGGGCTCCCAAAGCCTAAGGCCTGGGGAACAACAGACCTGGGGCTCCGTAAGCCTAAGGACTGGGTTGCCCCTGACCTGGGCCTCCTAAAGCCTAAGGTCTGGGCCGCCCCAGGGCTGGGTTCCCAAAGCCTAAGGGCTCGGGCGCCCTAGGCCTGGGGCTCCCAAAGCTTAAGGGCTGGGGCACCCCAGGCCTGGGTCTCCCTAATCCTAAGGGCTGGGGAGTCCAAGGACTAGGGCTCCCTAAGCCTAAAGGCTGGGGCGCCCACTTGGGGCTCCCTTATCCTAAGTGCTGGGGTGCCCAGGCCTGGGGCTCACTAAGCTTAAGGGCTGGGGAGCCCCAGGCCTGGGACTCCCAAAGCCTATGGCCTGGGGCGCCCCAGGCCTTCGGTTCCCTAAGTCTAAGTGCTGGGGCACCCCAAGACTTGGCTCCCGAAGCCTAAGGGCTGGGGCGCCCCAGGCCTAGGGTTCCCAAAGCCTAAGGCCTGCGGCTCGCTAGCCTAAGGGCTGGGGCGCCCCAGGCCTGGGGCTCCCAAAGCATAAGGCCTGGGGCGCCCCAGGCCTCGGCCTCCCAAAGCCTAAGGGCTGGGGCGCCCCAGGCCTGGTGCTACCAAAGCCTAAGGGCTGGGGGGCCCCAGTCCTGGGGCTCCCTAAGCCTAAGTGCTGGGGCGCCCCTGGCCAGGTGCTTCCTAAGCCTAAGGGCTGTGGCGCCCCAGGATTGGGGTCCCAAATCCTAAGTGTTGGGGCACTCCAGGCCTGGGGCTCCCAAAGCCTAAGCGCTGGGGCGCGCCAGGCCTGGCGTTCTCAAAGCCTAAAGGCTGGGGCGCCACAGGCCTGGGGCTCCCTAAGCCTAAGGGCTGGGTTGCCGCAGACCTGGGGCTCCCAAAGCCTAAGGGCTGGGGCGCCCCAGACCTGTGACTCCCAAAACTAAGGGCTGTGCCGCCCCAGGCCTGGGTTCCCAAACCTAAAGGCTGGGGCGCCCTAGGCCTGGTGCTCCCAAAGCCTAAGGGCTGGGGCACCCCAGGCCTGGGGCTCCGTAATCCTAAGGGTTGGGGAGTCCAAGGCCTAGGGCTCCCTAAGCCTAAAGGCTGGGGCGCCCACCTGGGGCTCCCTTATCCTAAGTGCTGGGGCGGCCAGGCCTGGGGCTCCCTAAGACTAAGGGCTGGGGCGCCCCAGGCCAGGGACTCGCAAAGCCTAATGCCTGGGGCGCCCCAGGCCTGGGGCTCCCTAAGCCTAAGGGCTGGGGCACCCCAGGCCTGGGGCTCCCTAATCCTAAGTGTTGGGGAGTCCAAGGCCTAGGGCTCCATAAGCCTAAAGGCTGGGGCGCGCACCTGGGGCTCCCTTATCCTAAGTGCTGGGGCGGCCAGGCCTGGGGCTCCCTAAGACTAAGGGCTGGAGCGCCCCAGGCCAGGGACTCCCAAAGCCTAATGCCTGGGCGCCCCAGGCCTGGGGCTCCCTAAGCCTAAGGGCTGGGGCACCCCAGGCCTTGGCCCCTAAGCCTAAGGGCTGTGGCGCCCCAGGCCTGGGGCTCCCAAAGACTAAGGAATGGGGCTCCCCATGCCTGGGGCTCCCACAACCTAAGGGCTGTGGCGCCCCAGGCCTGGGGCTCCCTAAGCCTAAAGGCTGGGGCTCCCCAAGCCTGGGGCTCCCTATGCCTAAGTGTTGGGGCGCCACAGGCCAGAGGCTTCCTAAGCCTAAGAACTGGGGCGCAACAAGCCTGGGGCTCCCAAAGCCTAAGGGCTGGGGCGCCCCATGCCTAGGGTTCCCAAAGCCTAAGGCCTGGGGTTCGCTAAGCCTAAGGGCTGAGGCGCCCCAGGCCTGGGGCTCCCAAAGCCTAAGAGCTCGGGCGCCCGAGGCCTGGAGCTACCAAAGCCTAAGGGCTCGAGCGCCACGGGCCTGGGATGCCCTAAGCCTAAGGGCTGGGGTGCCCCAGCCTGGGGCTACCAAAGCCTAGGGGCTGGGGCACCCCAGGACTGGGGTTCCAAAGCCTAAGTGCTGGGGACCCCAGTCCTTAGGTCCCAAAGCCTAAGGGAAGGGGCGACCCAGGACTGGGCCTCCCTAAGATAAAGGGCTGGGGTTTCCCCGGCTTGGGGCTCCCTAAGCCTAAGGGCTGGGGTGCTCCAGGCCCCGGGCTCCCTAAGCCTTAGGGCTGGGGCTCCCCGGGCCTGGGGATTCCTAATCCTAAAGGCTGGGGCTCCCCAGGACTGGAGTTCCCTAAGCCTAAGGGCTGGGGCGCCCCAGGCCTTGGGCTTCCAAGACTAAGGGCTGGGGAGTTCCAGGCCTGGGGCTCCCTAAGCCTAAGGGCTGGGGCTCCCCAGGCCTGGGAATTTCTAAGACTAAAGGCTGAGGCTCCCCAGGCCTGGAGCTCGCTAAGCCTAAGGGCTGGGTCGCCCCAGGCCTAGGGTTACCAAGCCTAAGGGCTGGGGCACCCCAGGCCTGGGGCTCCCTAAGCGTAAGGGTTGGGGTGCCCCAGGCCTGGGGCTCCCTAAGCCTAAGGGCTGGGGCGCCTCCGGATTGGGGCTCCATAAGCATAAGGGCTGGGGTGCTCCAGGCCGGGGGCTCCCTAAGCCTAAGGGCTGGGGCAACCCAGGCCTAGGGCTCCCTAAGCCTAAGGGCTGGGGCTCCCCAGGCCTGGGGCTCCCTAGCCTATGGGCTGGGGCGCCACAGGCCTGGGGCTCCCTAAGATTAAGGGCTGGGGCGCCCAAGGCCTTGGGCTCCCTAAGACTAAGGGCTGAGGCGCCCCAGGCTTGGGTTTCCAAAGCCTAAGGGCTGGGGCAACCCAGGCCTAGGGCTCCCTAAGCCTAAGGGCTGGGGCTCCCCATGCCTTCGGCTCCCAAATCCTAAGGGCTGGGGCCCCCCAAGCCTGGTGTTCCAAATCCTAAGTGATGGGGCGCCCTAGGCCGGGGGTCCCAAACCTAAGGGAAAGGGGCCCGCAGACTTGCGGCTCCCAAAGCCTAAGGGCTCGGGCGCCCCAGGCATGAGGCTCCCAAATCATAAGGACTAGGTCGCCCCAAGCCTGGGGCTCCCTAAGCCTAAGGGATGGGGCGCCAAAGGCCTGGGGCTCCCAAGGCCTAAGGGCTGGGGAGCCCCATGTCTGGGCCACCCTAAGCCTAAGGGCTGGGTCACCCCAGGTATGGGGCTCCCAAAGCCTAAGTGCAGGGGCGCTCCAGGCCTGGGACTCCCAAAGACTAAGGGCTGGGGTGTCCCAGGCCTGGGGCTCCCTAAGCCTAAGGGCAGGGGCGTCCCAAGCCTTGGGCTCCCTAAGCCTAAGGGATGGGGCGCCCCAGGCCTTGGGCTCCTAAAGCCTAAGGGATGGGGCGCCCTGGGCCTGGGGCTCCCTAAGCCTAACGGCTGTGGCGCCCCGGGCCTGGGGCTCCCAAAGCCTAAGGGCTGGGGAGCCCCGAGCCTGGGGCTCCCTAAGCCTAAGGGCTGGGGCAGCCCTGGCCTGGGGCTCCAAAGCCTAAGGACTGGGGAGCCCCGTGCCTGGGGCTCCCTTCGCCTAAGGGCTGGGGCGTCCCGGGCCTGGGGCTTCCTAAGCCTAATGCCTGGGGAGCCCCAAGCCTGGGGCTTCCCAACCTAAGGGTTGGGAAGTTCCAGGCCTGGAGCTCCCAAATCCTAAGGGCTGGGGCGCCCCAGTCAGGGGCTCCTTAGCCTAACGGCTGGGACGCCCCAGGCCTGGGGCTCCCAAGACCTAATGGCTGGGACGCACCAGGCCTGGAGCTCCCAAAGCCTAAGGTCTGGGGCAACCCAGGCCTGGGGTTCCCTAAGCCTGTTGGCTGTGGACCCCAGGCCTGGGAGTCCCTAAGCCTAAGGGCTGGGGCGCCCAGGCCTGGGGCTCCCTAAGCCTAAGTGCTGGCGGCCCCTGGCCAGGTGCTCCCTAAGCCTAAGGGCTATGGCGATCCAGGACTAGGGCCCCAAATCCTAATGCTGGGGCGCCCCAGGCCTGGCGCACTCAAAGCCTAAAGGCTGGGGCGCCACAGGCCTGGGGCTCCCTAAGACTAATGGCTGGGGTGCCCCAGCCTGGGGCTACCAAAGCCTAGGGCCTGGGGCGCCCCAGGACTGGGGTTCCAAAGCCTAAGTGCTGGGGACCCCAGTCCTTAGGTCCCAAAGCCTAAGGGAAGGGGCGACCCAGGACTGGGCCTCCCTAAGATAAATGGCTGGGGTTTCCCCGGCTTGGGGCTCCCTAAGCCTAAGGGCTGGGGTGCTCCAGGCCCCGGGCTCCCTAAGCCTTAGGGCTGGGGCTTCCCGGGCCTGGGGATTCCTAATCCTAAAGGCTGGGGCTCCCCAGGACTGGAGTTCCCTAAGCCTAAGGGCTGGGGCGCCCCAGGCCTTGGGCTTCCAAGACTAAGGGCTGGGGAGTTCCAGGCCTGGGGCTCCCTAAGCCTAAGGGCTGGGGCTCCCCAGGCCTGGGAATTTCTAAGACTAAAGGCTGAGGCTCCCCAGGCCTGGAGCTCACTAAGCCTAAGGGCTGGGTCGCCCCAGGCCTAGGGTTACCAAGCCTAAGGGCTGGGGCACCCCAGGCCTGGGGCTCCCTAAGCGTAAGGGTTGGGGTGCCCCAGGCCTGGGGCTCCCTAAGCCTAAGGGCTGGGGCGCCTCCGGATTGGGGCTCCATAAGCATAAGGGCTGGGGTGCTCCAGGCCGGGGGCTCCCTAAGCCTAAGGGCTGGGGCAACCCAGGCCTAGGGCTCCCTAAGCCTAAGGGCTGGGGCTCCCCAGGCCTGGGGCTCCCTAAGACTAAGGGCTGAGGCGCCCCAGGCTTGGGGTTCCAAAGCCTAAGGGCTGGGGCAACCCAGGCCTAGGGCTCCCTAAGCCTAAGGGCTGGGGCTCCCCATGCCTTCGGCTCCCAAATCCTAAGGGCTGGGGCCCCCCAAGCCTGGTGTTCCAAATCTTAAGTGATGGGGCGCCCCAGGCCGGGGGTCCCAAACCTAAGGGAAAGGGGCCCGCAGACCTGCGGCTCCCAAAGCCTAAGGGCTCGGGCGCCCCAGGCATGAGGCTCCCAAATCATAAGGACTAGGTCGCCCCAAGCCTGGGGCTCCCTAAGCCTAAGGGATGGGGCGCCAAAGGTCTGGGGCTCCCAAGGCCTAAGGGCTGGGGAGCCCCATGTCTGGGGCACCCTAAGCCTAAGGGCTGGGTCACCCCAGGTATGGGGCTCCCAAAGCCTAAGTGCAGGGGCGCTCCAGGCCTGGGACTCCCAAAGACTAAGGGCTGGGGTGTCCCAGGCCTGGGGCTCCCTAAGCCTAAGGGCAGGGGCGTCCCAAGCCTTGGGCTCCCTAAGCCTAAGGGATGGGGCGCCCCAGGCCTTGGGCTCCTAAAGCCTAAGGGATGTGGCGCCCTGGGCCTGGGGCTCCCTAAGCCTAACGGCTGTGGCGCCCCGGGCCTGGGGCTCCCAAAGCCTAAGGGCTGGGGAGCCCCGAGCCTGGGGCTCCCTAAGCCTAAGGGCTGGGGCAGCCCTGGCCTGGGGCTCCAAAGCCTAAGGACTGGGGAGCCCCGTGCCTGGGGCTCCCTTCGCCTAAGGGCTGGGGCGTCCCGGGCCTGGGGCTTCCTAAGCCTAATGCCTGGGGAGCCCCAAGCCTGGGGCTTCCCAACCTAAGGGTTGGGAAGTTCCAGGCCTGGAGCTCCCAAATCCTAAGGGCTGGGGCGCCCCAGTCAGGGGCTCCTTAGCCTAACGGCTGGGACGCCCCAGGCCTGGGGCTCCCAAGACCTAATGGCTGGAACGCAGCAGGCCTGGAGCTCCCAAAGCCTAAGGTCTGGGGCAACCCAGGCCTGGGGTTCCCTAAGCCTAATGGCTGTGGCCCCCAGGCCTGGGAGTCCCAAAGCCTAAGGGCTGGGGCGCCCAGGCCTGGGGCTCCCTAAGCCTAAGTGCTGGCGGCCCCTGGCCAGGTGCTCCCTAAGCCTAAGGGCTATGGCGCCCCAGGACTAGGGCCCCAAATCCTAATGCTGGGGCGCCCCAGGCCTGGCGCACTCAAAGCCTAAAGGCTGGGGCGCCACAGGCCTGGGGCTCCCTAAGACTAATGGCTGGGGTGCCCCAGGCCTGGGGCTCCCGAAGCCTAAGGGCTGGGGCGCCCCAGGCCTGGGGCTCCCTAAGCCTAAGTGCTGGGGCGCCCCTGGCCAGGTGCTCCCTAAGCCTAAGGGCTGTGGCGCCCCAGGACTGGGGTCCCAAATCCTAAGGGCTGTGGCACTCCAGGCCTGGGGCTCCCAAAGCCTATGGGCTGGGGCGCGCCAGGCCTGGCGCTCTCAAAGCCTAAAGGCTGGGGCCCCACAGGCCTGGGGCTCCCTAAGCCTAAGGGCTGGGTTGCCCCAGACTTCAGGCTCCCAAAACCTAAGGGCTGGGGCGCCCAAGACCTGGGACTCCCAAAGCCTAAGGCCTGGGCCGCCCCAGGCCTGGGTTCCCAAAGCCTAAGGGCTTGGGCGCCCTAGGCCTGGGGCTCTCAAAGCCTAATAGCTGGGGCACCCCAGGCCTGGGTCTGCCTAATCCTAACGGCTGGGGAGTCCATGGCCTAGGGCTCCCTAAGCCTAAAGGCTGGGGCGCCCACCTGGGGCTCCCTTATCCTAAGTGCTGGGGCGCCCAGGCCTGGGGCTCCCTAAGCCTAAGGGCTGGGGCGCCCCAAGCCTGGGGCTCCCTAAGCCTAAGTGTTGGGCCGCCCCGGGCCTGGGGCTTCCTAAGCTTAAGGACTGGGGCGCAACAAGCCTGGGGCTCCCAAAGCCAAAGGGCTGGTGCGCACCAGGCACGGGGCTACCAAAGCCTACTGGCTGGGGCCCCCCTGGACTGGGGTTCCAAAGCCTAAGGGCTGGGGCACCCCAGGCCTTAGGTCCCAAAGCCTAAGGATGGGGCGACCAAGGCCTGGGCCTCCCTAAGACTAAGGGCTGTGGCGCCCCAGGACTGGGGCTCCCTAAGACTAAAGTCTGGGGCATTCCAGGCCTGGGCTCCCTAAGCCTAAGGGCTGGGGCGCCCCAGGCCCAGGGGCTCCCAAAGCCCAAGGGCTGGGAAGCCCTTGGCCTGGGGCTCCCTAAGCCTAAGTGTTGGGGCGCCCCGGGCCTGGGGCTTCCTAAGCCTAAGGACTGGGGCGCCACAAGCCTGGGGCTCCCAAAGCCTAAGAGTTGCGGTGCCCCAGGCACGGGGCTCCCAAAGCCTAAGGACTGGGGCGCCTCAGACCTGGGACTCCCAAAGACTAAGGGCTGGGCAGCCCCAGGGCTGGGTTCCCAAAGCCTAAGGGCTGGGGTGCCCTAGGCCTGGGGCTCCCAAAGCCTAAGGGCTGGGGCAGCCCAGGCCTGGGTCTCCTTAATCCTAAGGGTTGGGGAGTCCAAGGCCTAGGGCTCCCTAAGCCTAAAGGCTGGGGCGCCCACCTGGGGCTCCCTTATCCTAAGTGCTGGGGCGCCCAGGCCTGGGGCTCCCTAAGCCTAAGGGCTGGGGCGCCCCAGGCCTGGGACTCCCAAAGCCTATGGCCTGGGGCGCCCCAGCCCTTGGGCTCCCTAAGTCTAAGGGCTGAGGGACCCCAAGACTTGGCTCCCGAAGCCTAAGGGCTGGGGCGCCCCAGGCCTGGGGCTCCCAAAGACAAAGGACTGGGGATACCCAGGCCTCGGTCTCCCACAGCCTAAAGGCTGTGGCGCCCCAGGCCTGGGGCTCCCTAAGCCTAAAGGCTGGGGCGACCCAAGCCAGGGGCTCCCTAAGCCTACGTGTTAGGGCGCCCTGGGAGTGGGGCTTCCTAAGCCTAAGGACTAGGGTGCAACAAGCCTGGGGCTCCCAAAGCCAAAGGGCTGGGGCGCGGGGCTCCCAAAACCTAAGGTCTGGGGCGCCCCAGGCCTAGGGTTCCCAAAGCCTAAGGCCTGGGGCTATCTAAGCCTAAGGGATGGTGCGTCCCAGGCATGGGGCTCCCAAAACCTAAGGGCTGGGGCGCCCCAGGCCTGGGGTTCCCATATCCTAAGGGCTGGGGCGCCCCAGGCCTGGAGCTACCAAAGCCTAAGGGCTGGGGCGCCAGGGGCCTGGGACGCCCTAAGGCTAACGGCTGGGGCACTCCAGCCTGGGGCTACCAAAGCCTACGGGCTGGAGAGCTCCAGGACTGGGGTTCCAAAGCCTAAGGGCTCGGGCACCCCAGGCCTTATGTCCCAAAGCTTAAGGGATGGGGCGACCCAGGGCTGAGCCTCCCTAAGACTAAGGGCTGTGGAGCCCCAGGACTGGGGCTCCCTAAGACTAAAGTCTGGGGAGCTCCAGGCCTGGGCTCCCAAAGCTTAAGTGTTGGGGCGCCCAGAGCCAGGGGCTTCCTAAGCCTAAAGACTGGGGCGCCACAAGCCTGGGGCTCCCAAAACCTAAGAGCTGCGGCGCCCCAGGCCTGGAGCTCCCAAAGCCTAAGGTCTGGGGCAACCCAGGCCTGGGGTTCCCTAAGCCTAAGGGCTGTGGCCCCCAGGCCTGGGAGTCCCTAAGCCTAAGGGCTGGGGTGCCCCAGGCCTGGGGCTCCCTAAGCCTAAATTCTGGGGGCCCTTGGCCAGGTGCTCCCTAATCCTAAGGGCTATGGCGCCCCAGGACTAGGGTCCCAAATCCTACTGCTGGGGCGCCCCAGGCCTGGCGCTCTCAAAGCCTAAAGCCTGGGGCGCCACAGGCCTGGGGCTCCCTAAGCCTAAGGGCTGGGGCGTACCAGGCCTGGGGCTTCCGAAGCCTAAGGGCTTGGGTGCACCAGGCCTGGGGCTCCCTAAGCCTAAGTGCTGGGGCGCCCTTGGCCAGGTGCTCCCTAAGCCTAAGGGCTGTGGCGCCCCAGGGCTGGGGTCCCAAATCCTAAGGGCTGGGGCACTCCAGGCCTGGGGCTCCCAAAGCCTAAAGGCTGGGGCGCCATAGGCCTGGGGCTCCCTAAGCCTAAGGGCTGTGTTGCCCCAGACTTGGGGCTCCCAAAGCCTAAGGGCTGGGGCGCCCCAGACCTAGGACTCCCAAAACCTAAGGGCTAGGCCGCCCCAGGCCTGGGTTCCCAAAGCCTAAGGGGTGGGGCGCCCTAGGTCTGGGGCTCTCAAAGCCTAAGGGCTGGGGCACCCCAGGCCTGGGTCTCCCTAATCCTCAGGGCTGGGGAGTCCACGGCCTAGGGCTCCCTAAACCTAAAGGCTGGGGCGCCCACCTGGGGCTCCCTTATCCTAAGTGCTGTGGTGCCCAGGCCTGGAGCTCCCTAAGCCTAAGGGCTGGGGCTCCCTAAGCCTAAGTGTTGGGGCGCCCCGGGCGTGGGGCTTCCTAAGCCTAAGGACTGGGGCGCAACAAGCCTGGGGCTCCCAAAGCCAAAGGGCTGGGGCGCCCCAGGCACGGGGCTACCAAATCCTACGGGCTGGGGCGCCCCAGGACTGGGGTTCCAAAGCCTAAGGGCTGCGTCACCCCAGGCCTTAGGTCCCAAAGCCTAAGGGATGGGGCGACCAAGGCCTGGGCCTCCCTAAGACTAAGGACTGTGGCGCCCCAGGACTGTGGCTCCCTAAGACTAAAATCTGGGGCATTCCAGGCCTGGGATCCCTAAGCCTAAGGGCTGGGGCGCCCCAGACCCAGGGGCTCCCAAAGCCCAAGGGCTGGGAAGCCCTGGGCCTGGGGCTCCCTAAGCCTAAGTGTTGGGGTGCCCCGACCCTGGGGCTTCATAAGCCTAAGGACTGGGGCACCACAAGCCTGGGGCTCCCAAAGCCTAAGAGTTGCGGTGCCCCAGGCACGGGGCTCCAAAAGCCTAAGGATTGGGGCGCCCCAGGTCTAGGGTTCCCAAAGCCTAAGGCCTGGGTTGGGGTGCCCCGACCCTGGGGCTTCATAAACCTAAGGACTGGGGCACAACAAGCCTGGGGCTCCCAAAGCCAAAGGGCTGGGGCACCCCAGGCACGGGCCTACCAAAACCTACGGGCTGGGGCGCCCCAGGACTGGGGTTCCAAAGCCTAAGGGCTGGGGCACCCCAGGCCTTAGGTCCCAAAGCCTAAGGATGGGGCGACCAAGGCCTGGGCCTCCCTAAAACTAAGGACTGTGGCGCCCCAGGACTGGGGCTCCCTAAGACTAAAGTCTGGGGCATTCCAGGCCTGGGCTCCCTAAGCCTAAGGGCTGGGGCAACCAGGCCCAGGGGCTCCCAAAGCCCCAGGGCTGAGAAGCCCTGGGCCTGGGGCTCCCTAAGCCTAAGTGTTGGGGTGCCCCGACCCTGGGGCTTCATAAGCCTAAGGACTGGGGCGCCACAAGCCTGGGGCTCCCAAAGCCTAAGAGTTGCGGCGCCCCAGGCACGGGGCTCCCAAAGCCTAAGGACTGGGGCGCCCCAGGTCTAGGGTTCCCAAAGCCTAAGGCCTGGGGCTCGCTAAACCTAAGGGCTGGGGCGCCCCAGGCCTGGGGCACCCAAAGCCTAAGGGCTGGGGCGCACCAGGCCTGGGGCTCCCAAAGCCTAAGGGCTGTGGCGCCCCAGGCCTGGGACTCCCAAAGCCTAAGGCCTGGGGCGACCCAGGCCTGGGACTCCCAAAGCCTAAGGCCTGGGGCGCCCCAGGCCTGGGGCTCCCTAAGCCTATGGGCTGGGGCGCCCCAGGCCTTGGCTCCCTAAGCCTAAGGCATGGGGCGACCAAGGCCTGGGCCTCCCTAAGACTAAGGGCTGTGGCGCCCCAGGACTGGGGCTCCCTAAGACTAAAGTCTGGGGAGCTCCAGGCCTTGGCTCCCTAAGCCTAAGGGCTGGGGCGCCCCAGGACTGGGGCTTCCTAGGCCTAAGGACTGGGGCGCCACAATCCTGGGGCTCCCAAAGCCTAAGAGCTGCGGCGCCCCAGGCACGGGGCTCCCAAAGCCTAAGGGCTGGGGCGCCCAAAGCCTGGGGCTCCCAAAGCCTAAGGCCTGGGGCTCCCCAGGACTGGGGCTCCCAAAACCTAAGAAATGGGGCCCCCCGACCTGCGTCTCCCAAAGCCTTAAGGCTCGGCCCCCCCAGGCCTGAGGCTCAAAATCCTAAGGGCTGGGGCGCCCCGGGGTTTGGCTCCCTAAGCATAAGGGCTGGGAAACCCCGGGCCTGGGACTCCCTAAGCCTAAGAGCTGGGGCGCCCCAGCCTGGGGCTACCAAAGCCTAAGTGCCCGGGCGCCCCGAGCCTGGGACTCCCTAAGACTAAGGGCTGGGGCGCCCCAGCCTGGGGCTACCAAAGCCTACGGGCAGGGGTGCCCCAGGACTGGGGTTCCAAAGCCTAAGGGCTGGGGCGCCCCAGGCCTGGGCCTCCCTAAGACTAAGGACTGTGGCGCCCAAGGACTGGGGCTCCCAAAACCGAAGGGAAAGGGGCGCCCCAGACCTGGGGCTCAAAAAGCCTAAGGGCTCGGGCGCCCCAGGCACGGGGCTCCCAAATCCTAAGGGCCTGAGCGCCCCAGGCCTAGGGCTCTCAATGCCTTTGGGCTGGGGAGCCTCTGGCCTAGGGCTCCATAAGCCTAAGGGTTGGGGTGCCCCAGGCCTGGGGTTACCAAAGCCGAAGGACTGGGGTTCCGCAGGCCTGGGGCTCCGTAAGCCTAATGGCTGGGGCTTCCCAGGTCTGGAGCTCGCTAAGCCTAAGGACTGGGTCGCCCCAGGCTTAGGGTTCCCAAGTCTAAGGGCTGGGGCGCCCCAGGCCTGGGGCTCCCAAAGCCGAAGGGCAGGGATGCCCCAGGCCTGGGGCTCCCAAAGCCTAAGGGATGGGGCGTCCCCGGCCTGGGCCTCCCTAAGCCTAAGGGCTGGGTCTCCCCAGGCCTGGGGTTCCCTTAGCCTAAGGGCTGGGGTGCCCCCGTCTTGGGGCTCCCTAAGCCTAAGGGCTGGGGAACTCCAGGCCGGGCGCTCCCTAAGCCTAAGGGCTGGGGCGTCCCAGGCCAGGGGCTCCCTAAGGCTAAGGGCTGGGGCGCCCCAGGCCTGGGGCTCCCTAAGTCTAAGGGCAGAGGCGCCCCAGGCCTGGGGTTCCAAAGCCTAAGGACTGGGCCAACCCAGGCCTAGGGCTCCCTAAGCCTAAGGGCTGGGTCTCCCCATGCCTTCGGCTCCCTAAGCCTAAGGGCTGGGGCGCCCCAAGCCTGGTGTTCCAAAGCCTAAGTGCTGGGGCACCCCAGGCCTGGGGTCCCAAACCTAAGCGCTGGGGCGACACAGGCCAGATCCCCCCTAAGCCTAAGGGCTGGGGAGCCCGAGGCCTAGGGCTCCCAAAACCTAAGGGAAAGCGGCCCCCAGACCTGCGACTCCCTAAGCCTAAGGGCTGGGGCGCCCCAGGCTTGGGGCTCCCAAGGCCTAAGGCCTGGGGCATCCCATGCCTGGGGCACCCTAAGCCTAAGGGCTGGGGCACCCCAGGCATGGGGCTCCAAAAGCCTAAGTGCTGGGGTGTTCCAGGCCTGGGAATACCAAAGACTAAGGGTTGAGGCGCTGCAGGCCTGGGGCTGCCAAAGCCTATGGGCTGGGGTGTCTCAGGCATGGGGCTCCCTAAGCCTAAGGGCAGGGGTGCCCCAGGCCTGGGTCTCCCTAAGCCTAAGGGCGGGGGCGCCCCAGGCCTGGGGCTCCCAAACCTAAGGGCTGGGGCGCCGAAGGCCTGGGGCTCCCAAACCTAAGGGCTTGGGCGCCCCAGGCCTGGGGCTCCCAAAGCATAAGGGCTGGGGCGCCCCAGGCCTGGGGCTACCAAAACCTAAGGGCTGGGGCGCCCCAGGCCTTGGTCTCCCAAACCGAAGGGCTTGGGAGCTCCAGGCTTGGGGCGCCCTAAACTTAAGGGCTGGGACGCCCCAGGGTTCGGGCCCCCAAAGCCTAAGGGCTGATGCGTCCCAGGCTTGGGTCTCCCTAAGCCTAAGGTCTGTGACGCGCCAGGCATTGGCTCCCTAAGCCTAAGGGCTGTGGCGCGCCAGGCCTGGGGCTCCCTAAGCCTAAAGGCTGGGGCGCCCACCTGGGGCTCCCTTATCCTAAGTGCTGGGGCGCCCAGGCCTGGAGCTCCCTAAGCCTAAAGGCTGGGGCGCCCCAGGCCTTGGGCTCCCTAAGTCTAAGGGCTGGGGCACCCCAAGACTTGGCTCCCGAAGCCTAAGAGCTGGGGCGCCCCAGGCCTGGGGCTCCCAAAGACTAAGGACTGGGGCACCCCAGGCCTGGGTCTCCCACAGCCTAAGGGCTGTGGCGCCCCAGGCCTGGGGCTCCCTAAGCCTAAAGGCTGGGGCGACCCAAGCCAGGGGCTCCCTAAGCCTACGAGTTGGGGCGCCCCGGGCCTGGGGCTTCCTAAGCCTAAGGACTGGGGCTCAACAAGCCTGGGGCTCCCAAAGCCAAAGGGTTGGTGCGCCCCAGGCCTAGGGTTCCAAATCCTAAGGCCTGGGGCTCGCTAAGCCTAAGGGCTGGGGCGCCCCAGGCCTGGGACTCCCAAGCCTAAGGGCTTGGGCGCCCCAGGCCTGGGGCTCCCAAATCCTAAGGGCTGGGGCGCCCCAGGCCTGGAACTACCAAAGCCTAAGGGCTGGGGTGCCCCAGGCCTTATGTCCCAAAGCTTAAGGGATGGGGTGACCCAGGCCTAGGGTTCCCAAAGCCTAAGGCCTGGGGCTCGCTAAGCCTAAGCGCTGGTGCGCCCCAGGGCTGGGGCTCCCAAATCCAAAGGGCTAAGGCGACACAGGCCAGGTCCTCCCTTATCCTAAGGGTTTGGGCGCCCCAGGACTGGGGCTCCCAAAACCTAAGGGAAAGGGGCCCCCAGACCTGCGTCTCCGAAAGCCTTAAGGCTCGGCCCCCCCAGGCCTGAGGCTCAAAATCCTAAGGGCTGGGGCGCCACGGGCCTGGGACTCCCTAAGCCTAAGTGCTGGGGCGCCCCAGTCTGGGGCTACCAAAGCCTAAGTGCCGGGGCGCCCCGAGCCTGGGACTCCCTAAGACTAAGGGCTGGGGCGCCCCAGCCTGGGGCTCCCAAAGCCTACGGGCAGGGGTGCCCCAGGACTGGGGTTCCAAAGCCTAAGGGCTGGGGCGCCCCAGGCCTGGGCCTCCCTAAGACTAAGGGCTGAGGCGCCCCAGGACTGGGGCTCCCAAAACCGAAGGGAAAGGGGCGCCCCAGACCTGAGGCTCAAAAAGCCTAAGGGCTCTGGCGCCCCAGGCACGGGGCTCCCAAATCCTAAGGGCTTGAGCGCCCCAGGCTTAGGGCTCCCAATGCCTGTGGGCTGGGGAGCCCCTGGCCTAGGGCTCCATAAGCCTAAGGGTTGGGGCGCCCCAGGCCTGGGGCTCCCAAAGCCGAAGGGCTGGGGTTCCCCAGGCCTGGGGCTCGCTAAGCCTAAGGGCTGGGTCGCCCCAGGCCTAGGGTTCCCAATCCTAAGTGCTGGGGCGCCCCAGGCCTGGGGCTCCCTAAGCCTAAGGGTTGGGGCGCCCCGGGCCTGAGTCTCGCTAAGCCAAAGGGATGGGGTGCCCCAGGCATGGGGCTCCCAAAGCCGAAGGGCAGGGATGTCCCAGGCCTGGGGCTCCCAAAGCCTAAGGGATGGGGCGTCCCCGGCCTGGGCCTCCCTAAGCCTAAGGGCTGGGTCTCCCCAGGCCTGGGGTTCCCTTAGCCTAAGGGCTGGGGTGCCCCCGGCTTGGGGGTCCCCAAGCCTAAGGGCTGGGGTGCTCCAGGCCGGGGGCTCCCTAAGCCTAAGGGCTGGGGCGTCCCAGGCCGGGGGCTCCCTAAGGCTAAGGGCTGGGGCGCCCCAAGCAGGGGCTCCCTAGCCTATGGGCTGGGGCGCCACAGGCCTGGGGTTCTCTAAGACTAAGGCCTGGGGCGCCCCAGGCCTTGTGCTCCCTAAACCTACGGGATGGGGCGCCCCAGGCCTGGGGCTCCCTAAGTCTAAGGGCTGAGGCGCCCCAGGCCTGGGGTTCCAAAGCCTAAGGGCTGGGCCAACCCAGGCCTAGGGCTCCCTAAGCCTAAGGGATGGGGCTCCCCATGCCTTTGGCTCCCTAAGCCTAAGGGCTGGGGCGCCCCAAGCCTGGTGTTCCAAAGCCTAAGTGCTGGGGCGCCCCAGGCCTGGGGTCCCAAACCTAAGTGCTGGGGCGACACAGGCCAGGTCCCCCCTAAGCCTAAGGGCTGGGGCGCCCCAGGCCTAGGGCTCTCAAAACCTAAGGGAAAGCGGCCCCCAGACCTGCGGCTCCCTAAGCTTAAGGGCTGGGGCGCCCCAGGCTTGGGGCTCCCAAGGCCTAAGGCCTGGGGCGTCCCATGCCTGGAGCACCCTAAGCCTAAGGGCTGGGGCACCCCAGGCATCGGGCTCCAAAAGCCTAAGTGCTGCGGTGCTCCAGGCCAGGGAATACCAAAGACTAAGGGTTGAGGCGCTCCAGGCCTGGGGCTGCCAAAGCCTAAGGGCTGGGGTGTCCCAGGAATGGGGCTCTCTAAGCCTAAGGGCAGGGGCGCCCCTGGCCTGGGTCTCCCTAAGCCTAAGGGCGTGGGCGCCCCAGGCCTGGGGCTCCCAAACCTAAGGGCTGGGGCGCCGCAGGCCTGGGGCTCCCAAACCTAAGGGCTTGGGCGCCCCAGGCCTGGGGCTCCCAAAGCATAAGGGCTGGGGCGCCCCAGGCCTGGGGCTACCAAAACCTAAGGGCTGGGGCGCCCCAGGCCTTGGTCTCCCAAACCTAAGGGCTGGGGAGCCCAGGCTTGGGGCGCCCTAAGCTTAAGGGCTGGGACGCCCCAGGGTTGGGGCCCCCTAAGCCTAAGGGCTAATGCGTCCCAGACCTGGGTCTCCCTAAGCCTAAGGGCTGTGGCGCGCCAGGCCTGGGGCTCCCTAAGCCTAAAGGCTGGGGCGCCCACCTGCGGCTCCCTTATCCTAAGTGCTGGGGCGCCCAGGCCTGGAGCTCCCTAAGCCTAAAGGCTGGGGCGCCCCAGGCCTTGGGCTCCCTAAGTCTAAGGGCTGGGGCACCCCAAGACTTGGCTCCCGAAGCCTAAGGGCTGGGGCGACCCAGGCTGTGGCTCCCAAAGACTAAGGACTGGGGCGACCCAGGCCTGGGTCTCCCACAGCCTAAGGGCTGTGGCGCCCCAGGCCTGGGGCTCCCTAAGCCTAAAGGCTGGGGCGACCCAAGCCAGGGGCTCCCTAAGCCTACGAGTTGGGGCGCCCCGGGCCTGGGGCTTCTTAAGCCTAAGGACTGCGGGTCAACAAGCCTGGGGCTCCCAAAGCCAAAGGGTTGGGACGCCCCTGGCCTAGGGTTCCAAATCCTAAGGCCTGGGGCTCGCTAAGCCTAAGGGCTGGGGCGCCCCAGGCCTGGGGCTCCCAAATCCTAAGGGCTGGGGCGCCCCAGGCCTGGAGCTACCAAAGCCTAAGGGCTGGGGTGCCCCAGGCCTTATGTCCCAAAGCTTAAGGGATGGGGTGACCCAGGCCTGGGGTTCCCAAAGCCTAAGGCCTGGGGCTCGCTAAGCCTAAGGGCTGGTGCGCCCCAGGGCTGGGGCTCCCAAATCCAAAGGGCTAGGGCGACACAGGCCAGGTCCTCCCTTATCCTAAGGGTTTGGGCGCCCCAGGCCTGGGGCTCCCAAAACCTAAGGGAAATGGGCCCCCAGACCTGCGTCTCCGAAAGCCTTAAGGCTCGGCCCCACCAGGCCTGAGGCTCAAAATCCTAAGGGCTGGGGCGCCACGGGCCTGGGGCTCCCTAAGCCTAAGGGCTGGGAAACCCCGGGCCTGGGACTCCCTAAGCCTAAGGGCTGGGGCGCCCCAGCCTGGGGCTACCAAAGCCTAAGTGCCGGGGCGCCCCGAGCCTGGGACTCCCTAAGACTAAGGGCTGGGGCGCCCCAGCCTGGGGCTCCCAAAGCCTACGGGCAGGGGTGCCCCAGGACTGGGGTTCCAAAGCCTAAGGGCTGGGGCGCCCCAGGCCTGGGCCTCACTAAGACTAAGGGCTGTGGCGCCCCAGGACTGGGGCTCCCAAAACCGAAGGGAAAGGGGCGCCCCAGACCTGAGGCTCAAAAAGCCTAAGGGCTCGGGTGCCCCAGGCACGGGGCTCCCAAATCCTAAGCGCTTGAGTGCCCCAGGCTTTGGGCTCCCAATACCTGTGGGCTGGGAAGCCCCTGGCCTAGGGCTCAATAAGCCTAAGGGTTGGGGCGCCCCAGGCCTGGGGCTCCCAAAGCCGAAGGGCTGGGGTTCCCCAGGCCTGGGGCGCCCTAAGCCTAAAGGCTGGGGCTCCCCGGGTCTGGAGCTCGCTAAGCCTAAGGGCTGGGTCGCCCCAGGCCTAGGCTTCCCAAGCCTAAGTGCTGGGGCGCCCCAGTCCTGGGGCTCCCTAAGCCTAAGGGTTGGGGCTCCCCAGGCCTGAGTCTCGCTAAGCCAAAGGGATGGGGCGCCCCAGGCCTGGGGCCCCCAAAGCCGAAGGGCAGGGATGCCCCAGGCCTGGGGCTCCCAAAAGCCTAAGGGTTGGGGCGTCCCCGGCCTGGGCCTCCCTAAGCCTAAGGGCTGGGTCTCCCCAGGCCTGGGGTTCCCTTAGCCTAAGGGCTGGGGTGCCCCCGGCTTGGGGCTCCCTAAGCCTAAGGGCTGGGGTGCTCCAGACCGGGGGCTCCCTAAGCCTAAGGGCTGGGGCGTCCCAAGCCGGGGCCTCCCTAAGGGTAAGGGCTGGGGCGCCCCAAGCAGGGGCTCCCTAGCCTATGGGCTGGGGCGCCACAGGCCTGGGGTTCTCTAAAACTAAGGGCTGGGGCGCCCCAGGCCTTGTGCTCCCTAAGCCTACGGGCTGGGGCGCCCCAGGCCTGGGGCTCCCTAAGTCTAAGGGCTGAGGCGCCCCAGGCCTGGGGTTCCAAAGCCTAAGGGCTGGGCCAACCCAGGCCTAGGGCTCCCTAAGCCTAAGGGCTGGGGCTCCCCATGCCTTCGGCTCCCTAAGCCTAAGGGCTGGGGCGCCCCAAGCCTGGTGTTCCAAAGCCTAAGTGCTGGGGCGCCCCAGGCCTGGGGTCCCAAACCTAAGTGCTGGGGCGACACAGGCCAGGTCCCCCCTAAGCCTAAGGGCTGGTGCGCCCCAGGCCTAGGGCTCGCAAAACCTAAGGGAAAGCGGCCCCCCGACCTGCGGCTCCCTAAGCCTAAGGGCTGGGGCGCCCCAGGCTTGGGGCTCCCAAGGCCTAAGGCCTGGGGATTCCCATGCCTGTGGCACCCTAAGCCTAAGGGCTGTGGCGCGCCAGGCCTGGGGCTCCCTAAGCCTAAAGGCTGGGGCGCCGACCTGGGGCTCCCTTATCCTAAGTGCGGGGCGCCCAGGCCTGGAGCTCCCTAAGCCTAAAGGCTGGGGCGCCCCAGGCCTTGGGCTTCCTAAGTCTAAGGGCTGGGGAACCCCAAGACTTGGCTCCCGAAGCCTAAGGGCTGAGGCGCCCCAGGCTGGGGCTCCCAAAGACTAAGGACTGGGGCACCCAGGCCTGGGTCTCCCACAGCCTAAGGGCTGTGGCGCCCCAGGCCTGGGGCTCCCTAAGCCTAAAGGCTGGGACGACCCAAGCCAGGGGCTCCCTAAGCCTACGAGTTGGGGCGCCCCGGGCCTGGGGCTTCCTAAGCCTAAGGACTGGGGCTCAACAAGCCTGGAGCTCCCAAAGCCAAAGGGTTGGTGCGCCCCAGGCCTAGGGTTCCAAATCCTAAGGCCTGGGGCTCGCTAAGCCTAAGGGCTGGGGCGCCCCAGGCCTGGGACTCCCAAGCCTAAGGGCTTGGGCGCCCCAGGCCTGGGGCTCCCAAATCCTAAGGGCTGGGGCGCCCCAGGCCTGGAGCTACCAAAGCCTAAGGGCTGGGGTGCCCCAGGCCTTATGTCCCAAAGCTTAAGGGATGGGGTGACCCAGGCCTAGGGTTCCCAAAGCCTAAGGCCTGGGGCTCGCTAAGCCTAAGCGCTGGTGCGCCCCAGGGCTGGGGCTCCCAAATCCAAAGGGCTAAGGCGACACAGGCCAGGTCCTCCCTTATCCTAAGGGTTTGGGCGCCCCAGGACTGGGGCTCCCAAAACCTAAGGGAAAGGGGCCCCCAGACCTGCGTCTCCGAAAGCCTTAAGGCTCGGCCCCCCCAGGCCTGAGGCTCAAAATCCTAAGGGCTGGGGCGCCACGGGCCTGGGACTCCCTAAGCCTAAGTGCTGGGGCGCCCCAGTCTGGGGCTACCAAAGCCTAAGTGCCGGGGCGCCCCGAGCCTGGGACTCCCTAAGACTAAGGGCTGGGGCGCCCCAGCCTGGGGCTCCCAAAGCCTACGGGCAGGGGTGCCCCAGGACTGGGGTTCCAAAGCCTAAGGGCTGGGGCGCCCCAGGCCTGGGCCTCCCTAAGACTAAGGGCTGAGGCGCCCCAGGACTGGGGCTCCCAAAACCGAAGGGAAAGGGGCGCCCCAGACCTGAGGCTCAAAAAGCCTAAGGGCTCTGGCGCCCCAGGCACGGGGCTCCCAAATCCTAAGGGCTTGAGCGCCCCAGGCTTAGGGCTCCCAATGCCTGTGGGCTGGGGAGCCCCTGGCCTAGGGCTCCATAAGCCTAAGGGTTGGGGCGCCCCAGGCCTGGGGCTCCCAAAGCCGAAGGGCTGGGGTTCCCCAGGCCTGGGGCTCGCTAAGCCTAAGGGCTGGGTCGCCCCAGGCCTAGGGTTCCCAATCCTAAGTGCTGGGGCGCCCCAGGCCTGGGGCTCCCTAAGCCTAAGGGTTGGGGCGCCCCGGGCCTGAGTCTCGCTAAGCCAAAGGGATGGGGTGCCCCAGGCATGGGGCTCCCAAAGCCGAAGGGCAGGGATGTCCCAGGCCTGGGGCTCCCAAAGCCTAAGGGATGGGGCGTCCCCGGCCTGGGCCTCCCTAAGCCTAAGGGCTGGGTCTCCCCAGGCCTGGGGTTCCCTTAGCCTAAGGGCTGGGGTGCCCCCGGCTTGGGGGTCCCCAAGCCTAAGGGCTGGGGTGCTCCAGGCCGGGGGCTCCCTAAGCCTAAGGGCTGGGGCGTCCCAGGCCGGGGGCTCCCTAAGGCTAAGGGCTGGGGCGCCCCAAGCAGGGGCTCCCTAGCCTATGGGCTGGGGCGCCACAGGCCTGGGGTTCTCTAAGACTAAGGCCTGGGGCGCCCCAGGCCTAGTGCTCCCTAAACCTACGGGATGGGGCGCCCCAGGCCTGGGGCTCCCTAAGTCTAAGGGCTGAGGCGCCCCAGGCCTGGGGTTCCAAAGCCTAAGGGCTGGGCCAACCCAGGCCTAGGGCTCCCTAAGCCTAAGGGATGGGGCTCCCCATGCCTTTGGCTCCCTAAGCCTAAGGGCTGGGGCGCCCCAAGCCTGGTGTTCCAAAGCCTAAGTGCTGGGGCGCCCCAGGCCTGGGGTCCCAAACCTAAGTGCTGGGGCGACACAGGCCAGGTCCCCCCTAAGCCTAAGGGCTGGGGCGCCCCAGGCCTAGGGCTCTCAAAACCTAAGGGAAAGCGGCCCCCAGACCTGCGGCTCCCTAAGCCTAAGGGCTGGGGCACCCCAGGCATCGGGCTCCAAAAGCCTAAGTGCTGCGGTGCTCCAGGCCAGGGAATACCAAAGACTAAGGGTTGAGGCACTCCAGGCCTGGGGCTGCCAAAGCCTAAGGGCTGGGGTGTCCCAGGAATGGGGCTCTCTAAGCCTAAGGGCAGGGGCGCCCCTGGCCTGGGTCTCCCTAAGCCTAAGGGCGGGGGCGCCCCAGGCCTGGGGCTCCCAAACCTAAGGGCTGGTGCGCCGCAGGCCTGGGGCTCCCAAACCTAAGGGCTTGGGCGCCCCAGGCCTGGGGCTCCCAAAGCATAAGGGCTGGGGCGCCCCAGGCCTGGGGCTACCAAAACCTAAGGGCTGGGGCGCCCCAGGCCTTGGTCTCCCAAACCTAAGGGCTGGGGAGCCCAGGCTTGGGGCGCCCTAAGCTTAAGGGCTGGGACGCCCCAGGGTTGGGGCCCCCTAAGCCTAAGGGCTAATGCGTCCCAGACCTGGGTCTCCCTAAGCCTAAGGGCTGTGGCGCGCCAGGCCTGGGGCTCCCTAAGCCTAAAGGCTGGGGCGCCCACCTGCGGCTCCCTTATCCTAAGTGCTGGGGCGCCCAGGCCTGGAGCTCCCTAAGCCTAAAGGCTGGGGCGCCCCAGGCCTTGGGCTCCCTAAGTCTAAGGGCTGGGGCACCCCAAGACTTGGCTCCCGAAGCCTAAGGGCTGGGGCGACCCAGGCTGTGGCTCCCAAAGACTAAGGACTGGGGCGACCCAGGCCTGGGTCTCCCACAGCCTAAGGGCTGTGGCGCCCCAGGCCTGGGGCTCCCTAAGCCTAAAGGCTGGGGCGACCCAAGCCAGGGGCTCCCTAAGCCTACGAGTTGGGGCGCCCCGGGCCTGGGGCTTCTTAAGCCTAAGGACTGCGGCTCAACAAGCCTGGGGCTCCCAAAGCCAAAGGGTTGGGACGCCCCTGGCCTAGGGTTCCAAATCCTAAGGCCTGGGGCTCGCTAAGCCTAAGGGCTGGGGCGCCCCAGGCCTGGGGCTCCCAAATCCTAAGGGCTGGGGCGCCCCAGGCCTGGAGCTACCAAAGCCTAAGGGCTGGGGTGCCCCAGGCCTTATGTCCCAAAGCTTAAGGGATGGGGTGACCCAGGCCTGGGGTTCCCAAAGCCTAAGGCCTGGGGCTCGCTAAGCCTAAGGGCTGGTGCGCCCCAGGGCTGGGGCTCCCAAATCCAAAGGGCTAGGGCGACACAGGCCAGGTCCTCCCTTATCCTAAGGGTTTGGGCGCCCCAGGCCTGGGGCTCCCAAAACCTAAGGGAAATGGGCCCCCAGACCTGCGTCTCCGAAAGCCTTAAGGCTCGGCCCCACCAGGCCTGAGGCTCAAAATCCTAAGGGCTGGGGCGCCACGGGCCTGGGGCTCCCTAAGCCTAAGGGCTGGGAAACCCCGGGCCTGGGACTCCCTAAGCCTAAGGGCTGGGGCGCCCCAGCCTGGGGCTACCAAAGCCTAAGTGCCGGGGCGCCCCGAGCCTGGGACTCCCTAAGACTAAGGGCTGGGGCGCCCCAGCCTGGGGCTCCCAAAGCCTACGGGCAGGGGTGCCCCAGGACTGGGGTTCCAAAGCCTAAGGGCTGGGGCGCCCCAGGCCTGGGCCTCACTAAGACTAAGGGCTGTGGCGCCCCAGGACTGGGGCTCCCAAAACCGAAGGGAAAGGGGCGCCCCAGACCTGAGGCTCAAAAAGCCTAAGGGCTCGGGTGCCCCAGGCACGGGGCTCCCAAATCCTAAGGGCTTGAGTGCCCCAGGCTTTGGGCTCCCAATACCTGTGGGCTGGGAAGCCCCTGGCCTAGGGCTCAATAAGCCTAAGGGTTGGGGCGCCCCAGGCCTGGGGCTCCCAAAGCCGAAGGGCTGGGGTTCCCCAGGCCTGGGGCGCCCTAAGCCTAAAGGCTGGGGCTCCCCGGGTCTGGAGCTCGCTAAGCCTAAGGGCTGGGTCGCCCCAGGCCTAGGCTTCCCAAGCCTAAGTGCTGGGGCGCCCCAGTCCTGGGGCTCCCTAAGCCTAAGGGTTGGGGCTCCCCAGGCCTGAGTCTCGCTAAGCCAAAGGGATGGGGCGCCCCAGGCCTGGGGCCCCCAAAGCCGAAGGGCAGGGATGCCCCAGGCCTGGGGCTCCCAAAAGCCTAAGGGTTGGGGCGTCCCCGGCCTGGGCCTCCCTAAGCCTAAGGGCTGGGTCTCCCCAGGCCTGGGGTTCCCTTAGCCTAAGGGCTGGGGTGCCCCCGGCTTGGGGCTCCCTAAGCCTAAGGGCTGGGGTGCTCCAGACCGGGGGCTCCCTAAGCCTAAGGGCTGGGGCGTCCCAGGCCGGGGCCTCCCTAAGGGTAAGGGCTGGGGCGCCCCAAGCAGGGGCTCCCTAGCCTATGGGCTGGGGCGCCACAGGCCTGGGGTTCTCTAAAACTAAGGGCTGGGGCGCCCCAGGCCTTGTGCTCCCTAAGCCTACGGGCTGGGGCGCCCCAGGCCTGGGGCTCCCTAAGTCTAAGGGCTGAGGCGCCCCAGGCCTGGGGTTCCAAAGCCTAAGGGCTGGGCCAACCCAGGCCTAGGGCTCCCTAAGCCTAAGGGCTGGGGCTCCCCATGCCTTCGGCTCCCTAAGCCTAAGGGCTGGGGCGCCCCAAGCCTGGTGTTCCAAAGCCTAAGTGCTGGGGCGCCCCAGGCCTGGGGTCCCAAACCTAAGTGCTGGGGCGACACAGGCCAGGTCCCCCCTAAGCCTAAGGGCTGGTGCGCCCCAGGCCTAGGGCTCGCAAAACCTAAGGGAAAGCGGCCCCCCGACCTGCGGCTCCCTAAGCCTAAGGGCTGGGGCGCCCCAGGCTTGGGGCTCCCAAGGCCTAAGGCCTGGGGATTCCCATGCCTGTGGCACCCTAAGCCTAAGGGCTGTGGCGCGCCAGGCCTGGGGCTCCCTAAGCCTAAAGGCTGGGGCGCCCACCTGGGGCTCCCTTATCCTAAGTGCGGGGCGCCCAGGCCTGGAGCTCCCTAAGCCTAAAGGCTGGGGTGCCCCAGGTCTTGGGCTCCCTAAGTCTAAGGGCTGGGGAACCCCAAGACTTGGCTCCCGAAGCCTAAGGGCTGAGGCGCCCCAGGCTGGGGCTCCCAAAGACTAAGGACTGGGGCACCCAGGCCTGGGTCTCCCACAGCCTAAGGGCTGTGGCGCCCCAGGCCTGGGGCTCCCTAAGCCTAAAGGCTGGGGCGACCCAAGCCAGGGGCTCCCTAAGCCGACGAGTTGGGGCGCCCCAGACCTGGGGCTTCCTAAGCCTAAGGACTGGGGCTCAACAAGCCTGGGGCTCCCAAAACCAATGGGTTGGGGCGCCCCAGGCCTAGGGTTCCAAATCCTAAGGCCTGGGGCTCGCTAAGCCTAAGGGCTGGGGCGCCCCAGGCCTGGGGCTCCCAAAGTCTAAGGGCTGGGGCACCCCAGGCCTGGGGCTCCCAAATGCTAAGGGCTAGGGTGCCCCAGGCCTTATGTCCCAAAGCTTAAGGGATGGGGTGACCCAGGCCTAGGGTTCCCAAAGCCTAAGGCCTGGCGCTCGCTAAGCCTAAGGGCTGGTGCGCCCAAGGGCTGGGGCTCCCAAATCCAAAGGACTAGGGCGACACAGGCCAGGTCCTCCCTTATCCTAAGGGTTTGGGCGCCCCAGGCCTGGGGCTCCCAAAACCTAAGGGAAATGGGCCCCCAGACCTGCGTCTCCGAAAGCCTTAAGGCTCGGCCCCACCAGGCCTGAGGCTCAAAATCCTAAGGGCTGGGGCGCCACGGGCCTGGGGCTCCCTAAGCCTAAGGGCTGGGAAACCCCGGGCCTGGGACTCCCTAAGCCTAAGGGCTGGGGCGCCCCAGCCTGGGGCTACCAAAGCTTAAGTGCCGGGGCGCCCCGAGCCTGGGACTCCCTAAGACTAAGGCCTGGGGCGCCCCAGCCTGGGGCTCCCAAAGCCTACGGGCAGGGGTGCCCCAGGACTGGGGTTCCAAAGCCTAAGGGCTGGGGCGCCCCAGGCCTGGGCCTCCCTAAGACTAAGGGCTGTGGCGCCCCAGGACTGGGGCTCCCAAAACCGAAGGGAAAGGGGCGCCCCAGACCTGAGGCTCAAAAAGCCTAAGGGCTCGGGTGCCCCAGGCACGGGGCTCCCAAATCCTAAGGGCTTGAGCGCCCCAGGCTTAGGGCTCCCAATGCCTGTGGACTGGGAAGCCCCTGGCCTAGGGCTCCATAAGCCTAAGGGTTGGGGCGCCCCAGGCCTGGGGCTCCCAAGCCGAAGGGCTAGGGTTCCCCTGGCCTGGGGCTCCCTAAGCCTAAAGGCTGGGGCTCCCCGGGTCTGGAGCTCGCTAAGCCTAAGGGCTGGGTCGCCCCAGGCCTAGGCTTCCCAAGCCTAAGGGCTGGGGCGCCCCAGGCCTGGGGCTCCCTAAGCCTAAGAGTTGGGGCACCCCCGGCCTGAGTCTCGCTAAGCCAAAGTGATGGGGCGCCCCAGGCCTGGGGCTCCCAAAGCCGAAGGGCAGGGATGACCCAGGCCTGGGGCTCCCAAAAGCCTAAGGGTTGGGGCGTCCCCGGCCTGGGCCTCCCTAAGCCTAAGGGCTGGGTCTCCCCAGGCCTGGGGTTCCCTTAGCCTAAGGGCTGGGGTGCCCCCGGCTTGGAGCTCCCTAAGCCTAAGGGCTGGGGTGCTCCAGGCCGGGGGCTCCCTAAGCCTAAGGGCTGGGGCGTCCCAGGCCGAGGGCTCCCTAAGGCTAAGGGCTGGGGCGCCCCAAGCAGGGGCTCCCTAGCCTATGGGCTGGGGCGCCACAGGCCTGGGGTTCTCTAAGACTAAGGGCTGGGGCGCCCCAGGCCTTGTGCTCCCTAAGCCTACGGGCTGGGGCTCCCCAGGCCTGGGGCTCCCTAAGTCTAAGGGCTGAGGCGCCCCAGGCCTGGGGTTCCAAAGCCTAAGGGCTGGGCCAACCCAGGCCTTGGGCTCCCTAAGCCTAAGGGCTGGGGCTCCCCATGCCTTCGGCTCCCTAAGCCTAAGGGCTGGGGCGCCCCAAGCCTGGTGTTCCAAAGCCTAAGTGCTGGGGCGCCCCAGACCTGGGGTCCCAAACCTAAGTGCTGGGGCGACACAGGCCAGGTCCCCCCTAAGCTTAAGGGCTGGGGCGCCCAAGGCCTAGTGCTCCCAAATCCTAAGGGAAAGCGGCCCCCAGACCTGTGGCTCCCTAAGCCTAAGGGCTGGGGCGCCCCAGGCTTGGGGCTCCAAATGCCTAAGTGCTGGGGCGCTCAAGGCCTGGGAATACCAAAGACTAAGGGTTGAGGCGCTCCAGGCGTGGGGCTGCCAAAGCCTAAGGGCTGGGATGTCCCAGGCATGGGGCTCCCTAAGCCTAAGGGCAGGGGCGCCCCAGGCCTGGGTCTCCCTAAGCCTAAGGGCGGGGGCACCCCAGGCCTGGGGCTCCCAAACCTAAGGGCTGGTGCGCCGCAGGCCTGGGGCTCCCAAACCTAAGGGCTTGGGCGCCCCAGGCCTGGGCCTCCCAAATGCTAAGGGCTGGGGTGCCCCAGGCCTTATGTCCCAAAGCTTAAGGGATGGGGTGACCCAGGCCTAGGGTTCCCAAAGCCTAAGGCCTGGCGCTCGCTAAGCCTAAGGGCTGGTGCGCCCAAGGGCTGGGGCTCCCAAATCCAAAGGACTAGGGCGACACAGGCCAGGTCCTCCCTTATCCTAAGGGTTTGGGCGCCCCAGGCCTGGGGCTCCCAAAACCTAAGGGAAATGGGCCCCCAGACCTGCGTCTCCGAAAGCCTTAAGGCTCGGCCCCACCAGGCCTGAGGCTCAAAATCCTAAGGGCTGGGGCGCCACGGGCCTGGGGCTCCCTAAGCCTAAGGGCTGGGAAACCCCGGGCCTGGGACTCCCTAAGCCTAAGGGCTGGGGCGCCCCAGCCTGGGGCTACCAAAGCTTAAGTGCCGGGGCGCCCCGAGCCTGGGACTCCCTAAGACTAAGGCCTGGGGCGCCCCAGCCTGGGGCTCCCAAAGCCTACGGGCAGGGGTGCCCCAGGACTGGGGTTCCAAAGCCTAAGGGCTGGGGCGCCCCAGGCCTGGGCCTCCCTAAGACTAAGGGCTGTGGCGCCCCAGGACTGGGGCTCCCAAAACCGAAGGGAAAGGGGCGCCCCAGACCTGAGGCTCAAAAAGCCTAAGGGCTCGGGTGCCCCAGGCACGGGGCTCCCAAATCCTAAGGGCTTGAGCGCCCCAGGCTTAGGGCTCCCAATGCCTGTGGACTGGGAAGCCCCTGGCCTAGGGCTCCATAAGCCTAAGGGTTGGGGCGCCCCAGGCCTGGGGCTCCCAAGCCGAAGGGCTAGGGTTCCCCTGGCCTGGGGCTCCCTAAGCCTAAAGGCTGGGGCTCCCCGGGTCTGGAGCTCGCTAAGCCTAAGGGCTGGGTCGCCCCAGGCCTAGGCTTCCCAAGCCTAAGGGCGGGGCGCCCCAGGCCTGGGGCTCCCTAAGCCTAAGAGTTGGGGCACCCCCGGCCTGAGTCTCGCTAAGCCAAAGTGATGGGGCGCCCCAGGCCTGGGGCTCCCAAAGCCGAAGGGCAGGGATGACCCAGGCCTGGGGCTCCCAAAAGCCTAAGGGTTGGGGCGTCCCCGGCCTGGGCCTCCCTAAGCCTAAGGGCTGGGTCTCCCCAGGCCTGGGGTTCCCTTAGCCTAAGGGCTGGGGTGCCCCCGGCTTGGAGCTCCCTAAGCCTAAGGGCTGGGGTGCTCCAGGCCGGGGGCTCCCTAAGCCTAAGGGCTGGGGCGTCCCAGGCCGAGGGCTCCCTAAGGCTAAGGGCTGGGGCGCCCCAAGCAGGGGCTCCCTAGCCTATGGGCTGGGGCGCCACAGGCCTGGGGTTCTCTAAGACTAAGGGCTGGGGCGCCCCAGGCCTTGTGCTCCCTAAGCCTACGGGCTGGGGCTCCCCAGGCCTGGGGCTCCCTAAGTCTAAGGGCTGAGGCGCCCCAGGCCTGGGGTTCCAAAGCCTAAGGGCTGGGCCAACCCAGGCCTTGGGCTCCCTAAGCCTAAGGGCTGGGGCTCCCCATGCCTTCGGCTCCCTAAGCCTAAGGGCTGGGGCGCCCCAAGCCTGGTGTTCCAAAGCCTAAGTGCTGGGGCGCCCCAGACCTGGGGTCCCAAACCTAAGTGCTGGGGCGACACAGGCCAGGTCCCCCCTAAGCTTAAGGGCTGGGGCGCCCAAGGCCTAGGGCTCCCAAATCCTAAGGGAAAGCGGCCCCCAGACCTGTGGCTCCCTAAGCCTAAGGGCTGGGGCGCCCCAGGCTTGGGGCTCCAAATGCCTAAGTGCTGGGGCGCTCAAGGCCTGGGAATACCAAAGACTAAGGGTTGAGGCGCTCCAGGCGTGGGGCTGCCAAAGCCTAAGGGCTGGGATGTCCCAGGCATGGGGCTCCCTAAGCCTAAGGGCAGGGGCGCCCCAGGCCTGGGTCTCCCTAAGCCTAAGGGCGGGGGCACCCCAGGCCTGGGGCTCCCAAACCTAAGGGCTGGTGCGCCGCAGGCCTGGGGCTCCCAAACCTAAGGGCTTGGGCGCCCCAGGCCTGGGGCTCCCAAAGCATAAGGGCTGGGGTGCCCCAGGCCTGGGGCTACCAAAACCTAAGGGCTGGAGCCCCCCAGGCCTTGGTGTCCCAAACCTAAGGGCTGGGGAGCCCCATTTGGGGCGCCCTAAGCTTAAGGGCTGGGACGCCCCAGGGTTGGGGCCCCCTAAGCCTAAGGGCTTATGCGTCCCAGGCCTGGGTCTCCCTAAGCCTAAGCGCTGGGGCTCCCCAGGCCTGGGGCTCCCTAACTTTAAGGGTTGGAGCACCCCAGCCTGGGGATCCCTAAGCAGAAGCGCTGGGGCGCCTCATGCGTGGGGCTCCCTAAGCCTACGGGCTGGGGTACCCCAGGCCTGGGGCACCCTAAGCCTAAGGGCTGGGGCGTCCCAGGCCAGGTGCTCCCTTAGCTTAAGGGCTGGGGCGCCACAGGCCTGGGGCTCCATAAGCCTAAGGGCTGTGGTGCCCCAGGCCAGGGGCTCCCTAAGCCTAAGGGCTGGGGCACCCCAGGCGTGGGGCTCCCTAAGCCTAAGAGCTGGGGCGCGCCAGGCCTGGGGCTCCCAAAGCCTAAGGGCTTGAGCGCCCCAGGCCTTGGGCTCCCAAAACATAAGGGCTGGGGCGCCCCAGGCCTGGGGCTACCAAAACCTAAGGGCTGGGGCGCCCCACGCCTTGGTCTCCCAAACCTAAGGGCTGGGAAGCCCCAGGCTTGGGGCGCCCTAAGCTTAAGGGCTGGGACGCCCCAGGGTTGGGACCCCCTAAGCCTAAGGGCTGATGCGTCCCAGGCCTGGGTCTCCCAAAGCCTAAGGGCTGGGGCTCCCCAGGCATGGGGCTCCCTAACTTTAAGTGTTGGAGCACCCCAGCCTGGGGCTACCAAAGCCTAAGGCCTGGGGTGCCCCTGGTCTGGGCTCCCAAAGCTTAAGGCCTGGGGTGCCACAGACCTGGGGCTCCGTAAGCCTGAGGGCTGGGTTGCCCCTGACCTGGGGCTCCCAAAGCCTAAGGGCTGGGGCGCCTCATACCTGGGACTCCCAAAGCCTAAGGGCTGGGCCGCCACAGGGCTGGGTTCCCAAAGCCTAAGGGCTGGGGCGCCCTAGGCCTGGGGCTCCCAAAGCCTATGGGCTGGGGCACCCCAGGCCTGGGGCTCCCTAATCCTAAGGGCTGGGGAGTCCAAGGCCTAGGGCTCCCTAAGCCTAAAGGCTGAGGCGCCCACCTGGAGCTCCCTTATCCTAAGTGCTGGGGTGCCCAAGCCTGGGGCTCCCAAAGACTAAGGACTGGGGCGACCCAGGCCTAGGGTTCCCAAAGCCTAAAGCCTGGGGCTCGCTAAGCCTAAGGGCCGGGGCGCCCCAGCCTGGGGCTACCAAAGCCTACGGGCTGGGGCGCCCCAGGCCTGGGGTTCCAAAGCCTAAGGGCTGGGGCACCCCAGGCCTTATGTCCCAAAGCTTAAGGGATGAGGCGACCCAGGCCTGGGCCTCCCTAAGACTAAGGGCTGTGGTGACCCAGGACTGGGGCTCCCTAAGACTAAATTCTGGGGCGCTCCAGGCCTGGGCTCCCTAAGCCTAAGTGTTGGGGCGCCCCCGTCCTGGGGCTCCCAAAGCCTAAGAGCTGCGGCGCCCCAGGCACGGGGCTCCCAAAGCCGAAGGGCAGGGGCGCCCCAGGCCTAGGGTTCCCAAAGCCTAAGGCCTGAGGCTCGCTAAGCCTAAGGGCTGGGGCGCCCCAGGCATGGGGCTCCCAAAGCCTAAGGGAAAGGGGCCCCCAGACCTGCGGCTCCCAAAGCCTAAGGGCTCTTGCGCCCCAGGCCTGAGGCCCCCAAATCCTAAGGGCTGGGGCGCCCCGGGCCAGGGGCTCCCTAAGCCTAAGAGCTGGGGCACCTCGGGCCTGGGGCTCCCAAAGCCTAAGGGCAGGGGTGCCACGGGCTTGGGGCACCCTAAGTCTAAGGCTGGGGCACCGCGGGCCTGGGGCTCCCAAAGCCTAAGGGCCAGGATTCCCCGGGCCTGGGACTCCCTAAGCCTAAGGGCTGGGGCGCCCCAACCTTGGGCTACAAAAGCCTACGGGCTGGGGCGCCCCAGGACTGGAGTTCCAAAGCCTAAGGGCTGGGGCGACCCAGGCCTGGGCCTCCTTAAGACTAAGGGCTGTGGCGCCCCAGGACTTGGGCTCCCAAAACCGAAGGGAAAGAGGCATCCCAGACCTGGGGCTCAAAAAGCCTAAGGGCTCAGGCGCCCGAGGCCTGGGGCTCCCAAATCCTAAGGGCCTGAGCGCCCCAGGCCTAGGCCTCCCAATGCCTAAGGGCTGGGGAGCCCCTGGCCTAGGGCTCCATAAACCTAAGGGCTGGGGCGCCCCAGGCTGGGGCTCCCAAAGTCTAAGGGCTGGGGTTCCCCAGGCCTGGGGCTCCCTAAGCCTAAAGGCTGGGGCTCCCCTGGCCTGGAGTTCGCTAAGTCTAAGGGCTGGGTCGCTCCAGGCCTAGGGTTCCCAAGCCTAAGGGCTGGGGCCCCCAGGCCTTGGGCTCCCTAAGCCTAAGGGTTGGGGCGCCCCAGGCCTGGGTCTCGCTAATCCAAAGGGATCGGGCGCCCCAGGCCAGGGGCTCCCAAAGCCTAAGGGCTTGAGCGCCCAGGCCTGTGGCTCCCTAAGCCTAAGCGTTGGGCGCCCCAGGCATGGGGCTACCAAAGCCTAAGGGCAGGGGCGCCCCTGGCCTCGGGCTCCCAAAGCCTAAGGCCTGGGGCGCCACAGACCTGGGGCTCCGTAAGCCTAAGGGCTGGGTTGCCCCAGACCTGAGGCTCCCAAAGCCTAAGGGCTGGGGCGCCTCAGACCTGGGACTCCCTAAGCCAAAGGGCTGGGCCGCCCCAGGGCTGGGTTCCCAAAGCCTAAGTGCTGGGGCGCCCTAGGCCTGGGGCTCCCAAAGCCTAAGGGCTGGGGCACCCCAGGCCTGGGGCTCCCTAATCCTAAGGGCTGGGGAATCCAAGGCCTAGGGCTCCCTAAGCCTAAAGGCTGGGGCGCCCACCTGGGGCTCCCTTATCCTAAGTGCTGGGGCGCCCAGGCCTGGGGCTCCCTAAGCCTAAGAGCTGGGGCGCCCCAGGCCTGGGACTCCCAAAGCCTATGGCCTGGGGTGCCCCAGGCCTTGGGCTCCCTAAGTCTAAGGGCTGGGGCACCCCTAGATTTGGCTCCCGAAGCCTAAGGGCTGGGGCGCCCCAGGCCTGGGGCTCCCACTGCCTAAGGGCTGTGGCGCCCCAGGCCTGGGGCTCCCTAAGCCTAAAGGCTGGGTCGACCCAAGCCAGGGGGCCCCTAAGCCTATGAGTTGGGGCGCCCCGGGCCTGGGGCTTCCTAATCCTAAGGGCTGGGGTTCCCCAGGCCTGGGGCTCCCTAAGCCTAAAGGCTGGGGCTACCCAGGCCTGGAGCTCGCTAAGCCTTAGGGCTGGGTCGCCCCAGGCCTAGGGTTCCCAAGCCTAAGGCCTGGGGCGCCCCAGGCTTGGGGCTCCCTAAGCCTAAGGGTTGGGGCGCCCCAGGCCTGAGTCTCGCTAAGCCAAAGGGATGGGGCGCCCCAGGCCTGGGACTCCCAAAGCCGAAGGGCTTGGATGCCCCATGCCTGGGGCTCCCAAAGCCTAAGGGATGGGGCGTCCCCGGCCTGGGCCTCCCTAAGCCTAAGGGCTGGGTCTCCCCAGGCCTGGGGTTCCCTTAGCCTAAGGGCTGGGGTGCCCCCGGCTTGGGGCTCCCTAAGCCTAAGGGCTGAGGCGCCACAGGCCTGTGGTTCCAAAGCCTAAGGGCTGGGGCAACCCAGGCCTTGGGCTCCCTAAGCTTAAGGGCTGGGGCTCCCCATGCCTTCGGCTCCCTAAGCCTAAGGGCTGGGGCGCCCCAAGCCAGGTGTTCCAAAGCCTAAGTGCTGGGGCGCCCCAGGCCTGGGGTCCCAAACCTAAGTGCTGAGGCGACACAGGCCATGTTCTCCCTAAGCCTAAGGGCTGGCGCCCCAGGCCTAGGGCTCCCAAAACCTAAGGGAAAGCGGCCCCCACACCTGCGGCTCCCCAAGCCTAAGGGCTGGGGCAACCCAGGCCTAGGGCTCCCTAAGCCTAAGGGCTGGGGCTCCCCATGCCTTCGGCTCCCTAAGCCTAAGGGCTGGGGCGCCCCAAGCCTGGTGTTCCAAAGCCTAAGTGCTGGGGCGCCCCAGGCCTGGGGTCCCAAACCTAAGTGCTGGGGCGACACAGGCCATGTTCTCCCTAAGCCTAAGGGCTGGCGCCCCAGGCCTAGGGCTCCCAAAACCTAAGGGAAAGCGGCCCCCAGACCTGCGGCTCCCTAAGCCTAAGGGCTGGGGCGCCCCTGGCCTGGGGCTCCCAAGGCCTAAGGCCTGGGGCGCCCCATGCCTGGGGCACCCTAAGCCTAAGAGCTGGGGCACCCCAGGCATGGGGCTCCAAAAGCCTAAGTCCTGGGGCGCTCCAGGCCTGGGAATCCCAAAGACTAAGGGCTGAGGCGCTCCAGGACTGGTGCTGCCAAAGCCTAAGGGCTGGGTTGTCCCAGGCATGGGGCTCCCTAAGCCTAAGGGCAGGGGCGCCCCAGGCCTGGGGCTCCCTAAGCCTAAGGGCGGGGGTGCCCCAGGCCTGGGGCTCCCAAACCTAAGGGCTGGGGCGCCCCAGGCCTTGGTCTCCCAACCTAAGGGCTGGGGAGCCCCAGGCCTGGGGTGCCCTAAGCTTAAGGGCTGGGACGCCCCAGGCCTGGGGCTCCCTAAGCCTAAGGGCGGGGGCGCCCCAGGCCTGGGGCTCCCAAACCTAAGGGCTGGGTCGCCGCAGGCCTGGGGCTCCCAAACCTAAGGGCTTGGGCGCCTCAGGCCTGGGGCACCCAAAGCATAAGGGCTGGGGCGCCCCAGGCCTGGGGCTACAAAAACCTAAGGGCTGGGGCGCCCCAGGCCTTGGTCTCCCAACCTAAGGGCTGGGGAGCCCCAGGCCTGGGGCGCCCTAAGCTTAAGGGCTGGGACGCCCCAGGGTTGGGGCCCCCTAAGCCTAAGGGCTGATGCGTCCCAGGCCTGGGTCTCCCTAAGCCTAAGGGCTGGGGCTCTCCAGGCCTGGGGCTCCCTAACTTTAAGGGTTGAAGCACCCCAGCCTGGGGCTCCCTAAGCCTAAGCGCTGGGGCGCCTCAGGCGTGGGGCTCCCTAAGCCTAAGGGCAGGGGCACCCCAGGCCTGGGAGACCCTAAGCCTAAGGGCTGGGGCGGCCCAGGCCAGGTGCTCCCTTAGCTTAAGGGCTGGGGCGCCACAGGCCTGGGGCTCCATAAGTCTAAGGGCTGTGGTGCCCCAGGCCAGGGGCTCCCTAAGCCTAAGGGCTGGGGCGCCCCTGGAGTGGGGCTCCCTAAGCCTAAGGGCTGGGGCGCCCCAGGCCTGGGGCTCCCAAAGCCTAAGGGCTTGAGCGCCCCAAGCTTGTTTCTCCGTAAGCCTAAGCGTTGGGGCGCCCCAGGCATGGGGCTACCAAAGCCTAAGGCCTGGGGTGCCCCTGGCCTGGGGCTCCCAAAGCCTAAGGCCTGGGGCGCCACAGACCTGGGGCTCCGTTAGACTAAGGGCTGGGTTGCCCCAGACCTGGGGCTCCCAAAGCCTAAGGGCTGGGGCGCCTCAGACCTAGGACTCCCAAAGCCTAAGGGCTGGGCCGCCACAGGGCTGGGTTCCCAAAGCCTAAGGGCTGGGGCGCCCTAGGCCTGGGGCTCCCAAAGCCTAAGGGCTGGGGCACCCCAGGCCTGGGGCTCCCTAATCCTAAGGGCTGGGGAGTCCAAGGCCTAGGGCTCCCTAAGCCTAACGGCTGGGGCGCCCACCTGGTACTCCCTTATCCTAAGTGCTGGGGCGCCCTGGCCTGGGGCTCCCTAAGCCTATGGGCTGGGGCTCCCCAGGCCTAGGACTCCCAAAGCCTATGGCCTGGGGCGCCCCAGGCCTTGGGCTCCCTAAGTCTAAGGGCTGGGGCACCCCAAGATTTGGCTTCCGAAGCCTAAGGGCTGGGGCGCCCCAGGCCTGGGGCTCCCAAAGACTAAGGACTGGGGCTCCCCAGGCCTGGGTCCCCCACAGCCTAAGGGCTGTGGCGCCCCAGGCCTGGGGCTCCCTAAGCCTAAAGGCTGGGGCGCCCACCTGGGGCTCCCTTATCCGAAGTGCTGGGGCGCCCTAGGCCTTGGGCTCCCTAAGTCTAAGGGCTGGGGCACCCCAAGGCTTGGCTCCCGAAGCCTAAGGGCTGGAGCGCCCCAGCACTGGGGCTCCCAAAGACTAAGGACTGTGGCTCCCCAGGCCTGGGTCTCCAACAGCCTAAGGGCTGTGGCGCCCCAGGCCTGGGGCTCCCTAAGACTAAAGGCTGGGGCGACCCAAGCCAGGGGGTCCCTAAGCCTACGTGTTGGGGAGCCCCGGGCCTGGGGCTTCCTAAGCCTAAGGACTGGGGAGCAACAAGCCAGGGGCTCCCAAAGCAAAAGGCCTGGGGCGCTGGGGCTCGCTAAGCCTAAGGTCTGGGGGGCCCCAGGCCTGGGGCTCCCAGATCCTAAGGGCTGGGGCGCCAAAGGCCTGGAGCTACCAAAGGCTAAGGGCTGGGGCACCACGGGCTGGGACGCCCTAAGCCTAAGGGCTGGGGCGCAACAGCCTGGGGCTACCAAAGCCTACGGGCTGGGGCGCCCCAGGCCTTATGTCCCAAAGCTTAAGGGATGGGGCGACCCAGGCCTAGGGTTCCCAAAGCCTAAGGCCTGGGGCTCGCTAAGCCTAAGGGCTGGGGCGCCCGAGGCCTGTGGCTCCCTAAGCCTAAGGGCTGGGGCGCCCCAGGCACGAGGCTGCCAAAGCCTAAGGGCTGAGGCGCCCCAGGCCTAGGGTTCCCAAAGCCTAAGGTCTGTGGCTCGCTAAGCCTAAGGGCTAGGGCGCCCCACCTTGGCGCTTCCAAAGCCTACGGGCTGGGGCGCCCCAGGACTGGGTTTCCAAAGCCTAAGTGCTGGGGCACCCCAGGCCTTATGTCCCAAAGCTTAAGAGATGGGGCGACCCAGGCCTGGGCCTCCCTAAGACTAAGGGCTGTGGCGCCCCAGGACTGTGGTTCCCTAAGACTAAAATCTGGGGCGCTCCAGGCCTGGGCTCCCTAAGCCTAAGTGTTGAGGCGCCCCGGGCCTGGGGCTCCCAAAGCCTAAGAGCAGCGGCTCCCCAGGCACGGGGCTCCCAAAGCCTAAGGGCTGGGGCGCCCCAGGCCTAGGGTTCCCAAAGCCTAAGGCCTGGGGCTCGCTAAGCCTAAGGGCTGGGGCACCCCAGGAATGGGGCTCCCAAACCTAAGGGCTGGGGCGCCCAAGGCCTGGGGTCCCAGGCATAAGGCCTGGGGCGACACAGGCCAGGTCCTCCCTTATCCTAAGGGTAGGGGTGCCCCAGGCCTGGGGCCCCCAAAACCTAAGGGAAAGGGGCCCCCAGACATGCGGCTCCCAAAGCCTAAGGGCTCTGGCGCCCCAGGCCTGAGGCTCCCAAATCCTAAGGGCTGGGGCACCCCGGGCCTGGGGCTCCCTAAGCCTAAGAGCAGGGGCACCCCGGGCCTGGGGCTCCCTAAGCCTAAGAGCAGGGGCACCCCGGGCCTGGGGCTCCCAAAACTTAAGGGCTGGGGTGCCACGGGCTTGGGGCATCCTAAGGCTAAGGCTGGGGCACCCGGGCCTGGGGCTCCCAAAGCCTAAGGGCCGGGACGCCCCGGGCCTGGGACTCCCTAAGCCTAAGGGCTGGGGCGCCCTAGCTTTGGTCTACAAAAGCCTACGGGCTGGGGCGCCCCAGGACTGGGGTTCCAAAGCCTAAGGGTTGGGGCGCCCCAGGCCTGGGCCTCCCTAAGACTAAGGGCTGTGGCGCCCCAGGACTTGGGCTCCCAAAACCGAAGGGAAAGGTGCGCCCCAGACCTGGGGCTCAAAAAGCCTAAGGGCTCGGGCGCCCGAGGCCTGGCGCTCCCAAATCCTAAGGGCCTGAGCGCCCCAGGCCTAGGGCTCCCAATGCCTAAGGGCTGGGGAGCCCCTGGCCAAGGGCTCCATAAGCACAAGGGCTGGGGAGCCCCAGGCCTAGGGCTCCCAATGTCTAAGGACTGGGGTTCCCCAGGTGTTGGGCTCCCTAAGCCTAAAGGCTGGGGCTCCCCAGGCATGGAGTTCGCTAAGCCTAAGGGCTGGGTCGCTCCAGGCCTAGGGTTCCCAAGCCTAAGGGCTGGGGCGCCCCAGGCCTGGGGCTCCCTAAGCCTAAGGGTTGGGGAGCCCCAGGCCTGGGTCTCGCTAATCCAAAGGGATGGGGCGCCCCAGGCCTGGGGCTCCCAAAGCCTAAGGGCTTGAGTGCCCCAGGCCTGTGGCTCCCTAACCCTAAGCGCTGGGGCGCCCCAGGCATGGGGCTACCAAAGCCTAAGGGCTGGGGCGCCCCTGGCCTGGGGCTCCCAAAGCCTAAGGCCTGGGGCACCCCAGGCCTTGTGCTCCCTAAGTCTAAGGGCTGGGCCACCCCAAGACTTGGCTCCCGAAGCCTAAGGGCTGGGGCGCCCCAGGCCTGGGGCTCCCAAAGACAAAGGCCTGGGGCTGCCCAGGCCTGTGTCTCCCACAGCCTAAGGGCTGTGGCGCCCCAGGCCTGGGGCTCCCTAAGCCTAAAGGCTGGGGAGACCCAAGCCAGGGTTTCCCTAAGCCTACGTGTCGGGGCGCCCTGGGCCTTGGGCTTCCTAAGCCTAAGGACTGGGGCGCAACAAGCCTGGGGCTCCCAAAGCCAAAGGGCTGGGGCTCCCCAGGCACGGGGCTCCCAAAGCCTAAGGGCTGGGGCGCCCCAGGCCTAGGGTTCCCAAAGCCTAAGGCCTGGGGCTCGCTAAGCCTAAGGGCTAGGGCGCCCCAGGCCTAGGGCTCCCAAGCCTAAGGGCTGGGGCGCCCCAGGCCTGGAGCTCCCAAATCCTAAGGGCTGGGGCGCCCCAGGCCTGGAGCTACCAAAGCCGAAGGGCTGGGGCGCCACGGGCCTGGGACTCCCTAAGCCTAAGGGCTGGGGCGCCCCAGCCTGGGGCTACCAAAGCCTACGGACTGGCGAGCCCCAGGACTGGGGTTCCAAAGCCTAAGGGCTGGGGCACCCCAGGCCTTATGTCCCAAAGCTTAAGGGATGGGGCGACCAAGGCCTGAGCCTCCCTAAGACTAAGGGCTGTGGCGCCCCAGGACTGGGGCTCCCTAAGACTAAAGTCTGGGGCGCTCCAGGCCTGGGCTCCCTAAGCCTAAGTGTTGGGGCGCCCCGGGCCTGGGGCTTCCTAAGCCTAAGGACCTGGGCGCCACAAGCCTGGGGCTCCCAAAACCTAAGAGCTGCGGCGCCCCAGGCACGGGGCTCCCAAAGCCTAAGGGCTGGGGCGCCCCAGGCCTAGGGTTCCCAAAGCCTAAGGCCTGGGGCTTGCTAAGCCTAAGCGCTGGGGCGCCTCAGGCATGGGGCTCCCAGCCTAACGGCTGGGGCGCCACAGGCCTGGGGCTCCCAAAACCTAATGCCTGGGGCGGCCGAGGCCTGGGGCTCCCAGAGCCTAAGGTCTGGGGTAACCCAGGCCAGGGGTTCCCTAAGCCTAAGGGCTGTGGCCCCCAGGCCTGGGAGTCCCTAAGCCTTAGGGCTGGGGCGCCCAGGCCTGGGGCTCCCTAAGCCTAAGGGCTGGGGCGCCCCAGGCCTGGGGCTCCCTAAGCCTAAGGGCTGGGGCGCCCCTGGCCAGGTGCTCCCGAAGCCTAAAGGCTGTGGTGCCCCAGGACTGGGGTCCCAAATCCTAAGGGCTGGGGCACTCCAGGCCTGGGGCTCCCAAAGCCTAAGGGCTGGGGCGCTCCAGGCCTGGCGCTCTCAAAGCTTAAAGGCTGAGGCGCCACAGGCCTGGGGCTCCCAAAGCCTAAGGGCTGGGGCGCGCCAGACCTGGCGCTCTCAAAGCTTAAAGGCTGAGGCGCCACAGGCCTGGGGCTCCCTAAGCCTAAGGGCTGGGTTGCCCCAGAACTGGGGCTCCCAAAGCCTAAGGGCTGGGGCCCCCCAGACCTGGGACTCCGAAAGCCTTAGGGCTGGGCCGCCCCAGGCCTGGGTACCCAAAGCCTAAGGGCTGGAGCACCCTAGGCCCGGGGCTCCCAAAGCCTCGGGGCTAGGGCACCACAGGCTTGGGGCTCCCTAATCCTAAGGGCTGGGGAGTCCAAGGCCTAGGGCTCCCTAAGCCTAAAGGCTGGGGCGCCCACCTGGGGCTCCCTTATCCTAAGTGCTGGTGCGCCCAGGCCTGGGGCTCCCTAAGCATAAGGGCTGGGGCGCCCCAGGCCCTGGCTCCCTAAGCCTAAGGGCTGGGGCGTCCCAGGCCTGGGGCTCCCAAAGACTAAGGTCTGGGGCTCCCCAGGCCTGGGTCTCCCACAGCCTAAGGGCTTTGGCGCCCCAGGCTTGGGGCTCCCTAAGCCTAAAGGCTGGGGCGCCCCAATCCTGGGGCTTCCTAAGCCTAAGTGTTGGGGCGCCCGGGCGTGGGGCGTCCTAAGCCTAAGGACTGGGGCGCAACAAGCCTGGGGCTCCCAAAGCCAAAGGGCTGGAGGGCCGCAGGCACGGGGCTCCCAAAGCCTAAGGGTTGGGGCTCCCCAGGCCTGGGGCTCCCAAAGCCTAAGGGCTGGGGCTGCCCGGGCCTGGGACGCCCTAAGCCTAAGGGCTGGGGCGCCCCAGCCTGGGGCTACCAAAGCCTACGGGCTGGGGCGCCCCAGGACTGGGGTTCCAAAGCCTAAGGGATGGGGCGACCCAGGCCTGGGCCTCCCTAAGACTAAGGACTGTGGCGCCCCAGGACTGGGGCTCCCTAAGACTAAAGTCTGGGGCGCTCCAGGCCTGGGCTCCCTAAGCCTAAGGGCTGGGGCTCCACAGGCCCAGGGGCTCCCAAATCCCAAGGGCTGGGAAGCCCTGGGCCTGGGGCTCCCTAAGTTTAAATGTTGGGGTGCCCCGGGCCTGGGGCTTCCTAAACCTAAGGACTGTGGCGCCAAAAGCCTGGGGCTCCCAAAGGCTAAGAGCTGCGGCGCCCCAGGCACGGGGCTCCCAAAGCCTAAGGGCTGGGGTGCCCCAGGCCTAGGGTTCCCAAAGCCTAAGGCCAGGGGCTCGCTAAGCCTAAGGGCTGGGGCACCCCAGGCCTGGGGAGCCCTAAGCTTAAGGGCTGGGTCGCCCCATGCCTGGGGCCCCCTAAGCCTAAGGGCTAATGCGTCCCAGGTCTGGGTCTCCCTAAGCCTAAGGGCTGGGGCGCCCCAGACCTGAGGTTTCGAAGGCTAAGTGCTGGGGCGTCCCAGGCCTGGGGCTCCCTAAGCCTAAGGGCTGGGGCTCCCCAGGCCAGGTGCTCCCTTAGCTTAAGGGCTGGGGCGCCCCAGGCCGGGGGCTCCATAAGCCTACGGGCTGTGGTGCCCCAGGCCAGGGGCTCCTTAAGCCTAAGGGCTTGGGCGCCCCAGGCGTGGGGCTCCCTAAGCCTAAGGGCTGGGGCGCCCAAGGCCTGGTGCTCCCAAAGCCTAAGGGCTGGAGCGCCCCAGGCCTGTGGCCCCCTAAGCCTAAGCGCTGGGGCGTCCCAGGCATGGGGCTACCAAAGACTAAGGCTGGCGTGCCCCTGGCCTGGGGCTCCCAAAGCCTAAGGCCTGGGTCCCCACAGACCTGGGGCTCCCAAAGCCTAAGGGTTGGGGCACCCCAGGCCTGGGGCTCCAGAATCCTAAGGGCTGGGGCGCAACAGACCAGAGTCTTCCAAAAACTAAGGTATGCGGCGTCCCAGGCCTGGAGCTCCCTAAGACTAAGGGCTGAGCGCCACAGGCTTGGGGCTCCCTAAGCCTAAGGGCTGGGGCGCCCCAGGCTTGGGGCTCCCAAAACCTAAGGCCAGGGGCGCCCCAGGCTTGGGTCTCCCTAAGCCTAAAAGCTGGGGTGACCCAGGCCTAGGGCTCCCAAAGCCTAAGGGTTTGGGAGCCCCGAGCCTGGGGCTCCCTAAGCCTAACGGCTGGGGCAGCCCTGGCCTGGGGCTCCAAAACCTAAGGGCTGGGGAGCCCCGGGCCTGGGGCTCCCTTCGCCTAAGGGATGGGGCGTCCCGGGCCTGGGGCTTCCTAAGCCTAAGGCCTAGTGCGCTCCAAGCCTGGGGCTTCCCAACCTCAGGGTTGGGGAGTCCCAAGCCTGGGGCTCCCTAATCCGAAGGGCTGGGGCGCCCCAGTCAGGGGCTCCTTAGCCTAACGGCTGTGAAGCCCCAGGCCTGAGGCTTCCAAGACCTAATGGCTGGGGCGCCACTGGCCTGGAGCTCCCAAAGCCTAAGTTCTGGGGCCCCCCGGCCTGGGAGTCCCTAAGCCTAAGTGCTGGGGTCCCCTGGCCAGGTGCTCCCTAAGCCTAAGGGCTGTGGCGCCCCAGGACTAGGGTCCCAAATCCTAAGGGCTGGGGCGCCCCAGGCCTGGCGCTCTCAAAGCCTAAAGGCTGGGGCGCCACAGGCCTGGGGCTCCCTAAGACTAAGGGCTGGGGCTCCCCAGGCCAGGTGCTCCCTTAGCTTAAGGGCTGGGGCACCCCAGGCCTGGGGCTCCATAAGCCTAAAGGTTGTGGTGCCCCAGGCCAGGGGCTCCCTAAGCCTAAGGGCTGGGGCGCCCCAGGCGTGGGGCTCCCTAATCCTAAGGGCTGGTGCGCCTCAGACCTGGGGCTCCGACAGCCTAAGGGCTGGAGCGCCCAGGCCTGTGGCCCCATAATCCTAAGCGCTGGGGCGCCCGAGGCATGGGGCTACCAAAGCCTAAGGCTGGCACGCCCCTGGCCTGGGGCTCCCAAAGCCTAAGGCCTGGGGCCCTACAGACCTGGGGCTCCCAAAGCCTAAGGGTTGGGGCGCCCCAGGCCTGGGGCTCCCAAATCCTAAGGGCTGGGGCGCAACATACCTGAGGCTTCCAAAGACTAAGGGCTGCGGCGTCCCAGGCCTAGAGCTCCCTAAGACTAAGGGCTGGTGCGCCGCAGGCCTGGGGCTCCCAAATCCTAAGGGCTGGGGCGCCGCAGGCCTGAGGCTCCCAAAGCCTAAGGTCTGGGCCGCCCCAGGCCTGGGGCTCCTAAAGCCTAAGGGCTGGGGCGCCCCAGGCCTGGGGCTCCCAAATCCAAAAGGCTGGGGCGACACAGGCCAGGTCCTCCCTTATCCTAAGGGTTGCGGCGCCCCAGGACTGGGGCTCCCAAAACCAAAGGGAATGGGGCCTCCTGACCTGCGGCTCCCAAAGCCTAAGGGCTCGGGCGCCCCAGGCCTGAGGCTCAAAATCCTAAGGGCTGGGGAGCCCCGGGGCTGGGGCTGCCTGAGCCTAAGGGCTGGGGCACCCCGGGCCTGGGACTCCCTAAGCCTAAGGACTGGGGCGCCCAAGCATGGGGCTACCAAATCCTACAGGCCGGGGCGCCCGGGCCTGGGACTCCCTAAGCCTAAGGGCTGGGGCGCCCCAGCCTGGGGCTACAAAAGCCTACGGGCTGGGGTGCCCCAGGACTAGGGTTCCAAAGCCTAAGGCCTGGGGCGCCCCAGGCCTAGGCCTCCCTAAGACTAAGGGCTATGGCGCCCCAGGACTGGGGCTCCCAAAACAGAAGGGAAAGGGGCGCCCCAGACCTGGGGCTCAAAAAGCCTAAGGGTTCGGGCGCCCGAGCCCTGGGGCTCCCAAATCCTAAGGGCCTGAGCGCCCCAGGCCTAGGGCTCCCAATTCCTAAGGGCTGGGGAGCCCCTGGCCTAGGGCTCCATAAGCCTAAGGGCTGGGGCGCCCCAGGCCTGGGGCTCCCAAAGCCTAAAGGCTGGGGCTCCCCAGGCCTGGAGCTCGCTAAGCCTAAGGGCTGGGTCGCCCCAGGCATAGGGTTCCCAAGCCTAAGGGCTGGGGCGCCCCAGGCCTGGGGCTCCATAATCCTAAGGTCTGGGGCGCCCCAGGCCTGGGGCACCCAAAGCCTAATGGCTGGGTTTCCCCAGGCATGGGGAACCCCAAACCTAAAGGATGGGGCTCCACTGGCCTGGAGATCGCTAATCCTAAGGGCTGGGCGCTCCAGGCCTGGGGCTCCATAAGCCTAAGGCTTGGGGCACCCCAGGCCTGGGTCTCGCTAAGCCGAAGGGATGGGGTGCCGCAGGCCTGGGGCTCCCAAAGCCTAAGGGCTGGGTCGCCGCAGGCCTGGGGCTCCCAAAGCCTAAGGGATGGGGTGGCCCCGGCTTGGGCCTCCCTAAGCCTAAGGGCTGGGTCTCCCCAGGCCTGGGGCTCCCTTAGCCTAAGGGTTGGGGTGCTCCCGGCTGGGGACTCCCTAAGCCTAAGGGCTGGGGCGTCCCAGGCCAGGGGCTCCCTAAGGCTAAGGGCTGGGGCGCCCAAAGTAGGGGCTCCCTATCCTATGGGCTGGGGCGACACAGGCCTGGGGTTCCCTAAGACTAAGGGCTGGGGCGCCCCAGGCCTTGGGCTCCCTAAGCCTAAGGGCTGGGGCTCCCCATGCCTTCGGCTCCCAAAGCCTAAGGGCTGGGTCGCCACAAGCCTGGTGTTCCAAAGCCTAAGTGCTGGTGCGCCCCAGGCCTGGGGTCCCAAACCTAAGTGCTGGGGCGACACAGGCCAGGTCCTCCCTAAGCCTAAGGGCTGGGGCGCCCCAGGCCTGGGTCTCCCAAAACCTAAGGGAAAGGGGCCCCCAAAACTTCGGCTCCCTAAGCCTAAGAGCTGGGGCGCCCCTGGCCTGGGGCTCCCAAGGCCTAAGGGCTGGGGCACCCCATGCTTGACGCACCCTAAGCCTAAGGGCTGGGACACCCCAGGCGTGGGGCTCCAAAAGCTTAAGTTCCGGGGCGCTCCAGGCCTGGGACTCCCAAAGACTAAGGGCTGGGGCACTCCAGGACTGGGGCTGCCAAAGCCTAAGGGCTGGGGTGTCCCAGGCCTGGGGATCCCTAAGCCTAAGGGCTGGGGCGCCGCAGGCCTGGGGCTCCCAAGACTAAGGGCTGGGTCGCCCCAGGCATGGGGCTCCCAAAGCATAAGTGCTGGGGCGCCCCAGGCATGGGGCTACCAAAACCTAAGTGCTGGGGCGCCCCAGGCCTGGGGTTCCAAAGCCTAAGGGCTGGGGCAACCCAGGCCTAGGGCTCCCTAAGCCTAAGAGCTGGGGCTCCCAATGCCTTCGCCTCCCAAAGCCTAAGGGCTGGGGCGCCACAAGCCTGGTGTTCCAAAGCCTAAGGGCTGGGGTGCCCCAGGCCTGGGGCTCCCAAGAATAAGGGCTGGGGCGCCCCAGGCATGGGGCTACCCAAAACTATGGGCTGGGGAGCCCTAGGCCTGGGGCGCCCTAAGCTTAAGGGCTGGGACGCCCAGGCCTGGGGCCCCCTAAGACTAAGGGCTGATGCGTCCCAGGCCTGGGTCTCCCTAAGCCTAAGGGCTGGGGCGCCCCAGACCTGAGGTTTCGAAGACTAAGTGCTGGGGGGTCCCAGGCCTGGGGCTCCCTAAGCCTAAGAGCTGGGGCGCCTCAGGCGTGGGGCTCCCTAAGCCTAAGAGCAGGGGCGACCCAGGCCTGGGGCTACCTAAGCCTAAGGGCTGGGGCGTCCCAGGCCAGGTGCTCCCTTAGCTTAAAGGCTGGGACGCACCAGGCGTGGGGCTCCCTAAGACTAAGGGCTGGGGCGCCCCAGGCCTGGGGCTCACAAAGCCTAACAGCTGGAGCGCCCCAGGCCTGTGGCCCCCTAAGCCTAAACGCTGGGGCGCCCCAGCCATGGGGCTACCAAAGCCTAAGGCCTGGGGCCCCACAGACCTGGGCTCCCAAAGCCTAAGGGTTGGGGTGCACCAGGCCTGGGGCTCCCAATTCCTAAGGGCTGGCGCGAAACAGACCTGAGGCTTCCAAAGACTAAGGGCTGCGGCGTCCCAGGCCTGGGGCTCCCTAATCCTAAGGGCTGGGGCGCCCCAGGCCTGGGGCTCCAAAAGACTAAGGGCTGGGGCGCTCCAGGCCTGGGGCTGCCAAAGCCTAAGGGCTGGGGCGCTCCAGGCCTGGGGCTGCCAAAGCCTAAGGGCTGGGGTGTCCCATGCCTGGGGCTCCCTATGCCTAAGGGCTGGGGCGCCGCAGGCCTGGGGCTCCCAAGACTAAGGGCTGGGTCGCCCCAGGCATGGGGCTTCCAAAGCATAAGTGCTGGGGCGCCCCAGGCATGGGGCTACCAAAACCTAAGTGCTGGGGTGCCCCAGGCCTGGGGTTCCAAAGCCTAAGGGCTGGGGCAACCCAGGCCTAGGGCTCCCTAAGCCTAAGAGCTGGGGCTCCCATGCCTTCGCCTCCCAAAGCCTAAGGGCTGGGGCGCCACAAGCCTGGTGTTCCAAAGCCTAAGGGCTGCGTTGCCCCAGGCCTGGGGCTCCCAAGAATAAGGGCTGGGGCACCCCAGGCATGGGGCTACCCAAAACTATGGGCTGGGGAGCCCTAGGCCTGGGGCGCCGTAAGCTTAAGGGCTGGGACGCCCAGGCCTGGGGCCCCCTAAGACTAAGGGCTGATGCGTCCCAGGCCTGGGTCTCCCTAAGCCTAAGGGCTGGGGCGCCCCAGACCTGAGGTTTCGAAGACTAAGTGCTGGGGGGTCCTAGGCCTGGGGCTCCCTAAGCCTAAGCGCTGGGGCGCCTCAGGCGTGGGGCTCCCTAAGCCTAAGGGCAGGGGCGCCCCAGGCCTGGGGCTATCTAAGCCTAAGGGCTGGGGCGTCCCAGGCCAGGTGCTCCCTTAGCTTAAAGGCTGGGACGCACCAGGCATGGGGCTCCCTAAGACTAACGGCTGGGGCGCCCCAGGCCAGGGGCTCCCAAAGCCTAACAGCTGAAGCGCCCCAGGCCTGTGGCCCCCTAAGCCTAAGGGCTGGGGCGCCCCAGGCATGGGGCTACCAAAGCCTAAGGCCTGGGGCCCCACAGACCTGGGCTCCCAAAGCCTAAGGGTTGGGGCGCCCCAGGCCTGGGGCTCCCAATTCCTAAGGGCTGGCGCGAAACAGACCTGAGGCTTCCAAAGACTAAGGGCTGCGGCGTCCCAGGCCTGGGGCTCCCTAATCCTAAGGCTGGGGCGCCCCAAGCCTGGGGCTCCATAAGCCTAAGGGGTGGGGCGCCCCAGGCCTGGGGCTCCCAAAGCCTAATGGCTGGGGTTCCCCAGGCCTGGGGCACCCCAAACCTAAAGGATGGGGCTCCACTGGCCTGGAGATCGCTAATCCTAAGGGCTGGGGCGCTCCAGGCCTGGGGCTCCATAAGCCTAAGGGTTGGGGCGCCCCAGGCCTGGGTCTCGCTAAGCCAAAGGGATGGGTTGCCGCAGGCCTGGGGCTCCCAAAGCCTAAGGGCTGGGTCGCCGCAGGCCTGGGACTCCCAAAGCATAAGGAATGGGGTGTCCCCGGCTTGGGCCTCCCTAAGCCTAAGGGCTGGGTCTCCCCAGGCCTGGGGCTCCCAATTCCTAAGGGCTGGAGCGAAACAGACCTGAGGCTTCCAAACACTAAGGGCTGCTGCGTCCCAGGCCTGGGGCTCCCTAATCCTAAGGGCTGGGCGCCACAGGCTTGGGGCTCCCTAAGCCTAAGGGCTGGGGCGCCCTAAGCCTGGGGCTCCCAAAACCTAAGGGCAGGGACGCCCCAGGCCTGGGGCTTCCTAAACCTAAGGGCTTGGGCGTCCCAGGCCAGGTGCTCCCTAAGCCTAAGTGCTGGTGAGCCCCAGGCCTGGGGCTCCCTAAGCCTAAGGGCTGTGGTGCTCCAGGCCTGGGGCTCCCTAAGCCTAAGGGCTGGGGCGCCCCAGGCGTGAGGCTCGCCAAACCTAAGGGCTGGGCCCCCAAGGCCTGGGGCTCCGTAAGTCTAAGGGCTGGGGCGCCCCAGGCTTGTGGCTCCCTCAGCCTAAGGGCTGGGTCGCCCCAGGCAGAAGCTAACAAAGCCTAAGGTCTGGGGTGCCCTAAGCGTAAGGGCTGGCGCGCCCCAGGCCTGGGGCCACCTAAGCCTAAGGGCTGGTACGCCCCAGGCCTGGGGCTCCCAAAGCCTAAGGGCTGGGGCGCCCCAAGCCTGTGGCTCCCTAAGCCTAAGGGCTGGGGCGTCCCAGTCATGGGGCTACCAACGACTAAGGGCTGTGGTGCCCCAGGCCTGGGTCTCCCTAAGCCTAAGGTCTGAGGCGCAACAGACCTGAGGCCTCCAAAGACTAAGGGCTGGGGTGTCCCAGGCCTGGGGCTCCCTAAGCCTAAGGACTGGGGCGCCACAGGCCTGGGGCTCCCTAAGCCTAAGGGCTGGGGAGTCCCACTCCTGGGGCACCCAAAACCTAAGGGCAGGGGCACCCCAGGCCTGCGACTCCCTAAGCCTAAGGCCTTGGGCGTCCCAGGCCAGGTGCTCCCTAAGCCTAAGTGCTGGGGCTTACCAGGCCTGGGGCTCCCTAACCCTAAGGGCTGTGGTGACCCTGGCCTGGTGCTCCCTAAGACTAAGGGCTGGGGCACCCCAGGCCTGGGACTCCCAAAGACTAAGGGCTGGGGCGCCCCAGGCCTGGGGCTGCCAAAGGCTAAGGGCTGGGGAGTCCGAGGCCTGGGGCTCACTAAGCCTAAGGGCTGGGGCGCCCCAGGCCCGGGGCTCCCAAACCTAAGGGCTGATGCGTCCCAGGCCTGGGTCTCCATAGCATAAAGGGTGGGGCGCCCCAGACCTGAGGCTTCCAAAGCCTAAGGGCTGGGGCGTCCCAAGCCTGGGGCTCCCAAAGGCTAAGGGCTAGGGATCCCCAGTCCTGGGGCTCCCAAAGCCTAAGGGCTGGGGCTCCCCAGGCCTGGGGCTCCCTAAACTTAAGGGTTGGAGAACTCCAGCCTGGCGCTCCCAAAACTAAAGGCTGGGGCGCCCCAGGCCTGGGGCTCCCAAAGCCTAAGGGCTGGGGTGCCCCGGGCCTGGGGCTCCCAAAACCTAAGGGCAGGGGCAACCCAGGCCTGGGACTCCATAAGCCTAAGGGCTGGGGCGTCCCACGCCAGGTGCTCCCTAAGCATAAGTGCTGGGGCGCCACAGGCCTGGGGCTCCCTAACCCTAAGGGCTGTGGTGCTCCCTAAGCCTACGTGCTGGGGCGCCCCAGGCCTGGGGCTCCCTAACCCTAATGGCTGTGGTGCCCCAGGCCTGGGGCTCCCAAAGCCTAAGGGCTGGCAAACCCCAGACCTGGGACTCCCAAGACTAAGGGCTGGGTCGCCCCAGGCCTGGGGCTCCCAAACCTAAGGGTTGGGACGCCGCAGGCCTGGGGCTCCCAAGACTAAGGGCTGGGGCGCAACAGACCTGAGGCTTCCAAAGACTAAGGGCTGCGGCGTCCCAGACCTGGGGCTCCCTAAGCCTAAGGGCTGGGCGCCACAGGCTTGGGGCTCCCTAAGCCTAAGGGCTGGGGCGCCCCAGGCCTGGGGCTCCCAAAACCTAATGGCAGGGGCGCCCCAGTCCTGGGGCTCCCTAAGCCTAAGTGCTGGGGAGCCCCAGGCCTGGGGCTCCCTAAGTCTAAGGGCTGTGGTCTCCCAGGCCTGGGGCTCCCTAAGCCTAAGGGCTGGGGCGTCCCAGGCGTGAGGCTCCCTAAGCCTAAGGGCTGGGCGCCCCAGGTCTGGGGCTCCCTAAGCCAAAAGGCTGGGGCGCCCCAGGCTTGTGGCTCCCTAAGCCTAAGGGCTGGGGCGCCCCAGGCATGAAGCTAAAAAGCCTAAGGTCTGGGGCGCCACAGGCCTGGGGCTCCCAAAGACTAAGGGCTTGGGCATCCCAGGCCAGGTGCTCCCTAAGCCTAAGTGCTGGGGAGCCCCAGGCCTGGGGCTCCCTAAGCCTAAGGGCTGTGGTGCCCCTGGCCTGGGGAAACCTAAGCCTAAGGGCTGGGGCGGCCCAGGCATGAGGCTCCCTAAGCCTAAGGGCTGGAGCGCCCCAGGCTTGTGGCTCCCTAAGCCTAAGGGCTGGAGCGCCCCAGGCTTGTGGCTCCCTAAGCCTAAGGGCTGGGGCGCCCCAGGCATGAAGCTAACAAAGCCTAAGGTCTGGGCCCCACAGGCCTGGGGCTCCCAAAGCCTCAGGGATGGGGTACCCCAGGCCTGGGGTGCCCTAAGCTTAAGGGTTGGGGCGCCCCAGGCCAGGGGCCACCTAAGCCCAAGGGCTGGTACGCCCAGGCCTGGGGCTCCCAAAGCTTAATGGCTGGGGCGCCCCAGGCCTGTGGCTCCATAAGCCTAAGGGCTGTGGCGCCCCAGTCATGGGGCTACCAAAGCCTAAGGGCTGTGGTGCCCCAGGCCTGGGGCTCCCAAAGTCTAAGGGCTGGGGCGCACCATTCCTGGGGCACCCAAAGCCTAAAGGCTGGGGCGCCCCAGGCCTGGGGCTCCCAAAGCCTAAGGGCTGGGGCGCCCCAGGCCTGGGGCTCCCTTAGCCTAAGGGCTCGGGCGCCCCATTCCTGGAGCCCCCTAAGCCTAAGGGCTGATGAGTCCCAGGCCTGGGTCTCCCTAAGCCTAAGGTCTGGGGCGCAAAAGACCTGAGGCTTCCAAAGACTAATGGCTGGGGTGTCCCAGGCCTGGGGCTCCCTAAGTCTAAGGGCTGGGGCTCCCTAAGCCTAAGAGCAGGGGCGCCGCGGGCCTGGGGCACCCTAGGCTTAAGGGCTGGGACGCCCCAGGCCTGGGGCCCCCTAAGCCTAAGGGCTGATGCGTCCCAGGCCTGGGTCTCCCTAAGCCTAAAGGCTGGGGCGCCCCACTCCTGAGGTTTCGAAGACTAAGTGCTGGGGCGTCCCAGGCCTGTGGCTCCCTAAGGCTAAGCTGTGGGGCGCCTCAGCTTGGGGCTCCCTAAGCCTAAGGGCAGGGGCGCCCCAGGCCTGGGGCTCCCTAAGCCTAAGGGCTGGGGCGTCCCAGGCCAGGTGCTCCCTTAGCTTAAGGGCTGGGACGCCCCAGGCGTGGGGCTCCCTAAAACTAAGGGCTGGGGCGCCCCAGGTCTGGGGCTCCCAAAGCCTAAGGGCTGGAGCGCCCCAGGCCTGTGGCCCCCTAAGCCTAAGCGCTGGGGCACCCCAGGCTTGGGGCTACCAAAGCCTAAGGCTGTGGCGCCCCTGGACTGGGGCTCCCAAAGCCTAAGTCCTGGGGCCACACAGACCTGGGTCTCCCAAAGCCTAAGGGTTGGGGCGCCCCAGGCCTGGGGTTCCCAAATCCTAAGGGCTGGGGCGCTACAGACCTGAGGCTTCCAAAGACTAAGGGCTGCGGCGTTCCAGGCCTGGGGCTCCCTAAGCCTAAGGACTGGGCGCCACAGGCTTGGGGCTCCCTAAGCTTAAGGGCTGGGGCGCCCCCGGCCTGGGGCTCCCAAAACCTAAGGGCAGGGGCGCCCCAGGCTTGGGGCTCCCTAAGCCTAAGGTCTTGAGCGTCCCAGGCCAGGTGCTCCCTCAGCCTAAATGCTGGTGAGCCCCAGGCGTGAGGCTCCCTAAGCCTAAGGGCTGGCGCCCCAGGTCTGGGGCTCCCTAAGCCAAAGGGCTGGGGCGCCCCAGGCTTGTGGCTCCCTAAGCCTAAGGGCTGGGCGCCCCAGGCATGAAGCTAAAAAGCCTAAGGTCTGGGTCGCCACAGGCCTGGGGCTCCCAAAGCCTAAGGGCTTGGGCGTCCCAGGCCAGGTGCTCCCTAAGCCTAAGTGCTGGGGAGCCCCAGGCCTGGGGCTCCCTAAGCCTAAGGGCTGTGGTGCCCCAGGCCTGGGGCAACCTAAGCCTAAGGGCTGGGGCGGCCCAGGCGTGAGGCTCCCTAAGCCTAAGGGCTGGAGCGCCCCAGGCTTGTGGCTCCCTAAGCCTAAGGGCTGGGGCGCACCATTCCTGGGGCTCCCAAAGCCTAAAGGCTGGGGCGCCCCAGGCCTGGGGCTCCCAAAGCCTAAGCGCTGGTGCACCCCAGGCTTGGGGCTACCAAAGCCTAAGGCTGTGGCGCCCCTGGACTGGGGCTCCCAAAGCCTAAGGCCTGGGGCCCCACAGACCTGGGGCTCCCAAAGCCTAAGGGTTGGGGCACCCCAGGCCTGGGGCTCCCAAATCCTAAGGGCTGGGGTGCAACAGACCTGAGGCTTCCAAAGACTAAGGGCTGCGGCATTCCAGGCCTGGGGCTCCCTAAGCCTAAGGACTGGGCGCCACAGGCTTGGGGCTCCCTAAGCCTAAGGGCTGGGGCGCCCCAGGCCTGGGGCTCCCAAAACCTAAGGGCAGGGGCGCCCCAGGCCTGGGGCTCCCTAAGCCTAAGGTCTTGGGCGTCCCAGGCCAGGTGCTCCCTAAGCTTAAATGCTGGTGAGCCCCAGGCCTGGGGCTCCCTAAGCCTACGGGCTGTGGTGCCCCAGGCCTGGGGCTCCCTAAGCCTAAGGGCTGGGGCGCCCCAGGCTTGTGGCTCCCTAAGCCTAAGAGCTGGGGTGCCCCAGGCATGAAGCTAACAAAGCCTAAGGTCTGGGGCGCCACAGGCCTGGGTCTCCCAAAGCCTCAGGGCTGGGGCACTCCAGGTCTGGGGTGCCCTAAGCTTAAGGGCTGGGGCGCACCATTCCTGCGTTCCCAAAGCCTAAGGGCTGGGGCGCCCCAGGCCTGTGGCGCCCTAAGCCTAAGGGCTGGGGCGCCCCACTCATGGGGCTACCAAAGCCTAAGGGCTGTGGTGCCCCAGGCCTGGGTCTCCCACAGCCTAAGGTCTGGGGCGCACCATTCCTGGGCCTCCCAAAGCCTAAAGGCTGGGCGCCCCAGGCCTGGGGCTCCCAAAGCCTAAGGGCTGGGGCGCCCCAGGCCTGGGGCTCCCTAAGCCTAAGGGCTCGGATCGCCCATTCCTGGGGCCCCCTAAGCCTAAGTGCTGATGAGTCCCAGGCCTGGGTCCCCCTAAGCCTAAGGTCTGGGGCGCAACAGACCTGAGGCTTCCAACGACTAAGAGCTGGGGTGTCCCAGGCCTGGGGCTCCCTAAGCCTAAGGGCTGGGGCACCACAGGCCTGGGGCTCCCAAAGCCTAAGGGCTGGGGCGCCCCAGGCCTGGGGCACCCAAAACCTAAGGGCAGGGGCACCCCAGGCCTGCGACTCCCTAAGCCTAAGGCCTTGGGCGTCCCAGGCCAGGTGCTCCCTAAGCCTAAGTGCTGGGGCTTCCCAGGCCTGGGGCTCCCTAACCCTAAGGGCTGTGGTGCCCCTGGCCTGGTGCTCCTTAAGCCTAAGGGCTTGGGCGCCCCAGGCCTGGGGCTCCCTAAGCCTAAGGGCTTGGGCGTCCCAGGCCAGGTGCTCCCTAAGCCTAAGGGTTGTGGTCTCCCAGGCCTGGGGCTCCCTAAGCCTAAGGGCTGTGGTCTCCCAGGCCTGGGGCTCCCTAAGCCTAAGGGCTGGGGCGCCCCAGCCGTGAGGCTCCCTAAGCCTAAAGGCTGGCGCCCCAGGTCTGGGGCTCCATAAGCCAAAGGGCTGGGGCGCCCCAGGCTTGTGGCTCCCTAAGCCTAAGGGCTGGGGCGCCCCAGGCATGAAGCTAAAAAGCCTAAGGTCTGGGGCGCCACAGGCCTGGGGCTCCCAAAGCCTAAGGGCTTGGGCGTCCCAGGCCAGGTGCTCCCTAAGCCTAAGTGCTGGGGAGCCCCAGGCCTGGGGCTCCCTAAGCCTAAGGGCTGTGGTGCCCCAGGCCTGTGGCAACCTAAGCCTAAGGGCTGGGGCGGCCCAGGCGTGAGGCTCCCTAAGCCTAAGGGCTGGAGCGCCCCAGGCTTGTGGCTCCCTAAGCCTAAGGGCTGGAGCGCCCCAGGCTTGTGGCTCCCTAAGCCTAAGGGCTGGGGCGCCCCAGGCATGAAGCTAACAAAGCCTAAGGTCTGGGCCCCACAGGCCTGGGGCTCCCAAAGCCTCAGCGTTGGGGCACCCCAGGCCTGGGGTGCCCTAAGCTTAAGGGTTGGTGCGCCCCAGGCCTGGGGCCACCTAAGCCTAAGGGCTGGTACGCCCAGGCCTGGGGCTCCCAAAGCTTAATGGCTGGGGCGCCCCAGGCCTGTGGCTCCATAAGCCTAAGGGCTGGGGCGCCCCAGTCATGGGGCTACCAAAGCCTAAGGGCTGTGGTACCCCAGGCCTGAGGCTCCCAAAGTCTAAGGGCTGGGGCGCACCATTCCTGGGGCTCCCAAAGCCTAAAGGCTGGGGCGCCCCAGGCCTGGGGCTCCCAAAGCCTAAGGGCTGGGGCGCCCCAGGCATGGGGCTCCCTTAGCCTAAGGGCTCGGGCACCCCATTCCTGGAGCCCCCTAAGCCTAAGGGCTGATGAGTCCCAGGTCTGGGTCTCCCTAAGCCTAAGGTCTGGGGCGCAAAAGACCTGAGGCTTCCAAAGACTAATGGCTGGGGTGTCCCAGGCCTGGGGCTCCCTAAGACTAATGGCTGGGGCTCCCTAAGCCTAAGAGCAGTGGCGCCGCGGGCCTGGGGCACCCTAGGCTTAAGGGCTGGGACGCCCCAGGCCTGGGGCCCCCTAAGCCTAAGGGCTGATGCGTCCCAGGCCTGGGTCTCCCTAAGCCTAAAGGCTGGGGCGGCCCAGACCTGAGGTTACGAATACTAAGTGCTGGGGCGTCCCAGGCCTGGGGCTCCCTAAGACTAAGCGCTGGGGCGCCCCAGGCGTGGGGCACCCTAAGCCTAAGGGCAGGGGCGTCCCAGGCCTGGGGCTCCCAAAGCTTAAGGGCTGGAGCGCCCCAGGCCTTTGGCCCCCTAAGCCTAAGCGCTGGGGTGCCCCAGGCATGGGGCTACCAAAGCCTAAGGCTGGGGCGCCCCTTGCCTTGGGCTCCCAAAGCCTAAGGCCTGGGTCCCCACAGACCTGGGGCTCCCAAAGCATAAGTGCTGGGGCGCCCCAGGCATGGGGCTACCCAAACCTATGGGTTGGGGAGCCCCAGGCCTGGGGCGCCCTAAGCTTAAGGGCTGGGACGCCCCAGGCCTGGGGCCCCCTAAGCCTAAGGGCTGATGCGTCCCAGGCCTGGGTCTCCCTAAGCCTAAGGGCTGGGGCGCCCCAGACCTGAGGTTTCGAAGATAAGTGCTGGGGCGTCCCAGGCCTGTGGCTCCCTAAGGCTAAGCTCTGGGACGCCTCAGCGTGGGGCTCCCTAAGCCTAAGGGCAGGGGCGCCCCAGGCCTGGGGCTCCCTAAGCCTAAGGGCTGGGGCGTCCCAGGCCAGGTGCTCCCTTAGCTTAAGGGCTGGAACGCCCCAGGCGTGGGTCTCCCTAAAACTAAGGGCTGGGGCGCCCCAGGCCTGGGGCTCCCAAAGCCTAAGGGCTGGAGCGCCCCAGGCCTGTGGACCCCTAAGCCTAAGCGCTGGGGCACCCCAGGCTTGGGGCTACCAAAGCCTAAGGCTGTGGCACCCCTGGAATGGGGCTCCCAAAGCCTAAGGCCTGGGGTCCCACAGACCTGGGGCTCCCAAAGCCTAAGGGTTGGGGCGCCCCAGGCCTGGGGCTCCCAAATCCTAAGGGCTGGGGCGCAACAGACCTGAGGCTTCCAAAGACTAAGGGCTGCGGCGTTCCAGGCCTGGGGCTCCCTAAGCCTAAGGACTGGGCGCCACAGGCTTGGGGCTCCCTAAGACTAAGGGCTGGGGCGCCCCAGGCCTGGGGCTCCCAAAACCTAAGGGCAGGGGCGCCCCAGGCCTTGGGCTCCCTAAGCCTAAGGTCTTGGCCGTCCCAGGCCAGGTGCTCCCTAAGCCTAAATGCTGGTGAGCCCCAGGCCTGGGGCTCCCTAAGCCTACGGGCTGTGGTGCCCCAGGCCTGGGTTTCCCTAAGCCTAAGGGCTGGGGCGCCCCAGGCTTGTGGCTCCCTAAGCCTAAGGGCAGGGGTGCCCCAGGCATGAAGCTAACAAAGCCTAAGGTCTGGGGCGCCACAGGCCTGGGTCTCCAAAAGCCTCAGGGCTGGGGCACTCCAGGTCTGGGGTGCCCTAAGCTTAAGGGCTGGGGCGCACCATTCCTGCGTTCCCAAAGCCTAAGGGCTGGGGCGCCCCAGGCCTGTGGCTCCCTAAGCCTAAGGGCTGGGGCGCCCCAGTCATGGGGCTACCAAAGCCTAAGTGCTGTGGTGCCCCAGGCCTGGGTCTCCCAAAGCCTAAGGTCTGGGGCGCACCATTCCTGGGCCTCCCAAAGCCTAAAGGCTGGTGCGCCCCAGGCCTGGGGCTCCCAAAGCCTAAGGGCTGGGGCGCCCCAGGCCTGGGGCTCCCTAAGCCTAAGGGCTCAGACGCCCATTCCTGGGGCCCCCTAAGCCTAAGGGCTGATGAGTCCCATGCCTGGGTCCCCCTAAGCCTAAGGTCTGGGGCGCAACAGACCTGAGGCTTCCAACGACTAAGGGCTGGGGTGTCCCAGGCCTGGGGCTCCCTAAGCCTAAGGGCTGGTGCACCACAGGCCTGGGGCTCCCAAAGCCTAAGGGCTGGGGCGCCCCAGGCCTGGGGCACCCAAAACCTAAGGGCAGGGGCACCCCAGGCCTGCGACTCCCTAAGCCTAAGGCCTTGGGCGTCCCAGGCCAGGTGCTCCCTAAGCCTAAGTGCTGGGGCTTCCCAGGCCTGGGGCTCCCTAACCCTAAGGGCTGTGGTGCCCCTGGCCTGGTGCTCCCTAAGCCTAAGGGCTGGGGCACCCCAGGCATGGGACTCCCAAAGACTAAGGGCTGGGGCGCCCCAGGCCTGGGGCTCCCAAAGCCTAAGGGCTGGGGAGTCCGAGGCCTGGGGCTCACTAAGCCTAAGGGCTTGGGCGCCCCAGGCCCGGGGATCCCAAACCTAAGGGCTGATGCGTCCCAGGCCTGGGTCTCCATAAGCCTAAAGGGTGGGGCGCCCCAGACCTGAGGCTTCCAAAGACTAAGGGCTGGGGCGTCCCAGGCCTGGGGCTCCCAAAGCCTAAGGGCTGGGGCACCCCAGGCCTGGGGCTTCCTAAATTTAAGGGTTGGAGAACCCCAGCCTGGCGCTCCCAAAACTAAAGGCTGGGGCGCCCCAGGCCTGGGGCTCCCAAAGCCTAAGGGCTGGGGCACCCCGGGCCTGGGACTCCCTAAGCCTAAGGGCTGGGGCGTCCCAGGCCAGGTGCTCCCTAAGCCTAAGTGCTGGGGCGCCCCAGGCCTGGGGCTCCCTAACCCTAAGGGCTTTGGTGCTCCCTAAGCCTACGTGCTGGGGAGCCCCAGGCCTGGGGCTCCCTAACCCTAAGGGCTGTGGTGCCCCAGGCCTGGGGCTCCCTAAGCCTAAGGGCTGGCAAACCCCAGACCTGGGACTCCCAAGACTAAGGGCTGGGGTGCCCCAGGCCTGGGGCTCCGAAACCTAAGGGTTGGGACGCCGCAGGCCTGGGGCTCCCAAGACTAAGGGCTGGGGCGCAACAGACCTGAGGCTTCCAAAGGCTAAGGCTGCGGCGTCACAGACCTGGGGCTCCCTAAGCCTAAGGGCTGGGGCGCCCCAGGCCTGGGGCTCCCAAAACCTAAGGGCAGGTGCGCCCCAGGCCTGGGGCTCCCTAATCCTAAGGGCTGTGGTGCCCCAGGCCTGGGGCTCCCTAAGCCTAAGGGCTGGGGCGCCCCAGGCGTGAGGTTCCCTAAACCTAAGGGCTGGCGCCCCAGGTCTGGGACTGCCAAAGCCAAAGGGCTGATGAGTCCCAGGCCTGGGTCTCCCTAAGCCTAAGGTCTGGGGCGCAAAAGACCTGAGGCTTCCAAAGACTAATGGCTGGGGTGTCCCAGGCCTGGGGCTCCCTAAGTCTAAGGGCTGGGGCTCCCTAAGCCTAAGAGCAGGGGCGTCGCGGGCCTGGGGCACCCTACGCTTAATGGCTGGGACGCCCCAGGCCTTGGGCCCCCTAAGCCTAAGGGCTGATGCGTCCCAGGCCTGGGTCTCCCTAAGCCTAAAGGCTGGGGCGGCCCAGACCTGAGGTTTCGAATACTAAGTGCTGGGGCGTCCCAGGCCTGGGGCTCCTTAAGAGTAAGCGCTGGGGCGCCCCAGGCGTGGGGCACCCTAAGCCTAAGGGCAGGGGCGTCCCAGGCCTGGGGCTCCCAAAGCTTAAGGGCTGGAGCGCCCCAGGCCTTTGGCCCCGCAAGCCTAAGCGCTGGGGTGCCCCAGGCATGGGGCTACCAAAGCCCAAGGCTGGGTACCCACAGACTTGGGGCTCCCAAAGCATAAGGGCTGGGGCGCCCCAGGCAGGGGGCTACCCAAACTGGGGAGCCCCAGGCCTGGGGCGCCCTAAGCTTAAAGGCTGGGACGCCCCAGGCCTGGGGCCCCCTAAGCCTAAGGGCTGATGCGTCCCAGGCCTGGGTCTCCCTAAGCCTAAGGGCTGGGGCTCCCCAGACCTGAGGTTTCGAAGACTAAGTGCTGGGGCGTCCCAGGCCTGTGGCTCCCTAAGCCTAAGCTCTGGGACGCCTCAGCGTGGGGCTCCCTAAGCCTAAGGGCAGGGGCGCCCCAGGCCTGGGGCTCCCTAAGCCTAAGGGCTGTGGCGTCCCAGGCCAGGTGCTCCCTTAGCTTAAGGGCTGGGACGCCCCAGGCGTGGGGCTCCCTAAGACTAAGGGCGGGGGCGCCCCAGGCCTGGGGCTCCCAAAGCCTAAGGGCTGGAGCACCCCAGGCCTGTGGCCCCCTAAGCCTAAGCGCTGGGGCACCCCAGGCATGGGGCTACCAAAGCCCAAGGCTGTGGCACCCCTGGACTGGGGCTCCCAAAGCCTAAGGCCTGGGGCCCCACAGACCTGGGGCTCCCAAAGCCTAAGGGTTGGGACGCCCCAGGCCTGGGGCTCCCAAATCCTAAGGGCTGGGGCACAACAGACCTGAGGCTTCCAAAGACTAAGGGCTGCGGCGTTCCAGGCCTGGGGCTCCCTAAGCCTAAGGACTGGGCGCCACAGGCTTGGGGCTCCCTAAGACTAAGGGCTGGGGCGCCCAAGCCTGGGGCTCCCAAATCTAAGGGCAGGGGCGCCCCAGGCCTGGGGCTCCCTAAGCCTAAGGGCTTGGGCCTCCCAGGCCAAGTGCTCCCTAAGCCTAAGTGTTGGTGAGCCCCAGGCCTGGGGCTCCCTAAGCCTAAGGGCTGTGGTGCCCCAGGCCTGGGGCTCCCTAAGCCTAAGGGCTGGGGCGCCCTAGGCGTGAGGCTCCCTAAGACTAAGGGCTGGGCGCCCCATGCCTGGGGCTCCCTAAGCCTAAGGGCTGGGGAGTCCGAGGCCTGGGGCTCACTAAGCCTAAGGGCTGGGGCGCCCCAGGCCCGGGGCTCCCAAACCTAAGGGCTGATGCGTCCCAGGCCTGGGTCTCCATAAGCCTAAAGGGTGGGGCGCCCCAGACCTGAGGCTTCCAAAGACTAAGGGCTGGGGCGTCCCAGGCCTGGGGCTCCCAAAGCCTAAGGGCTGGGGCTCCCCAGGCCTGGGGCTCCCTAAACTTAAGGGTTGGAGAACCCCAGCCTGGCGCTCCCAAAGCTAAAGGCTGGGGCGCCCCAGGCCTGGGGCTCCCAAAGCCTAAGGGCCGGGGCGCCCCAGGCCTGGGGCTCCCAAAACCTAAGGGCAATGGCAACTCAGGCCTGGGACTCCCTAAGCCTAAAGGCTGGGGCGTCCCAGTCCATGTGCTCCCTAAGCCTAAGTGCTGGGGCGCCCCAGGCCTGGGGCTCCCTAACCCTAAGGACTGTGGTGCTCCGTAAGCCTACGTGATGGGGCGCCCCAGGCCTGGGGCTCCCAAACCCTAAGGGCTGTGGTGCCCAAGGCCTGGGGCTCCCTAAGCCTAAGGGCTGGCAAACCCCAGACCTGGGACTCCCAAGACTAAGGGCTGGGGCGCCTCAGACCTGGGGCTCCCAAACCTAAGGGCTGGGACGCCGCAGGCCTGGGGCTCCCAAGACTAAAAGCTGGGGCGCAACAGACCTGTGGCTTCCAAAGACTAAGGGCTGCGGCGTCCCAGACCTCGGGCTCCCTAAGCCTAAGGGCTGGGCGCCACAGGCTTGGGGCTCCCTAAGCCTAAGGGCTGGGGCGCCCCAGGCCTGGGGCTCCCAAAACCTAATGGCAGGGGCGCCCCAGGCCTGGGGCTCCCTAAGCCTAAGGGCTTGGGCGTCCCAGGCCAGGTGCTCCCTAAGCCTAAGTGCTGGGGAGCCCCAGGCCTGGGGCTCCCTAAGCCTAAGGGCTGTGGTCTCCCAGGCCTGGGGCTCCCTAAGCCTAAGGGCTGGGCGCCCCAGGTCTGGGGCTCCCTAAGCCTAAGAGCTGGGGCGCCCCAGGCTTGTGGCTCCCTAATCCTAAGGGCTGGGGCACCCCAGGCATGAAGCTAACAAAGCCTAAGGTCTGGGACGCCACAGGCCTGGGTCTCCCAAAGCCTAAGGGCTTGGGCGTCCCAGGCCAGGTGCTCCCTAAGCCTAAGTGCTGGGGAGCCCCAGACCTGGGGCTCCCTAAGCCTAAGGGCTGTGGTGCCCCAGGCCTGGGGCAACCTAAGCCTAAGGGCTGGGGCGCCCCAGGCGTGAGGCTCCCTAAGCCTAAGGGCTTGGGCGTCCCAGGCTTGTGGCTCCCTAATCCTAAGGGCTGGGGCACCCCAGGCATGAAGCTAACAAAGCCTAAGGTCTGGGGCGCTACAGGCTTGTGGCTCCCTAATCCTAAGGGCTGGCCACCCCAAGCATGAAGTTAACAAAGCCTAAGGTCTGGGGCGCCACAGGCCTGGGTCTCCCAAAGCCTAAGGGCTTGGGCGTCCCAGGCCAGGTGCTCCCTAAGCCTAAGTGCTGGGGAGCCCCAGGCCAGGGGCTCCCTAAGCCTAAGGCCTGTGGTGCCCCAGGCCTGGGGCAACCAAAGCCTAAGGGCTGGGGCGCCCCAGGCGTGAGGCTCCCTAAGCCTAAAGGCTGGGCGTCCCAGGTCTGGGGCTCCTAAAGCCTAAGGGCTGGGGCGCCCCAGGCTTGTGGCTCCCTAAGCCTAAAGGCTGGGGCGCCCCAGGCATGAAGCTAACAAACCTAAGTTCTGGGGCGCCACAGGCCTGGAGCTACCAAAACCTAAGGGCAGTGGCGCCCCAGGCCTGGAGCTCCCTAAGCCTAAGGGCTTGGGCGTCCCAGGCCAGGTGCTCCCTAAGCCTAAGTGCTGGGGAGCCCCAGGCCTGGGGCTCCCAAATCTTAAGAGCTGTGGTGCCCCAGGCCAGGGGATCCCTAAGCCTAAGGGCTGGGGCGCCCCAGGCCTGAGGCTCCCTAAGCCTAAGGGCTGGGCGCCCCAGACCTGGGGCTCCCTAAGCCTAAGGGCTTGGGCGCCCCAGGCATGGAGCTAACAAAGCCTAAGGGCTGGGGCGCCCCAGTCATGGGGTTACCAAAGCCTAAGGGCTGTGGTGCCCCAGGCCTGGGGCTCCCAAAGCCTATGGCTAGGGCGCACCATTCCTGGGGCTCCCAAAGCCTAAATGCTGGGGCGCCCCAGGCCTGGGGCTCCCTAAGCCTAAGGGTCCAGGCGACCCATTCCTGGGGCCCCCTAAGCCTAAGGGTTGATGAGTCCCAGGCCTGGGTCTCCCTAAGCCTAAGGTCTGGGGCGCAACAGACTTGACGCTTCCAAAGACTAAGGGCTGGGGTGTCCCAGGCCTGGGGCTCCCTAAGCCTGAGGGCTGAGGCCCCACAGGCCTGGGTCTCCCAAAGCCTAAGGGCTGGGGCGCCCCAGGCCTGGGGCTCCCAAAACCAAAGGGCAGGGGCGCCACAGGTCTGGGGCTCCCTAAGCCTAAGGGCTTGGGCGTCCCAGGCCAGGTGCTCCCTAAGCCTAAGTGCTGGTGAGCCCCAGGCCTGGGGCTCCCTAAGCCTAAGGGCTGTGGTGCCCCAGGCCTGGGGCTCCCTAAGCCTAAGGGCTGGGGCACCCCAGGCCGGGACTCCCAAAGACTAAGGGCTGCGGCGCCCCAGGCCTGGGGCTGCCAAAGCCTAAGGGCTGGGGACCCACAGGTCTGGGGCTCCCTAAGCCTAAGGGCTGTGGCGCCCCAGGCCTGAGGCTCCCTATGCCTAAGGGCTGGGGCGCCCCAGGCGTGGGGCTCTCTAAGCCTATGGGCGGGGGCTCCCCAGGCCTGGGACTCCCAAAGCCTAAGGGCAGGGGCGCCCCAGGCCTGGGGCTCCCTAAGCCTATGGGCTGGGGCGACCCACCTGGGGTTCCCAAAGTCTAAGGGCTGTGGCGTGCCAGGCATGGGGCTCCCTAAGGCTAAGGGCTGGGGCGCCCCAGGATTTGGGCTCCCAAAGCCTAAGGGCTGGGGCGCCCCATGCCTGGTGCTCCCTAAGCCTAAGGGCTGGGGCACCCCAGGCATGGGGCTCCCAAAGCCTAAGTGCTGGGGCTCCCCAGGCCTGGGACTCCCAAAGAATAAGCGCTGGGGCGCCCCAGGCCTGGGGCTGCCAAAGCCTAAGGGCTGGGGTGTCCCAGGCCTGGGTCTCCATAAGCCTAAGGGCTGAGGCGCCCCAGACCTGAGGCATCCAAGACTAAGTGCTGGGGCGTCGCAGGCCTGCGGCTCCCTAAGCCTAAGGGCTGGGCCTCCCCAGGCCTGCGGCTCCATAAGCTTAAGGGTTGGAGCACCCCAGCCTTGGGCTCCCTAAGCCTAAGGGATTGTCTGCCACAGGCCTGGGGCTCCCTAAGCCTAGGGCTGGAGCGCCCCAGGCCTGGGGCTCCCAAAGCCTAAGGGCAGGTGAGCCTCGGGCTGGGGCTCCCAAAACCTAAGGGCAGGGGCGCCCCAGGCCTGCGGCTCCCTAAGCCTAAGGGCTGGGGCATCCCAGGCCAGGTGCTCCCTTAGCTTAAGGACTGGGGTGCCCCAGGCCTGGGGCTCCCTAAGCCTAAGGGCTGTGGCGCCCGAGGACAGGGGCTCCTTAAGCCTAAGGGCTGGGGCGCCCCAGGCGTGGGGCTCCCTAAGCCTAAGGGCTGGGCGCTCCAGGCCTGGGGCTCCCAAAGCCTAAGGGCTGGGGCGCCCCAGGCCTGTGGCTCCCTAAGCCTAAGGGGTTGGGCACCCCAGGCATGGGGCTCCCAAAGCCTAAAGCATGGGGCGCCCCAGGCATGGGGCTACCAAAGCCTAAGGGCTGGGGCGCCCCAGGTCTGGGTCTCCTAAACCTAAGGGCTGGGGCGCTCCAGGCCTGCGGCGCCCTAAGCTTAAGGGCGGGGACCCCCCACCTGGGGCCCCCTAAGCCTATGGCTGATGCGTCCCAGGCCTGGTTCTCCCTAAGACTAAGGGCTGGGGCGCCCCAGACCTGAGGCTTCCAAGACTAAGTGCTGAGTCGTCCCAGGCCTGCGGCTCCCTAAGCCTAAGGCTGGGGCTCCCCAGGCCTGGGGCTCCCTAAGCTTAAGGGTTGGAGCACCCCAGCCTGGGGCTCCCTAAGCCTAAGGGATTGGCCGCCAAAGGCCTTGGCTCCCTAAGCCTAGGTCTGGAGCGCCCCAGGCCTAGGGCTCCCAAAGCCTAAGGGCTGGTGAGCCCTGGGCTGGGGCTCCCAAAACCTAAGGGCAGGGGCGCCCCAGGCCTGGGGCTCCCTAAGCCTAAGGGCTGTGGCGACCGAGGCCAGGGGCTCCCTAAGCCTAAGGGCTGGGGCTCCCCAGGCCTGTGGCTCCCTAAAAGTAAGGGCTGTGGCGCCCCAGGCCAGGGGCTCCCTAAGCCTAAGGGCTGGGGCGCCCCAGGCGTGGGGCTCCCTAAGCCTAAAGGCTGGGGCGCCCCAGGCCTCGGGCTCCCAAAGCCTAAGGGCTTGGGTGCCCCAGGCCTGGGGCTCCCTAAGCCTAAGGGCTGGGGCGCCCCATTCCTGGAGCCCCTTAAACCTAAGGGCTGATGCGTCCCAGGCCTGGGGCTCCCTAAGCCTAAGGGCTGGGTCGCCCCAGACCTGAGGCTTCCAAAACTAAGGGCTGGGGCGTCCCAGGCCTGGGGCTCCTTAAGCCTAAGGGCTGGGGCTCCCCAGGCCTGGGGCTTCCTAAGCTTAAGGGTTGGAGCACCCTAGCCTGGGGCTCCCTAAGCCTAAGGGCTGGGGCACCACAGACCTGGGGCTCCCTAAGCCTAGGGCTGGGGCGCGCCTGGCCCGGGGCTCCCAAAGCCTAAGGGCTGGGGAGGCCCGGGCCTGGGGCTCCCAAAACCTAAGGGCAGGGACGCCCCACGCCTGGGGCTCCGTAAGCCTAAGGGCTGGGGCGCCTCAGGCCACGAGCTCCCTAAGCTTAAGGGCTGGGGCGCCCCAGGCCTGGGGCTCCCTAAGAGTAAGGGCTGTGGCGCCCCAGGCCAGGGGCTTCCTAAGCCTAAGGGCTGGGCCGCCCCAGGCGTGGGGCTCCCTAAGCCTAAGAGCTGTGGTGCCCCAGCCCAGGGGCTCCCTAAGCCTAAGGCTGTTCGGCAAACCAAACTGAGCTCAGGGGGAGCTGGTCTGTGGGTTATTTTAGCCAGAAAGTGAGCAGTTTGAACTCACCAGCCACCACTCCAAGGGAGAAAGAGGAGGTTTTCTGCTCCCATGGACTTACAGTCTTCGAAGTGGCAGGGAGCATTTCTATGCCTCCTATGATTAGGATCTCGGAGGGTGAGGGTGGAGTTGGTTCGGACCTGTCTTCAGGCCATTTCCCATAAGGGCTTCCAGCAGTGGCTCTGCCTTCAGGAATGTCTGATGACCTTGAGGGCAGCAAAGTCCTAAACACACTCTGGCAGTGGTTCTCAACTTTCCTAATACAGGTCCTCTTGTTGTGGTGATGCCCCCCTCCCCCAATCATTAAATGATTTTCTTGCTACTTCATCACTGTAATTTTGCTACAGTTATGAATTGGGTGAGCCCTGTGAAAGGGTCATATGACTCCCAAAGGGGTCGCAACCCACAGGTTGAGAACCACTGCACTAAGTGTTCCCCTCCCAGGCAGCCCTACCAGTGTCTGGTGTGCATAGTTCTGTGAGGTGAGAGAAATGGACTTAGTGTCTGCTTCTGGTGACAGTTGATGTGGGTGGGCTTTCTCCCTATGTCAAATCCCTCTCAGGCCATTTGTCACCACAACAGAGGGAGCCATGCACAAAAAAGCAAGAAGAGGATGCACCACAGCAGGACAGCAAGCAGAACAAAGATTGAATAAGCACAATTCACTTCAATCATGAATCGGGTGCCCTTGAGATGTGAGGAAGACCCCAGTCTAGTGACATTAGATCAGGTTTAGGGATTGAGTGAAGGGACCCCTCTTGGCTCCCCACAGTCCCTATTTTGCTTTCCCATTGACCCTGACCCTTGCATTGTGATTGGTCCTTATTCCAGCATGATGGTTGGTTTCATAACCACGGCATATGGGAATGTATTAGTCCATAGGTTATACAGGCACAGCCTCTTGAATGGGTAAGTGAGGAGGCGATTTGGGCTTGCTCATGCCGACCTCTAGTTGTCCTTGACATGACTGGTAGAATGGATCATGTGAAGTGATTTGAGATTGGCGTTGAGATCTGATAGGTCATGCAGACTTCTAGCTGATCCTGGCAGTACCCTATTTTAAGGAAACAGAATGTTTGGCGTTTAAGTCTTATTTGAGCTTAAATTTTGAGCAATAGGCTGTGGCTCACAGTGAGAGTCTATGTGGAGACCCTACATCCATTTTGAGGGGCCACAGATTCAGCCGCCATTGAGTTCTTTCCTACTGCTGACTGGCAGTGGAAAGCTTGTCCCTCAGGCAGTGTGCTTGCGTCCACTCCCCGGGCCAGACTCAACGATATACGGTAGTGTGCACATCCCAATGAAGGTCCCGCTCATGCTCTCACAGGCCCTCCTGAAACTCCATGAATTGATCTGTCTTCAGTCACAATTTTGTGACAAAGTTGTTTGTTTTCTATGTCTTGTTTAAGTTTTCAGGAGCCCAGGTGGTAATGCTGGATAGTGTTGGACTATTAAGAGCAAGGTCGCTGGTTCAAAGCCACTAGTCATTCCACAGGAGAAAGATGAGGTTATTGCTTCCTGGAAAGGTAGCAACTTCAGGATCTCTACACAGAGTCATTATGAGTCAGAGTCAGCAGGACAGAATGGGTGTCATTTTATTTAAGTCACTGTGGCTGTGGGTCCTTCCGACACCATTTTGGCCTTATGCGGATGCTTTCCTTCATCAAGAACAGCGGTTTGTGCCTTTTTCTTGTGTAAAACTTAGCAAAGGAGTTCCTAATAAAAAATAGTTGAATTGGGAGTCTTTTGCCCCTTAAAACAAAGTAATTACATAAATAGAAACGCGACTATGGTGCTAATAACCAGTTGGAGAGTTGAGAGAGCTGAACTCTCAATCCTGATAGAAACCCATTGTGACTGAGCACCTGCTCAAGGTCATCCACAGCCTATGAGGTTGAGCCTATGTGTTTGGGAGTAATTGTGTACATAAAGTTAACAATTTATCTTTCTAAAGATTCTGTCTAAAACTTACTTTAAATAATAAGTTTCCCCCTGGGCTAGGTAAAGTTCAGAGAGTTTAACCCCCTAGTATCCACCCCCTCTCAGCATTCATCATGTTAGGCCAGAGGAGGCAAATCACACCAACTACCCAGGGAGCATTGCTTCCAAAAGCACATTGCCTGTGCCGGGGCAGAGGGGAGGTACCCGGACCAGAAATGCTGACAGAGTGGAACCAGAGAGCTCAGCCCCCAGCTTCCCGAGGGAGCAGCTGTGATGGTTCACTTCTGGATCAATATGTTTAAGCAAAGGCCAAGGGCATGACTTGGGCAGCACGAAAAGCAGATGTGCAGAGGTTGTTCACTACATTCCAGAAATTCACACACTCTCCGGAGGCTCCTTGGCTCAATGGCAGGAAGTCATTGGTGGCTTCCACCTTCAATCCCAAAAGGTCACTGCCGTCCAGTAGATTCCAACCACAGTGACCCTATATGGAGTTTTCAAGATTGTAAATCTTCATGGGAGCCAGCAGTCTCATTGTCCCCCTTGGGACAGGGAGCTAGCAGCCCGTTTTGCCACCAGGGCTCCTTCCTCTGTAATTCTGGATCCAGTCCCTCCGAATATCCTGCCCTGCCCTTGTCTAGGCTTCTTAAATGCGTTCCACGCTGCTTATGTTAGTCTGGGTGCATTTGAGAAACAAATCCACAGAAACACGTATGTATAAGAGAGTTGCATGTAAAGGGTGATTGCACATCAAGAAAACATGCTCGCATGTGCTTATGCACCCGCTTTGTCTTCAGCGATCATGTTGGGGTAGGCTGGTGTGCTTTTTCTATGTGGGCTTTGTTGTTTCTTAGCTAGATGGTCCCCTGTTTATCTTCCAGTCTTTAAGACCCCAGATGCTATATCCTTTGATAGCCGGGCACCATGGTGCTTAACTACTACACCACCAGGGTTCATTAGCATGTGACTTATCTCCTGTCATTCACACTAGATGCTCAAAATAGCAGGAGAACAGGTTTCTCCTTTGTGGCCACACCAGGTACTGACAGAACCAAGAACAGAGACACAGTTATATATCTTGACTATCATTTGCATATTATATGCCAGGAATCCCTAGGAAGTGTCTTGGAATTGTTCTACTCTGGTTCAAATTTCACACACCCTCGCAGTTTCCATACTGACTCTGCCAAACCCCTAGTAACTGATTTGCACCTCCTATCAACTTGGAGAAAACACCCTATGCCAGATATAGAAGTGGACATACTTGGTACCCAGAAAACCTGTTCAGTGTTTTGAGGGCGGCTCAGCAAACAAAATGGGCACAGTGATTAAGCATTCAGCTGCTAACACAACGGTCAACTCTGTAGTGGTTCTGCAAGAGAAGGATATGGTAGTTGACCCCCCAAAAGAGTTACAAACTTGGAAACCCTACGGGTATTTGTATAGGGTCGCTATGTGTTCCAATTGAGATGATTGTCATAGGTTGGGTTTGGTTTAACCCGTCTTACTGAGTATATACATACTCATTCTTTACACGCGATCAGTTACTTTAGAGGAAAAAGACATGCCTGTCCCAGAACAATCCAAGGACTGGTAAAGGCAACACCCACAAAGACACTCCCTCTGCCTGCCTAACTCTAAAATGCTGCCCATAAAACACTCTGCCTGGTAATATGTGGGCAGCACACTGGGGAGGTGCAGCAAATTTGTGTTGAATGTATGAGGCCATTTCATAGTTTGGTTGCACGATCAGGGTGTCTGTTATAAAGCCCATCTCTTTGACTCCACCTCTCAGCAGAGATGAACACAAGCTTCCCGTTTTTTTTCTCGGCAATGTCCTTGTCAAATAAAAGTTCCTTGTAGATCAGTAACTTGCCACAGAGCAAAACATATGGGAAGAGGCTCATCTTTCTCCTGGCTATGAAATAGAATGGCAAGCCCTTCCCTTCAACACACACACACACACACACACACACACACACACACACACATGCGTGCACACACACCCCTGCCTTACAACTACATTCGGTTGATTAGCAAACAAAGCTCTACAACCCAACTATGTGTTTTTCTTCTCCAGAGGAATGACGGACTTATATACCCTGCATTGTCTTTTTTAATGGAATTACCCCAGTTCTCCTCACCTTTTCGTAGATAGTGCAGTGAACTATTAGATAACTGCAGGTATTGAAAACTAGTATTGACTTCCAGTTTGTGTCACCTTTGGCTTTGAGCACCCTCCACTTCTCTAGTAAGCTTTCCATTGCTTTGGGGAAATTTTCTCTCTCTGAATTTATTATGTGAGGGGGGTAGTGTAATAATCAATGTGCCTATGGAGGACTATCCTTCATGACCTAAACTCATTAAGGGGCAGTGCCTGATGGAGCATCAGGTTGGAGGAAGGCTTATTAACAACCTGCATTATACAGATGACACAATTTTGCTGAAAATGAGAAGGACTTGATTCACTTGCTGTTGAAGATGAAGGATTAAAGCCTTCAGTTTGGATTATGATTCAATGTAAAGAAAGCCCAGACCCTCACAACTGGACCTATTGATAACATCATGATAAATGGAGGAAAGATCGAAATTGTCAAGGATTTTGTCTTGCTTGAATCCACAATCAATTCTCATGGAAGCAGCAGAGAAGAGAACAAATGACACATTTCACTAGTCAAATCTGCTACATGAGACCTCTTTAAAGTGTTGAAAAGCAAGAGATTACTTTGAGGACTGGGGCGGGTTGACCCAGGCCATGGTATTTTCAACTGTCTCATATTCATGTGAAAGTTGAACACTGAATAAGGAAGACCAAAGAAGAATAGATATATTTGATTAGTATTGATGTAAAAGAGTAATGAATGTACCATGGACTGCCAAAAGAACAAACCCATCTAACTTGGATGAAGTACAGCCAGAATGTTCCTCATGGCAAGGATAATGAGACTTCGCCTTAACTTTGACATGTTGTCCGGAGAGATCAGTCCCTGGAGCAGGACATCGTGTTCTGGAAAGTAGAGGGGCAATGAAAAAGAGGAAGGCCCTCAACAAATGGGATTGACACAGTGGCTGCAACAATGGGCTCAAACTTAAGAACAACTGTGAGAATGGTACAGGACCGGGCAGTGTATGATTATGTTGTATGTATGGTCACAATGAATCCAAACCCTCCCTATGACACTGAACAACAACAACAACCACCACCTGACTGAATCCTCTGGGAGGACTCTTGAATGTGAGAAAATGGAACGACGCCAGAGGAAGGATTGGAGGATGTCTTAAGTTCTTGTCTTAATCTCCTTAACCAAAAATTATCCAACAAGTCAGTAGCCTTAAAACACTTTTCCCCCTGCTTTGGAGCTTACAGGTTCAAATTTGGGGTGCGACTCTAGGTCAGGGTCCTTCTTTGTGGATACCAGAAAGTTCCTTGGCATTCCTCGCTATTTTTCTCCCCGTACTGTGTGTTACTGGGTCTATCCTGGCCTTTAACTCAGAAGTGTTTAGGTTTAGGCTCAAGCCTATTCTCATATGGCCTCATTTTTTTTAACATTTTATTAGGGACTCATACAACTCTTATCACAATCCATACATATACATACACCAATTGTATAAAGCACATCTGTACATTCTTTGCCCTAATCATTTTCTTTTTTTTACATTTTATTAGGGGCTCATACAACTCTTATCACAATTCATACATATACATACATCAACTGTATAAAGCACATCCGCACATTCCCTGCCCCAATCATTCTCAAAGCATTTGCTCTCCACTTAAGCCCTTTGCATCAGGTCTCCTTTTTTTTCCTCTCCCTCCCCCCTTCGCCTTCCCTCATGTACCCTTGGTAATTTATACATTGTTATTTTGTCATATCTTGCCCTATCCCGAGTCTTCCTTCCCCCCCTTCTCTGCTGTCAATCTCCCAGGGAGGAGGTCACATGTGGATCCTCTTAATCAGTTCCCCCTTTCCAACCCACTCACCCTCCACTCTCCCAGCATCGCCCCTCACACTTTTGGTCCTGAAGGTATCATCCACCCTGGATTCCCTGTGCCTCCCGCCCCCATATGCACCAGTGTACAACCTCTGCCATATCCAGCCCTGCAAGGTAGAATTTGGATCATGGTAGTTGGGGGCAGGAAGCATCCAGGATCTGGGGGAAAGCTGTGTTCTTCATCGGTACTACCTCGCACCCTGACTGACCCATCTCCTCTTCTAAACCCCTCAATGAGGGGATCTCCAGTGGCCATAGGGCCTCATTTATATTACAAAAGAACTCCATTCTTTTCAAACAGGATCATGTCCACCAAGGTTCAAATTTCTCACATATTTTGAGGGGGCTACAGATCAATCCATAATGGTTCTTTTGGGTAGCTGTAACAAATGGCTACCAATTGAGTGACTTAAACAGCAGGCATTTGTTCTCTCACTTTTCTGAAGGGCAAAGGGTTAAAATTAAGGTGTGGGCAAGATTCATTCCTTCTGAGAGCTCTGAAGGAGAATCAAAGTAGCCTCTCTCTGCTTCTGGTCACTGCTGCTAATCCTTGATATTTCTTGGCTTATAGATGCACTGATCCAATCTCTGCCAGTGTCTTCACACGGGGTCTCTGTGTGCCCAGTCCTCTTCTTATAAGAACACACCAATCAGTGCATGTAGCATCCATCTGAAATCTAAACCCAGAAAGATGGAGCTCTTGAAATCCTTAACTAAGCACATCTGCCAAGACCTCCTCTCCAAGTAAGGCCATAGCCTCAGGTTCCATGTGAACATGAATGGGTGTGTGTGAATGTGATTTAATGTACTACAGAGGGCACGCTTTGGCCTCAGGAGGAGTGTTTCGCCAGTACCTGCTTCACAGCCCTGAGATTGCTCAGGCATTTGCCACATGTTCTTGTCTTCCCACCATTTATCCACCAATAGGCCTTTTTCCCTAAGTTAGTCAAGCGTCAGTTTCTGTCACTTGTGATCATGACCCTCCCTCCCCCCCAGGTCACAAATTTAAACTGATACAGGCGGTTTCTTTAATGGGCACTATGTTATTCTGACTAGCAAGCAATCCTAAGGAGGGAGGATGAATCAGCAAGAACCCACTTGCTTCATCTAGCTTCAGGGCAGTCCACAGAGGATTGATCCCTGAGCCACTAACGAATTTTGCAACTGTCACAGAACAATGCAAATAAGTAAGATCCACATCTGCTGAACACCATCATGAGGTCAAACTGTGTGTAAATAAATGCCTGTTTCAAGGAGTGAGTAAATCCTTAGGTAAGGAGTGACAGGGCTTTGTTGGCAGAAACACAGCAAGGCATTATGGGTCGGATATTAATGAACTCATGCTCCTGGGCCTCACAGAGCCCCAGCTCAACTGCTTCAGCTTGTTGACAAACTGAACTCAGGGTACCCGGAGAGAGCACTACCATTTTGATGAACAGGGTTGGTTGGGGATGATGCTTCCTAACTTGCATTTTAATATAAATTTGATGCTTCATTTGAGCAATGTGGAAAGAGCATTCAGATAAAAGAGAGGGACAAACATCAAGTGACCAGAGGATGAAACTTCTATCTAATCTGTGCCCACTGGAATTGCTTCGTGGGAAGGTATTTTTTGGGGGTGTGGGGTTGTTCCCCTACCCTGCTCCAAGCCTTCCTCCTCATGCCCACCCCCACGCCAGCATACATCCTACTGGGAGAATGTCTCTGAAGAATGAAGTTTTAATAAATGAAGCTTTAATGAGCCTGATAGTCTGCCTAAGACCCCTTCAAATTGTAGTCTTTCATTTGTATTCTTCCATCCTTTTTGAAGAAATGAACCTGATGGCAGGTAGTATGTTTCCTTTCCAGGATGAGCTGATAGAGCCTCACGCTGCTGCAGTGGGAGGTGAAACATTAAAAGGCCCTCTGTGGCTATGAGACATGCCCACTCTCCAAGAGACACTGGGCAGGTTTGCTGAAGCTCCTCAGAATTGACTAGTGGCCCTGGTCCACCCATCTCAACCAACCCAGTCTTCATTTGCACTGCATGCCCTCTCTGAGCTCCAACTGCATGCTTCATTTGAGGATGACAAAGCCTCTATTGTCTGAGAAGATGCGCAGACATATAAACTAATAAATGCTCCCCCTGTCCCCGGGGAGTGTGAAATTCTCCCATCATGACCCACCAGCTTCCCTGGAAATTCCTGTCTTAACTCAGGCACTTAATATCAATGGTGTCTCTGCTTCCTTCCTTCTTGCACACCCCACCCCCAGGCATTAACTCTCATCCTTCCTCTCCCTAAAATATACTTTGAATCTATTCACTTCATGCCATCCCTACTGCCCCAAGGTGTGTCTTGCATTGACTATGAAACTAGATTCTGTATCCATTTTCCAGGGCTGTCAAAACAAAGCATCGTAAATCAGGTGGCTTTTAAGAACAGTCCACCACCTGTCTATCAGTTCGTGGTGCAGTGGTAGCTAGAGTGTTGCTGTGAAATTGGAAGCCGTGCCACCGATATGACAAACCCCAGAAGGGTCAGCAATGATGGGCAGGCTTCAGTGGAACGTCGAGCCCTGTGGTGCTCAACCTTCCTTTAATACAATTCTTCATGTTGTAGTGACCCCCAACCATAAAATCATTTTCCTTGCTACTTCATAACTGTAATTTTGCTACTGCCATGAATCGGGTGACTCGTGTTAAAATGTCGCTGGACCCCAAAATGGGTCACAACCCACAGATTGAGAACCACTGCTCTAGCCTAAGGCAGACTAGGAAGAAAGACCTGGTGATCTACTTCCAAATATTAACAAATGAAAGTCTTATGGGTCACAACAAAATATGGTCCTATAGAGTGCTGGAAGATGAGCCACTGACCTGCACACAACAGCTACAAAAATAGACTCAAACACACCAACAAAGGCCTGCTGAACTCCAAAGCCCTAACAAACCCACTGCCCTCAAGTCCATGCCAACTCATAGCCGCCCTATAGGACAGGGGCGAACTGTGTATTAGTCTGGGTATGCTAGAGAAAATCGAGGGAGACTCATGTGTATGAGAGAGAGTTGGTGGTTTTTAAAAATCATTTCCCTATTATTTAATCATTATATTAGGGATTCATACAACTCTTATCACAATCCATCCATCCATCCATTATAAAGCACATTTATACATTCATTGCCCTCATCATTGTCAAAGCATTTGCTCTCCACATAAGCCCCTGGCACCTGCTCCTCATTTTTCTCCTCCCTCCCCACTCCCCCCTCCTTATGAACCCTTGATAATTTTATTGGGGGCTCATACAATTCTTATCACAGTCATTCCATCCATCCATCCATTCATCCATCCATCCATCCATCCATCCATCCATCCATCCACCCATTGTGTGTCAAGTGCATTTGTACATGTGTTGCCCTCATCCTTCTCAAAATATTTGCTTTCTACTTGAGCCCTTGGTATTAGCTCCTCATTTCCCCACTTCCATCCTCCTCCCCCTCCCTCATAAATCCTTGATAATATATAAATTATTTTGTCATATCTTACACGTCAAACATCTCACTTCCCCCACTTTTCTGTTGTCCGTCCCCCAGGGCAGAGGTTTTATGTAGATCCTTGTAATTGGTTCACTCTTTCTACCCCACCTTCCCTCCACCCTCCTGGTATTGCCACTCTACCCACTGGTCCTGAAGGGATCATCTGTCGTGGATTCCCTGTGTTTCCAGCTCCTGTCTGTACCAGAGTACATGTTCTGGTCTAATTCTACCTTATAAGTCCAGAGAGAGAGTTTTATATCAATCAGAAATTGTACATTAAGCAAACGTCCCAGCCCAGTGCAGATCAAATCCATAAGTCTGATATTAGCCCATATGTCTGATACCAATCTATAAATTCCTTTCAGACCCATAAAACCTGTGCAGTGATGCAGAATGCAGGATAATCACAGGCCAATGGGTGGAAAGTCTTGTGGATCCAGTGGCATTGTAAGCATCTCAGTGCTGGCAGCGATCTCTCTGAGGCTTCTTTGGCTTCAGAGGTCTGATCGCATCCATTTGGCTTGCCTTCTGCAATGTCTCCCAAGGAGTAGCAGAGAGAGAGAGAGAGAGAGAGAGAGAGAGAGAGAGAGGTCTTCCACCTCCAAGGAGGAAGTACCAGATTTCTCAGAGTTCTCAGGAGAAGGCTATGCCCACATAAAAATCTAACTGACTATCTCCAGATTGGCAGCCTACACTCCACGCCTACACTCCTAATCCTTAACTCGACACAAGATTAGGTGACTACCACAGGCTCCTAATCCATAACAAGCCCATTTATTTTTTCCCTGCATACCGACACCAATCCATTACCCAAAGCTTTACCCAATGGGTGGAGATCTACTTCTAAAACATGAATATAGAAAATTCGCTTTTGCTTGAAGGCTCTCAAGGAAATGCTCACTGAAAACTCCATCCTATTATCTCACCTCCCCCAAATTAGTCTTCTTCTGGGCTTTCAGTCACACCAAGATCTCTCCTGCCCCAAGGCCTTTACATGCACTGTCATCTCTTCCAAGCCCTGAAGTGCCAAGTTCAAAGTTCCAGTTAATCTCCCTGATGCTGAATTTTAAGAACTGTGTGTGTGGGAGGGAAGGGGTTGGGCTGTGTGTTGAACTGCTGGGTTTTGGAGCCATTTGTTATGCAACCTCATTTTGTCAGTGACTGGTTAATTAATGCAGCATTCATTTGCCCTTCTTCCACTCACAGCACATGGCTTGTATCTTTGGGATCACTCTTCCACCATGCTCCATCTCCATGCTTATGCTGGCATTGACCCACTCTGCCAGCTCCAGGCCTGCCTTGTTAGGGCATGACTTTCCTCTGTCCAAAGTGACTGGGTCAGACTCACTATGTGACTCATGCTAGGTTAATGGTATCTAACCCTAAAAATGCCCCAGAAACAATTACCCCATTGCCAATGAGTCCATTTTGAATCATAGAAGGCCCCTGTGGGGTTTCTCAGACTGTAAATATTTATGTGAGCGGAAAGTTCCATCTTTTTCCCTATGAGGTAGCTGGTAGGGTAGCACTGCCAACCTTGCAGTTAGCAATCCAATGCTTACCTGATAGTACCACCAATGATTAGAAAGGAAAAGAGCCTCTATCTAATAGAATTCCTGAGCTTCTAGATAAAACTACAGCTGTCATCAGGAAGCCTGCGTGAAACTCAAAAGGAAACAGCATTGAAAGGAAAAGGTTCAAACTCTGATGGTATCAACTGAGTGCCAGAACCCAGCTATTCCTGATGCTCTGTCCCCAGACTTACATATTCCATAGACCTACCCATTAATTCCTTCTCCTGTTCCTTCCCTTCTCACGCCCCAAGGTACTTTGACTTAGCTTTGAAGGCACTCACAACTTCACGGGTTCTGACTTGCACAGGTGTCTCCTTGCTTCCAGTTCAGTCCTGACATTGTCCCTATCTTTAGCCATGTTAGGCTTGCGTCCTAGAGCTTTCCTTTGCTTGTCTCCCTATTGCTCTTGTCCTATGAAGTCTGTGGCTTTATCTTTAAGTCTAAGTCCTGCCCTTCCGCTTTCGTAGAAATCTGTCTCTGTATCTTGGCTCGTGGCAGGTTGTGTCCTTCAAAGATGACTGTCCTAATGTTGCACATCGCACATTCTCTTGTTACAAGATGAGTTTGTGTTCATTTTTCCAGAAACAGGGCCTGCTTTCCCACTTCCTTGCATCTTGGCAGGCTTTTGACTATGGCAGAAGTGTTGCTCTGTGACTTCCACCTGGTCGTATTGGGTTGTTCACCATTGGGACCCTGTCAGGATATTGCAAGGAAGACCAAGCCAAATGAAAATGTCACATATAGGGTTCTTCTTGAGCTCCAACCAATAGAAGTATCAGTCGTGTGAGGGAGTGAGTCTTAAGAGAGCTGCAGCCTCTGTCTTTGAGCTACCCCAGCTAATGCTTGATGAAGCCAATACTAGTGTCCTCACTGAGCTCTGCCCAGATTGCAGATTTGTGAGCAAAATTGATATTATCATTACTTTAAGATGTTAATTGTGGGGATACTTTCTGTTAGCAGCAGATCATCAGAATACTGCCTAATCAGACTGCATTGCCAGTTTTACTCTCTCCCTCCATCTATCTATCTATCTATAGATATAGATATAGATATAGATATAGATATAGATATAGATATAGATATAGATGTAGATGTAGATGTAGATGTAGATGTAGATGTAGATGTAGATGTAGATGTAGATGTAGATGTAGATGTAGATGTAGATATAATATAGATTTAGATATAGATTTAGATATAGATTTAGATTTAGATATAGATTTAGATATAGATATCCTCCACTCATCTGACAGTTGGTTGTACTATAATGGTTTGTGTATTGTTATGATGCTGGAAGCTCTGTTCCCAGAATTTCAAATACCAGCAGGATTGCCCATGGTGGACAGGTTTCAGTGAAGCTTCTAGACTAAGACAGACAAGGAAGAGGGGCCTGACAGTCCACTTCCAAAAATTACTGAAAGAAAACCTTATGGATGACAAGAGAACACTGACTGACTAATGTGTTTTGGACACACTATCAGTGGACAATTGCTAGAGGAAGACAACATATTTGATGAAATAGAGGGACAGGGAAGATCCTTGTTGAGGCAGATTGACCTAATCGCTGCAACAATGGACTTCAACATTCAGGAATGTGTGACAATGGTGCCAGATAAGACAGCACTCCATTCCATTTCATATAAGGTCTCCATGGATCACAGTAGACTTGATGGCACTCTCTATATGTTTGTATTCAGTGACTTCCCAGAGGGCTGCTCTGCCTGGCAGCCTCTATTCTTCATGCTTCCAAATGGGGAGCACAACAGGTCCATAGCACTGATATTCCCCTCAATCCCCAGGTAAAGTAAGGAGGCATGAAACTAACTATGTTGTTCTCTTTGCCTTGTCTCTCTTCCTTTTCCCCTCCTCCAACAGGGCTAGAGGGGGTAAATACTTACCTTGCAGTCTAGAAGAGAATTTCTTCCACACCAAAATCTTCTCCTTCCTCAAAAGGCACATACATGCCTTTCTCCTTGTTTTGAATTAAAATGGCAGATGGGATGGTAGGAAAGAAAATGAACTAGTCTAACAGAATGGCCAAACAGATTTACCTTCCACATAAGAATGCAAATAACTCCTCAATCTTGTTATAGAGTCATGATATGATGAGCTCCATCAAAGCACAGTAGAACACCACGGAAGTCAGACCAGAAAGACAATATTGAGTTGATTTTGTATGAGAGATTCTAGTTGCTAATTATACTTTTCATAACAGACAGATGGCAGGTATAGAAGCCCAGACTTAAAATGTCTTTATCTAATTGCCTGCCTAAATATATATTTGCAATATGGTCTTCAAAGGGAATACTTTCTTTACCTTAAATTCCATTTCTTTTTCCGCTCTTTTATGTAATTTTATTTAAGTATCATTGATGTACAATAAACCGTAGTGTGTTTTGCTCTTTGAGGTTTTTAAAAAGAATCATTTTATTGGGGGTTCCTACAACTCTTAGTACAATCTATACATAAATCCACTGTGTACATTTGTTGCCATCATCATTCTCAAAACATTTGCTTTCTACTTGAGCCCTTGGTATTAGCTCCTCATTTCCCCTCCTTCCCCTTCCCCCTCCCTCATGGACCCTTGATAATTTATAAATTATTATTCTGTCCTATCTTACACTATCCGACATCTACCTTCACCCACTTTTTTGTTGTCCCTCCCTCATGGAGGAGGTTATATGGAGATCCTTGTAATCATATCCCTCTTTCTACCCCACCTTTCCTCCACCCTCCTGTTATTGCTACTCTCAGCACCGGTCCTGAAGGGGTCATCTGTCCTGGTTTCCCTGTGTTTCCAGTTCCTATATGGACCAGTGTATATTCTCTGGTCTAGCCAGGTTTGTAAGGTAGAATTGGGATCATGATAGTGGGCGCGGTAGCATTTAGGAACGAGAGGAAAGTTATATGTTTCATCGTTGCTACACTGCATCCTGACTGGCTCATCTCCTCCCAGCGACCCTTCTGTAAGGGGTTGTCCAGTTGCTTACAGATAGATCTTGGATCCCCTAACTGTACCCCCCCTCATTCACAATGATATGATTCTTTTTGTTCTTTATGACTGATACCTGATCCCTTCTACATCTTGTGATCACACAGGCTGGTGTGCTTCTTTCATGTACGCTTTATTGCTTCTGAGTTAGATGGCCACTTGTGAACCTTCTAGTCTTTAAAACCATAGACTATCTTTTGATAGATAGGCTCCATAAGCTTTCTTCACCTCATTTGTTTATACACCCACTTTTTGTCTTGAGTGATTGTGTCGGGAAGGTGACCATCATGGAATACCAGTTCCTTAAATTCCATATCTATAGGCTTAAGTCTTACCCACAGGAAGCCTATTTTTATTTTATCCCTGGAACAAAATCTTGCAATAATTTTCTCTTTTTGGGTAAGTCCATCCTGAATGACTTATCCTTTAACATTTACAAGAATTTATCTGTAACCAACCCCATTTACATAGTCTCATTCATGCTATTTCCACAATAATTGCTAATAACCCTATTTTTTAGAATCGGAAGAAAGCATCAGCATCAATATCCCATTGACACTGAGTTGATTTCAACTCATGGGTACCCTATAGGACAGAATAGTATTGCCTCATAGGTTTCCAAGGCTGAAAAAAAAATCTATTTATTGTGAGATGGGTGAAGGTTTACAGAATACATCCGTTTTCCATGTGACAGTTCACACATATTTTGCTTCATGATATTGACTGCAGTCTGCTCAACGTAATATCACTTATCGCACTTCCTCCTTGTATTTCCTGTCTCCATTCCCCCTTCTTTCCTGACCCTTCTGAACTTTATCTTTGAATAAATTATATCCTTTTGATTCAAATAGTTGATTAGTGTTACTTTTTACCTTATAGATCTACCTATTGCTTGGCTGAAGATTGAGCCAAGGGAGTGAGTTCAGTTCCAGATCTGAAGGTGCCTAAGGACAACAGTCTTGTAGGTTCCAAGAATCTCTCTCTGAGCAATACCCCTAAACTTTTAAAATAAGTTTAAACTTTGTTGCACATATTTCTCCTATTCTATCCCAAAATTCCAAAGCAAATTCATTATCATTGTGTTGAAGCTGACTCATAGAGACCCTACAAGATAGAATAGAACTTCACCCTTTCATTTTCCAAGGCTTAAATCTTTACCAGAGCAGACAAACTCATATTTCTCACATGGACCAACTGATAGGTTAGAAACACTTACTTTGTGGTTAGGAGCTCAATGAGGAGTCCACTCTGCCATTAGAGCTCGTTAAGAATGCTATCCAGGATTCCCTAATGCTATCCCTCTCAGATCAGTTGGTAGTGGCAATAAATGTAGATCTTAAAGGGGTCAGACTGCCACATCATAACTCTTCCTTGGGGAAGATGGTGGGTTTGAACTGCTGATTGATTAGCCCTTAAGTGCTTAATTACTGCCTCACCAGGGTTCTCCTTAACATCAGAACAGTGGACACTTATTGGTTTTTCTTGCTGGTCTCTGTTCCCTAAAAATTGCACTTCATCCACAGGGTTTTCTTCCACAACACACAGCTGCTAGTGTTTTTGGTTTTTTTCTCCACATGACTTCACCTTCCTGGTCAAAGTTGATGTGTCCAGTGCTAAACACACAATGAAAACATAGCCATATTTGCACACTACAAAATTTGAAGTGAGACAGCAAACTATTTGTTGAGTTTTTTGAATGACAGAAGTCTAAAAGGAAGTGTTATGATACAGGAAACAGTGAGTTTTGATGTCCAGGATCTATGCTGGGGACCCGGTTGGCACTCCGAATGACTATTCAAAGTGATGGTATGAATTCTCCTCTTACATGACCTACACATATAATAGATATAACCACTAAGTCCGTGATTTGACAAATGTCTTGTGTGATTGAGTTTTGGTTCCCCATAGGATTAGATCCTGAGACAAAGGTTTTAATTAAGCCATTTTTGGGGGAGATATCAATAAGGAAATGGGAAACAGAAAAGGGAAAGAAGGCAGCCAATGAAAAGTACATTATCAAACAATTTAAAATTGTGAGCAACTGGAGGTTAATCTACTGGAGACACTGTAGAAAATCCACTAGTTATTCTGCCCAGAATGTGAGGGAGTGTGGCTATTTGTCCAACAACTCCTATGGGTCATTGGTTAAGGGTTACTGCAGGAAGCAAGAATTAACTCCACAACCTCCTAAGCCATGCATGCTCAGGTACAGTGGTCTACAGAAACTAGAGAAAGCAGGAAGAGAGATGTGCTGGCCATTCAGAATTAGGCTAGCATGCCAAGTTGTCAGACATGTCAGGTTCTTGCACTATCATAACTTGTGAGATATACCACTGATATTTCAAACACAAGCATAGTTACCCGTGGTGGAAAATTTTCAGAAAAGCTTACAAGTTAAATAGACTAGAAAGAATAACCTGCCAATCTACATCTGAAAAAAATAGTGGTGTTTGTGGAGAGCATTGATAGCAGTGGAATATTGTTTCATATAGTGCAGGATGATGAACCCCTCAAGTTGGAAGACACTCAAAATATAATTGGGGAAGAGCTGTCTCCTCAAAGTAGTGTTGACCTTAGTGATATAAAGTTTCCAGGACCTATATTTGTTGATGTGGCAATGACTCAAAATGAGAAGAAACAGCAGTACTGCAATAACCACTAACAAGAAGATGGGATGCATGAAATATGGATCTAGAAAAATTGGAAGCCATGAAAAAATGGAACACATAAAGATCAAACACTCTAGGTGTTATTGAACTGAAATAGACTGGCATTGGCCATTTTGAATGTCATAATAATATGGTTTACATACCAGAGTAAAAAATTTGAAAGGAATGGATGACTTTCATGTTAAAAAAGAGAATGTTTCAACATCGATTCCAATGTTCACCATTGTTAGGTGTAGGATATATTACACCTACAAGGATGAATAATTAATAAAGTTATTATTCAAATTGACACACCAACCACTAATGCTAACAATAAAGCCATTGAGGATTTTTACCAACCTTTTCAGTCTGAAATTGATGAAACATGCAATCAAGATTACTGATGACTTGAATGCAAAAATTGGAAACTAAGGAGGAGGATCACTAGTTAGAAAATATGGCCATGGGGATGGAAGCCACATGGGAGATCTCATGACAGAATATTCCAATAAGGATGGCTTATTGATTGAACATTTATTTTTCAGTGATGTAAACAGTAACCATAGACATGGATCATGTATATTGGATAGAAATACACAGGAATTAAATCAACTACATCTGTTGAAATAAACTACTATATATACTCGAGTATAACCCAAGGCAACTAATTTTACCCCCCAAAGCTGGGGTGCTTTTTCAGCACAAAAAATTGTGCTGAAAAAAACTCGGCTTATACTCAAGTATTTACGGTATAAAGAAGTTCAATATCATCAGTCACGAGACTGGAGACCAACTGTGGAACAAACCATCAATGGCAAATTCAACTCGAATTCAAATAAAATTAAAACAAGTCCCCAAGAGTCAAAGTATGAATTTGAGTATATCTCATCTAAATTAGAGGATACTTCAAGAAGAAAGTTGACACATTGAACACAAATCACCTGAGATGATACAAGTTCTGCAATAATATCAAGAACATCATAAATAAAGAAATTCAAAGATAATTAAAAAGATAGAAACTAAAGAAAAGACAAAATGGATGTCACGTTGAATGTGGAGTAGCTGAAGCCAATGAAAGAAATGATGAAGTACGAAAAAGAGAGAGAGAGAAATATAGAAATAATTGATGAAGTAAAGACGCTGAATAAAGAAGCTGAACATAAAATTTCAAAGGGGAATTCAAAAAGATGGAATGAAGAATTATATGAAAAGGTGCAAAGACCTGGAATTAGGACAGCAAAAATGAAAAGAATGTGCATTTCACTAGCTGAAAAAATTGAAGAGAAATTCAAAATACAGAATTACACAGATAGCATCAAAAGAAGATGAAAGGGATTCACTGACCACATGAAGCCCAGGCTCCACAGCGCTGAGTCCAGAAGACCAAGATAGCATAGGGTTCTCACTGCAGATTGCTCTGAGAGTACTCACAGTAGTAGGCCCTGGATCAACTTGGGAAAATGTAGAACTCAAAATAAGAAGACTAACCTTAGGATATGATAGGCACTAGTGGAATTCCCATTTGACACCTGACCTCACCTCCATGGCTCAACTTTCAGCCCCCAAATAGGAGACCTATACTGTCAACGATGTACAATTCAGAGCCCAGCATTTGTCAGGGAGTTACTCAGAAGGCAGGAAGGAATGGGAACGAAAGACCAATGGAAACGGCAAACAAAGGGAGGGAATAGGAAAAGTAGTATTGCATTGTAGGTATTGCAATCAATATCATAAAACATTGCATGAATTGTAAGGAAAATCAATATACTCTGTAGATTTTCCCTCACATCACAATCAAAACAGTGTAAAAAGAAAATAAGTCATATGACCGAGTACACTGGTAGATCTTGCTGAAGACCAATTTCCAGTGTTAAAAGATGTCACTTTGAAGAATAAGGCACAGCTGAGCCCTAGTGGTATAGTGGTTACAAACATAATGCATCAGAACCAACCCAGTTGGGTTGCTCAACACAAGATCAGCAGTTCTGCTCCCATACAAAGTTCCAGTATTGGAAACCCACAGGGATATCTCTCCCCTGTCCTATAGAGTTGCTAAGGGTTGGAATCAACTTGATGGCAGTGAACTGGATGTAAGCCAGGCTGACTAGAGGCACAAATCAAGTGCCACTCATATATGTGCAATAAATAGTTTTCTATCAAGAAGTCATTATAATATTTCTATTTCAAGGAAATATCCCAGGCCAGTCCAACTCAAGTCCATAAGTCCAACACTAGCCCATAAGTTCCTTTCCAACTTACGCAGTTACATGCAATGATGCAGAATGCAGGGATGTCAAAGGCCAGTGATTGCAATGTCTTGTGGACCCAAGGTCGATGGAAGTATGGCAAGACTCTGGCAGCTCTCAACGTGGGCAGGAAGCAGTCAGGTGAATGCAAAAAGAAGGGGAAGTTCCCAGGGCCCTCCTTATGAGAAGGCCATGGCCACAAAGAGGCACCATCAGGCTATGGTGTGATTGACAGATTGGATACCAACCTTACACTTTGACATATCTTCAAACTGACATAAAATTATATAACTATCATACTATGGCATTTTCAATCACCTCATATGTACTTGAAAATGGACAATAATTATGAAAGGTAAAATAAAAGTTGATGTCTTTGAATTATGATGCTGGTGAAGAATATTGAATATTCCATGGACTTTCAGAAGAAGGAACAAATCTTTCTTGGCAGAAGTAGAGCCAGAATGCTTCCTAGATGTGAGAATGGCAAGACTTCATATCACATACTTTGGACATGTTAACAGCTGAGCATAGTCCCTAGAGAAGGATATCATACTTGATAAATTGGAGTGGTGAAAAAAAGAAGAAGGTCCTCAATGGGATGAATTGGCATACTGGCTGCAAAAACGGACTCCAACATTAACTGTGAGGAAACAGGATGTGGGTGCTATGAGTTAGAGCCAAATTAACAGTGTCTAACAATGACAACTCCCCTCCCCCGCCCCGTCTGTCAATTTGCTGCACTGTGGTAGCTTGTGCTTTGCTGTAATGCTGGGAGTTAGTCCACTAGTACTTCAAATACCAGGCAGGATCACCCACGGTGAACAGATTTCAACACAGCTTCCAGAGTAAGAACTGACAGGACGACAAAACAATCAGTCCACTTCTGAGGGATTCACCATTGAAAACTTTCTGCATAGCAGTAAAATATTGTCTGATATAATGCCAGAAAATGAGCCCCTCAGATTGCAAAACAATCAAAATATCACCGAGAAAGAGAGCTTCCTCAAAGTAGAGTCCACCTTAATGATAACTCAAAACCTCACAACAGGAGCTGTAGATAACATCATAATAAATGGAGAAAATATTGAGGTTATCAAGGATTTCGTGTTGCTTAGATTCACAACTAATGATCATGGAAACAACAATCAAGAAACCAAATAACATATTGCATTAGGCAAATCTACTGCACATAACCACTTTAAAGTACTGAAGATCAAGAATTTCACTTAGGATTAAGTTGCGCCTGGCCCAAGGCATGGTATTTTCCGCCACATCTTATGCATGTGAAATTTGAACATTGAATGAGAACGACTGAAGGAGAACTGGTGCATTTGAATTAAGGTACTGACAAAAAAATACTGAAAGTACCATGGGTGGAGAGAAGAACAAACAAATCTGTCTGAGAAGAAGTGCAGCTAAATGTTCCTTGACAGATAGGATGGCGAGACTTCATCTCCTGTACTTTGCAGATGTTATCAGGACAGACCAGTCCCTGGAGGACATCATACACATTACAGTGGAGGGGTTGCAAAAAGAGGAAGACACCCGATCAAATGGATCGAGACAATTCCTACAACAATGGGCTCAAACATAACAAAATTTTTGAGTATGGAGCAGGACCAGGCAATGTTTCATTCTGTTGTGTAGGCATTATTATGAGACAGAACTGACTTGAAGGCATCTAGCAACAAAGTGTACTAAAGCTTTCTGGCACCTTCATTTGCTGATGTATTATAATTCAAAATGAGAAAAATCATTGCAACCATTCATTAATAATCAGAACATGAATCGTGCAAATTAAGAATCTAGGAAAATTAGAAATCATAAAAAACGGAATCTGACCTATAAAGATCAGTATCCTAGGCATTGGTGAGTTGAAATAGTCCCTTTGAATCTTAAAATGATAAGAATGACTATGCTGACAATGACAAATTCAAAAGAATGTCTCTTTCATCCTCAAAAAGAGCATTTCTAGATCTATCTTGAAATGCAATGCTGCCTGTGACAGAATAATATCTATCTTCACACACAAGGAAGGCCGGTTAATAGAACCATTATTGAAATTTTCTCACAAACCACTAAAGCCAATGAAGAATTGTACCAACTTCTTTAGTCTGAAATTGATCACACATGTACTGAAAATGCATTAATAATTGCTGACAATTGGAATGCACACATGGAAACAAAAAGGAAGAAAGAGTAATTAGAAACTATGGCTTTGGGGATCGAAAAGAAGCTGAAGAATGCATGAAAGAATTCTACAAGAGCAATAACTTCCTCATTGCAAACAGCTTTATTCAACAACAGGAGCGGCATATATACATGTGGAATACACAGGAATGGAACTGATTAAATCTGTGGGAAGACAGGATAGAGAAGCTCCATATCATTGAGACAAAATAAGACCAGGGGCCAACTATGTAACAGACTATCAATTACTAATATGCAAGTTCAAGTCATACCTGAAGAAAATTAAAATAAGAACGCAAAAGAGCCCAAATACAGCCTACATTATATCTGTGGTCGGCTGGGGTTTCTAGAGAAACAAACCAGTGATACTGATACATGTAGAAGAAGGAAATTTATATCAATAAAGAATTTTACATTAAGAAGTCCACACAACAAGAAACCCCAGTCCAACTCCAGCCCATAAATCAGATGCAAACTAGAGGCCCTTCCAGACTCATGAAGCTGTTGGAGGAATAGCCCAAGAAACAGGAAAACCACAGGTTGGTGGAGGCAGAGTTGGGAGAATCCAAAGTCAACAGGCAGTTGGCAGGCCACAGACAGCTCTTAGGGTCAGCAGGTCTCATGGTGATTGCCATCCCAAGAAGCCAGACGTAGGGTCCAGGGTCTTTTCATCTGGAAGAAAAAGAGTGAGCCCATTCTCCACAGTCTACTTATAGCTATGAAATAGGTCACACCCCCAAGGAGACTGTGACCTGCACCTTCTGAAGATCCTGGTCAAGCTAAATTGACACCAAACCTTACTCTCACAATATTTCACCTGAATTTAGAGCCTATCTCAAGAATGGTTTGGACATATTGAACATTAATGATCAGCTACCAGAAGACTTGTGAAATAGCATCAAGGTCATCAATCTTTTTTTTTTGTCATGTCAACTGGGGCTATTTATTTATTTATCATAAATTATTTTATTGGGGGCTCCTCAAAAAGATCATTAATAATACAGGAAAGAAAGAAAATACTACAGTGCATATCAGAGGAGACTGTGAAACTTGCTCTTGAACCTAAAGCAGCTAAAGCAAATGGAAGAAATGATGAAATAAAAGAGTTGAACAGAAAAATTTGAAAGGCCAGCTTGAGAAGATAAAGTAAAGAATTATATTGTAACGTGTAAAGACCTGGAATTAGGAAAGCAAAAGGAATGAGTACAGTCAGCATATCTAAAATTGAAAGAACAGAAGAAAAAATCCAAGCCTTGGATTAAAATGTTGAAGGATTATTTATCAAACTATTGAATGATGCAGGGAGAATCCAAAGACTATGGAAGGAGTATACAGAGTCTCTGTACCCAAGAATTAGTTGAGGTTCTACTAGTTCAAAAGGCCAAGATGAAGTTGAAGCTGCAATGTAAGCATTAGTGAAAAGCAAGGAAGGATAGGAATGGAAATATTTCAACACGCTCATGCAGTGATAGTCCATGTCAAGAAATTTGGAAGATAGCTATCTGGCCAACCAACTGGAAGTGATTAATATTTGTGTCCATTCTAAAGAAATATGATGCAACAAAATCTGCAAATTAATGTAAAATAACATTAATATGACATGCAAGTACAATTTTATTGAAGATAACTTTAAAAGTAGTTATAGCAATATGTCAACAGGAAGCTGCCAGAAATCCAGGCTGTATTAAAAGAGGGCATGAGGCAAGGTATATCAATGCTGATTTCAGATGGACCTTGGCTGAAAACAGAGGATACAAGGAAAATGTTTACTTATGTACTATTGACTATGCAGAGGATTTTACTGTGTATCATAACAAACTTTGGGTAGCATATGAATACATATGAGAACAATGGGAATTCCCGTACATTTAATTGTGCTCCTGTGGTACCTGTACATAAAGCAACAGGAAGTGGTTCGAATAGAACAAGGGGATAGTGCGTGGTTTAAAATCAGGAGAGTGTGTGTTGTGGTTATATCCTTTCACCATATGTGTTAGACAGGGTTCTCTAGAGAAACAAAACCAGGACATTTATGATTTGATAGATAGATAGAACACGAAGGAATATAACAGCTAATTAGTCCACATAGCAGTACAGAGGACTCAGTTTAACTCACTTCCATGCAACAGTAAATATGGCAGTACAGCCAGGCAGCAAACTGCAGAACTAGGTAAGGCAGCCACACACTGGTCTGATCACCAGAGAGCAACTGAGAGATAGGTGTGGCTTGCTGAGCCATTTATCTCTTTGCCCACGAATCAAACTGCGAACTTATTAATCCCACATGTTCTTATTGGCCAGGTTGGCACTATAAACCTACCTATCTATCACACTATACTTATTCAAATAATCTGAGAAGCTGCTCTGTATGAGGAAGTTGAGGCATCTGAATTGGAGGAAGAATCATTAACAACCTGTGTTATGCAGATGACCCAATCTTGCTGGCTGAAAGTCAATAGGCCTTGAAGTACTTAATGATAAAGCTCATATAAATTAGTCTTCAACACTAAGAATACAAATGTCTTCTCAACTTGACAAATATAAACCCACAACATCATTACAAATAGAGAAACGTAGCTAAACTCTATTTTACTTGGACCCACAATCAATACTCACAGAAGCAGCAGTCAATAAATCAACGTATTTCATTGGAAAAATCTGTTGTAAAAGACCTCTTTAAAATGTGAAAGAGCAAATGTTTTACTCTGGGGATTAGCAAGTTATGCCTGCTTTTAGCCTTGTTATTTTTAATCACCTTAGATGCATGTGAAAGGAGTCTTAATTTCAGTGTCTGGTATGGGTTGAATGACTCACAGCAAGGTTGGTGGTTCAACCCACTTGCTGCTCCACAGAAGAAAGAGGAAGCTATTTGACCCTGTAAAGATTTACAGCCTTGGAAACCCTATATGGTCACTATGAATAACAATAGACTTGATGGTAATGTTTGGCATATGCATGTGAAAGATGGACCATAATTAAGGAAGACTGAAGAAAATATGATGCCTTTAAAATATGATGTTGCAAATAATATTGAATATACCACGAATGCCCAGCAGAACAAAGAGGTCTGTCCCAGAAGAAGTACAGCCAGAATGTGTTTTAGAAGTGAGGATGGTAAAACTTCATTTCATATACTTTGAACATGGTATCAGGAGAAATTAGTCCCTAGAAAAGGACAAAATACTTGGTAGAGCATCATCAAAAAACAGGTAATCCCGGAATGAGATGGATCAACACAGTGGCTGTAACAATAGGCTAAAATATGACCATTGTGAGGATGTCACAGGACTAGAAAGGCTTTTATTCTATTGTGCATAGGGTCACTATAAGTGGCAGTGCGTGAGTTTTTGTTGATTAACAACACTGGGATATGAGCAATGTCCCCATGGCATATGCTAAACTGTCACCATGCTGGACACAGTTGATCTTTGTGGCTTTAGAGGGTAATTATTTGGAGGGTTATGATTCCACTGAATTTTTTTCTGTGTATTCAAACTATTCCATCCTAAGATTCCAGAGATCTATCCAAACCAAGCTCACTGCCATTGAATCAATGATAACTCATATCGACCCTACAGGACATGGGTAAAATTGTACCTGTGAGGTTCTGAGACTGTACCTCTTTACAGAGTAGAATCCCATCTTTCTCCCGAAGAACAGCCGGTGATTTCAAAATACCGACCGTGCAATTAGCAGCCCAATGTGTAACCAAGACCTATTCAGGGAAGCTAGAGGGAGAGCATGAAAATAAATGAGTAGTTGAGGTGGTTGGATGCACATCCATCCCTTTGTTCTACTCTCTATGACTTTTTCTGAGTTCATTCAAAATGTAAATTAAGACACAAAATAGAATTCTACCCAACCCTGCTATATGCCTAAACAGTATCCATTTTCTCATTCTTACTACTAATAGAAGCTCAATTTTGTTTAGGGTGATAATGTACCTACTTAAATCGCTCACTCCTAGGCTGCCTTGCAGCTATGCATAAGCATTTGACCCAGTTTGGGCCAAATATGTGTAGGTGAAAGATACTGAGTAGGACTCCCAAGAAAGTTTTTGTTGTTGTTTAAGGCAAAACACTTGTCTGGCATAACCCATTTCATTTTTGTCCTTGGCTCTTCTGCTGTCATGCTCCCTAGTCAGAATATTGAAAGATGGGAGAGTCACATAGGTTACATGAGTTTGGCAGACCAAAAAGCATGCATTCTCCTATATCCAAGATGAGTCCCTGAGCAAATACGCCAGACCTAGGCTACCTATTTCAAGACTTACTATTGTATAAGACAAACCCCTGTGTGGTGCAAAGGGTTAACACAATTCACTGCTAAGCCAAAGATGCCTTGGAAGAAAAACCTGGCAATCTACATTTAAAAATTCAGCCCTTGAAAACTTCATGGAGCACAGTTCTACCCTGAATCATATGGGGTAACTGTAAATCAGAATCAATTCAGTGGCAACTGGTTTGGTATTTTTGGTGTTAATATAAGAAAAATGAAGCTTTTGTGATTAGACCACTAGAGTCGGTTTGTTTTTTTTCCCATGTAGCCAGATACAATTTGGACTGATAGAGAAATAATTAAAAGAATGTAGAGTTAAGTAAGCGTAATGATTATGGAACTAATAATTTAGCAATGGGCTGCTAACCACAAGGTCAGTAGTTCAAATGCACCAGTCACTCAGGGGGAGAAAAGTGAAGCTCTCTGCTTCTGTAAAGATTTACAGTCTTGGAAGCCCTATATGGGGTTGCTATAAGTTGTAATCAACTTGATAGCATTGTATTTGTTTGAGTTTGGTGACTAGTATGTAAGCTTTGAGGGGGTAGTAATAGATACTTTGAATACTATTCTTAGTACTATAAGTATTATGTCTTTTGCAAATGGGTAAACAAACAAAAGCGATATTCATTTTGTGTTTTCTGTAGTTTGCCTTATTCTTCCAAGAAGATTGCTCAAGTGTTAAGACCCAGTCTTCTCAGGCATACTTGAATAAAAGAATAACTGATAGACACAGACTTGAACCCTTGCCTGTGTGATCATTGGTGTGTCACTGTTTTTCAATCCATTTCTCATCTGTGAACTGGGGATTACACACGTAGGCCACAGGGTTCTTTTGGAGATTCAGAGTAATATGTGTGTCTTTGATTGAGTGCCCGTGCATGCCGAGCTTATTCCTCAGGCCTGGGTGCAGGGAGGCTATTTGAGATCTGATGGCAGGGAGTGGGAATAGGAAAGCGGACGCAAGACTGAGTTAGGGGGAGAAGCAATCACAATGGGAACGGGGTGTTGAGGCTTTTAATGTAGGATACAGGGTCTTGATTCCCCCAGGACTTCTGAGCAACATGGGTTCTGTCCTAGAATTGTCTACCAGAAACAGGAGGCTGGGCTCTTCTTCGCCTGTAGTGGTGTTGAGCATTCCTCCTAGTAAGGTGACCTCTCCTACCTTCCTGGGTTTGGCTTTCCATGCCTTTGAAAAGGCTTCGGGGCAGAAGGACATGGAGAGCTGCGTGCTGCACAGTTGTGATAAGACACCATTTCAGCAGGAGCCTGCACTTACATAGAGCCGTTCGCCACTGCTATGATGGATATCAGGAGGAGCCCTGGAAGTGCAGTGGTTACAAGTTGGTTTGCTAACTTCAAGGTCAGCAGTTCAAAACTACTAGCTCCAAGGAAAAAAGATGGGGTTTTCTACTCCAATAAAGAGTTGTAGTGTTTGAAACTCGCAGGGGGCAATTGTACACTGCCCCACAGGATCGCTATGAGTCGGTATTGACTGGAAGGCAGTGAGATGGTGTCTGAGATGGGTCAAAGGAATGTGGCATGGCAACCCTAAGAATCTGCTACAGAACCAGAAAGTGCCTGGGATAGATGAGTTTATTGTGCTTGGCCTTTTAAAACCATCAAACGGGCAACATTTAGAAAGTCAAACATACCAAGTGTCATTGGAGATCCGGGGAAAGCAGAGAAACACTGCTAATGATGCAGGTTTGCTGCACAGCAATCTGGCAGAGCTTAGTGAAAGTCCATTGAATGGAGCCTAGGACCTAGTGAGCCCCTCCTGGGCGTACAACCAAAGAAGCGCAGTCACTGAGTTGACTTTCATTCCTCGTGACCCTATCAAACAAAGCTGAATGGTCCCATGATGTTTTCAAGGCTTCTATTGGGAAGTAGACAGCCATGCCTTTATCCCACAGTGTGTGGAAGACGGCTTCAAACTACTGACCTTTGGGTTAGCAGCCTAGCACTTATTATCTCCCCCATCAAAGCTCTCTCCTGGATGTATAAAAACAAACAAAACCCCAGTTGATTCTTCCTCATTAGCAACCCTACAAGGCACAGTAGAATTGCTGCTTTAGGTTAACAAAACTAAATTTTTACGACAGCAGACAGCCTCTCTTTGCTCCATGGAATAGCTGGTGGTTGGAACTGCTCACCTTGGGGTTAGCAGCCCAACACATAATTCCTGGGTATATAGGCCAAGCTATTTATCCAATTCAAAGGGCCCTTGGGACATTTTTACAAGAAGGGTCACCACACTGATACCTGCAGTAGAGAAGAGTTGGAGCCGAATTGGATGCCAATCAACAGACAACTGAAGAAGGAAACAAAAGAAAGATGATGATTGCTCATGACCAAGTGGCACGCAGCAGCACATACAATTGATATGCAGCATGGCAATAACTCTTAAGGACATTGCAAGGAGTTGAAAAGGTCAAAAACGGAATGAGATTTATATTGCAGTACCATTCATGGAAGCTGAAAGCCCATTCACCAAGCAGGATGGTCTAGTGCACATGGCTGTATGCCTATAAGGACACACACACACCAAGCACCCAGCAGGGGGTATTAATCTGAAGAGGGGAATGGAAGTGATGTGAATGTGGAAAAGGAGGGACAAAACACAAGCAGGGCCTGACATTGATCAGGGTTCACAGTGTGCTATAAAGTAGGCACGATTAATCACTTCCCTGTACCAGAAGACTGAGCTAGATTTTTAAAGCAAATCGAGTGCCTGGAACACAATGGTTGTTAGTTGCTGTTGAGTCAGCCTCCATTCCAACTCACTGTGACAACCAGCTCCCAGTGACTCCATGGGCAATATTCTCCCTGGTCCTGCACCATCTCTTTGGTTGTGCATCAGATTGTGATTCACAGGGGTTTTCGTTAACTGGTTTTCAGAAGAAGAAAGCCACGCTCTTCTTCATCGCTCATCTTAGTCTGGACACATCACAGAAACAGGTTCAGTCTCAAAGCCACACCCAACCAAGCTTCCCCATTTCAGTGTCATAGCAACACAGAATCAGTTCAGTACCTCAGCAATAACCAAGCATCCCCCTGACAAATGAGTGTTGGATGCACATGAGTTTCACTGTCTTGGACTCAAACCCAGATCTCCCACATGAAAAAGGAGAATTCTACAACTGAACCACCAATTTACCCTCAGAATATAATATGTATCCAGTAAATGGTTATTAAGAATGTGGCTGCCAGGAAAATCCAGCAATTTCCTGCCAAGGCTTAACACTAATATCTTCCCCCACACACTAGAAGGCTGCAGAGGAATGACTTTCTCCATGCCAGCCCTGGTATCTAGACAAGGGACCCTAACACTGAGCCACTGAGCCCCAGCAGGCTGGGGAGCAATGTCAAATTGGATGAGGGACAATCCTGGTTGAGTTAATTTCCCTAAGCTCGCAGGGCAGTTTAGCATGTCCACAGCTGTGTTCAGAATAGCCATGCGATTACCACCGAGAGAAATTCTACATGATTTCACACCCCATGCTAGTCGTTGCAGCCATCGTTGAGTACAGTTCATGCTCATCACTATCTAGAACTCACGGTGACGCTGTGGGTGAGCCATTGGGCAGGTAACCTCAAGGTTGGCAGTTCAAAGGCACCAGTTGTTCACTGAGAGGAAGGTGAGATGATCTGCTCCTGTAAAGATTTAGCCTGAGGAATTTTATATAGGGTCACAGTGAGTCAGGATCAACTCAATGGTGTTGGTTTGGTTTATTAGACCTACTATCAGATCATATTTAATGTTTTTATTAACATGTATATTTGCCACAAATCCAATGTCTTTTATTTTTATCACTGCAGTTCAATACAATTTGTGCCTTTGTGATTCTGTATTTCATTGGAGGTATTTGGAAATATTATTCTGGGCAGTGGGCAGGTGTTCCATAGCCTTTCCTAAATGCCAAAAGGATCCATGGGGTTGCAATGGTTAAGACCCTCTAATAGAGTTTATCAAAGAGCCCTGGAGGCACAATGGTTAAGTGCTCAGCTGCTATCCAAAAGGTTGAAGGTTTGAACCCACCAGTGGCTCTGTTCTTGGAAGAAAAACCAGGCAACTCATTCTTGTAAAGATTACAGCATAGAAAAGCCTAGAGCAGTGGTTCTCAAACTTCCTAATGCCACAACCCTTTCATACAGTTCCTCATGTTGTGGTGACCTCCACAACCATAAAAATATTCTCATTGCTACTTCATAACTGTAATTTTGTTATAGTCACACTGTGCAAGGGTCCCACAGGTGGAGAACCATTGGTCTAGAGAGCTCTGCACTGATGCATTGAGTCACTATGAGTTGGACTGGACTAGAAGGTTCCTAACAAAAACACCAACAATCATTTTTTACCATACCTTGTTAACTCAAAAAGATTAATAAGCAATTTCACAAATGAGGACATCCAGTTGCCTCTCCAAACTGGACAAGCATGAGTTAATGGTGACCTTGACCCCACGGTGTCCTCCAGTTGGTGCCATGCTGCCTTTATTCCCTCTGCCTCTCAGTTCTGTGGAGAAGAAGGGGAAAGGGAGGGAAAGAAAAAGAAAGAAATGAAAACATAATTTTCCCAGCTTCTTCACAACACTGAATTGAACTTTACTTTTAATAAAAGTATTATGAAATGGAAATGGTGCTTTCACTATTTTGCTTTTAGGTGATATTCAGAGACATGGTGCTGGTAATTATTTGAGCCGGGGAGGTTAGTGTGCAGACTTTCTGAACATGGTTGAGCCAGCATGCCCCCTTCCAGGCCTAGCATTTCCCTGGACTATGAGAAGTTATAGACAGTCTACCCTCTTCTTCCTCTGACTTCGCTGCAAACCATGGACACACTGGTTCTGACTTGACCTGGCTCCAGTACAGAAAAAAATATCCTCCTTGCATAATTGTAGTGCTTGCATTGGAAGGCACCCAGAGACAAATCTCTCATCTGGTGGCATAATGGGTTATGTGTTGGGCTATTAACTGCAAGGTCAGCAGTTGGAATTCACCAGTCGCTCCTTTGGAGAAAGATGAGGCTTTCTTCTCCCATAAAGAGTTATAGCCTTAGATGAGTATAAAAACTCAAAATGCATTGGCAGAGATTCCACAGAGAATAAGCCTCCATTAAATCCCCTGGGACCATTCACCAAGGATGGGATTAAACCCTGCTCACCATCAGTACATCAGAAAGTGTATTGTTGCAGATATGATTAGGTTAAACATTAACATCTTATCATTTGTCTTTACTCTTAACACGTTTTTCATTTGTTCTTGTTTTAATATTCTGCTTTCCTTTTTATTGAAAAAAGTAACTAATGTCACTAAACAAGTAGAGAATTTGTTAAATGAGAATCTAATTGGTTATGTAAACTTTCACTGTAAACATAACACAATTTTATTTTTACAAAGAGTTATAGCCTTGGAAACCCAGGAGGCCGGAGTATTTTCTCTCGATAGGATTGTTATGCACCCAATGGCAATGAGTGTTGTTGTATTTTGTTTCTTTATTGTTTCTGTAGCTATGGTGGGGTATAGGGGTTATGTGTTGGGCTGCTAAACGCAATGTCTGAAATGGCAAATTTGAAATCCCCAGCCACTCCAAGGGAGAAAGATGAGGCTTTCTACTCCCCTAAAGAGTTCCAGTCTCAGAGCAGCCAGTCCACAAAGAGAACAACATGGCTGGCCCCACTATGAGACATGATGCCCCTCAGTGACCAAGGGTGATACAGGGGACAGCACTGGAGACACAGTGTGCGAATTGCACCTAACCTGATTCCACCACACCGAGGCAAAGTGTGGTGGAGTGCAGTGGAACAGCAAGGGAATGGAGGGGCAAGGTCCCCAGGGAATGCTGAAAGTGGACTTTGGGGCCAGGTTGTGGTGCCTCAATAGACTGGATTGGAAAACACTCCTAAGGTCCAACAAATGATCCTTGAACTAACTATAAGCTTTTCTTTCTTGATGTGTTTTGTTTTGTTCTTTGTCAGTGGTTTGTTTTTGTTGTTTTGTTGTCTGGTTGTATACTGTTGCTCTGTTTTCCTCTGTCTTGTTTTCATGCATGTTAGTGTCTCCACAGGTCTGTCTCAATAAGACAGGCTGGATGAACTATCTGGAGCAAAAACAACAGGACCAACAGTTCCGGAGGCACGTGGGATAGGGGAAGGTGTGGGGGGGTAAGGAAGTGGTGTTAACAAACACAGGGACAAGGGAACAACATGGGACTCAAAATGGTAGCGAGGGGGAAGTGGCAGGCATGGTAGGGAATGATCAAGGGTAAGATTACGTAAAGAAGAGGTATAGCTGTAACCCAGGTTGGGACGAAGCATGGTAGTGGGACAGGAGGAAAGTCAAGGGAGATGGAGGAGAGAGCTAGGAGTCAAAGTGCATTTATAGAGGTCTAGACAAAGACATGTACATGCAAATATATATATATATATATATATATATATATATATATATATATATATATATATATATATATATATATATATATATAGTGAATGAAGGGGGAAGTGCAGAGTGGAGACCCAAAGCCCATTTGCTGGCCACTGGAGATCCCCTCACAAAGGGGTTTAGGAGAGGAGATGGGTCAGTCAGGGTGCGATGTAGTACTGATGAAAAACACAGCTTTTCTCTAGATCCTGGATGCTTCCTCCCCACAACTACCATGATCCGTATTCTGCCTTGCAGGACTGGATAGGGCAGAGGTTGTACACTGGTACATATAGGAGCTGGAGGCATAGGGAATCCAGGGTGGATGATACCTTCAGGACCAGGAGTGTGAGGGGTGATACTGGGAGAGTAGAGGGTGAGTGGGTTGGAAACGGGGAACAGATTACAAGGATCCACATGTAACCTCCTCCCTGGGAGACAGATGGCAGAGAAGGGGTGGAGGGAGACTCCGGATAGGGCAAGATATGACAAAATAACAATCTGTGGATTATCAAGGGCTCATGATGGAGTGGGAAGCGGGGAGGGAGGTTAAAAAAAAAGAGGACCTGATGCAAAGGGCTTAAGTGGAGAGAAAATGCTTTGAGAGTGATTAGGGCAAAGAATGTACGGATATGCTTTATACAATTGATGTATGTATATGTATGGATTGTAATAAGAGTTGTATGAGCCCCTAATAAAATGTTTTAAAAAAAAGAGTTCCAGTCTCAGAAACTCACAGGTGCAGTTCTACCCCATCCTATAGAGTTGCCATGAGTCGGCATCAACTGGATGGCAGGAAGGACACATAACGATTCAGACCTGGGCTTAGTTTGGGTTATCACTGAAGCAGACCCTGGCCAAAGACTTAAAGGCAATGAGCTTATTTAGGAAACTCTGAGCATGCAGGTAATGATGTGGGGTTGTGAGCCAGTGGAGGGAAGGCCACCGATAACAAATACATTGTGAATCCAATTACAAACCTGGGAACCTGCTGCTTAATCACTTAGGAAGTCTCCAGGGGTAGGGTGTAGCACACGCCTCTCAGAGTTTTGCCATCCAAGGAGTGAGGGGCCTGGTCAGGGCTGTTCCCAGGGGCATATGTTCCTCAGCACATTCAGCCAGCATCAGCAAAGGGACCTTCAGAGCTGGCCCTCGGTGACTGAGGCGCGTACACGGAATCAGGAATTTGGGAGTGAAGAGAAGGAGCACCGGGAGTGTCTGCTACAGATTGGAGACTGGAAAGTCAACTCGTTGCTCCTCAAGGGGACAGGCGCTCCCCTCTCTGGATCTCACTTTTAACATCGATACACAAAGGTCGATTCTGTGAGGGTCACAGACTGGGGACTCCCATAGCCAAATGAGGACCTGTGTGGACTCTGGTTGGCCTGCTTATTCACTGCCATCTAGAAGATTCCAACTCACCGTGACCCTGTAAGACCGAGCAGAACTGCCCCTGTGGGTTTCCGAGGTTGAAATTCTATATGGACTAGAAAGTCTCATCTCTGCACAACCCCCACCCTATCCCCCACCCCCCGCTCCCCAGTGTGACTGGTGGTTTCAAACTACTGACCTTCTAGTTAGCTGCCCAACACAGAACCCACTGTGCCACCAGGGCTCTTTGGCCTACCTGGCTTCTATCCAATGTTATTGAATCGCCTTTGAAAAATCAGGAGCTTTTTAAGAAAACAGGAATTTTGACTTTCTCTAGAAAAATCGATCTGGCATCACTGGAACCTAAACTAGAGGATCCACAATTCCACGTGGCTCTGGGAATCTCAACATTTCTTCCTCCTGCTCAAAGTAAAATGGTTTAAGGGGACCTTTCACAGCTGGTGGGCTGGTCTCCTTTCTAGAAAGTTGCCTCTGTAAAGAAAATGCATCTTTCTTCCCTTTTACCTAGTTGGGGGTGGTGAGGGTAGCAGGAGCCATTGGGTTAAGAAAAAACAGTCGAGGTAGCTTCAGTTGCCCTGCCAGGGCTTTAGAGTCCAAGCCTTTTTTGCTCCACCTGACTGGCCTGCTGTTTCCAGGGCAGCCCCACCATCTGTTCCCAGATGCAGGGAGGGAGCCCACTTTCCTTCATCACACCTGCCCCAAACTCAGGCCCAGAACTACTGTCTAAACACAGAACAACTTTTGTCTGTGGCCAAATGTGGGACCCCAAATTTCTTCCCTCTTTCCCAATACTCCTTCAGTGACTTGATGACCTGGGCCAGGCTGAGATGAATTAGCTTGCTCCTCATAGCTGGCTGCTGGGTTCCAGTCAACTCCCAGAGGCCACTGGCTGTGCCCATCAGTAGAAGTGGGAGTTGAGAACCCTCAGCTCTTGGCTGAGCAGCTCTGTCAGTCTGTAGCTGTTGACTGTAGCTGCTTCTGACAGCCAGTCTAGCTGGTGCTTTAAGTCATTTCAGTCGCTCCACCTCAGCTGTGATTAGTCTAGTCTCTGTAGCCTCAGAGGGAGGGGAAAACCAAACACCTCAATTACTTTGAATCAGAGTGGGTTATCCTCTTTTAAAAGGCAGAAAGTCTGAATTGGAGGATATTTTGGGGGGTCTCTTTTATGCATTTCACATTTACAAAATAAGAACTAACAGTATTTGTTCCAGTAAGTGGATCAGAACCAACTAAGGGCCCCTCCTCCCACCAGGCCACGTCTCACTAAGAATAGAGGTCCATCACTTGTCTGGCATTTTGTGGTACTGTGGTGACTTTTCTTTTGTGTGATACTGGGAGCTATGTGATTGGCATTTCATATACCAGCAGGGTCACCCAAAGAGCTTCCAGACAAAGAACAGACAATGAAGAAGGAATTGGCTGCCCGCATGGGAAGAATGAGCCATTGAAAACCCTATGGATAGCAGCAACACTGTCAGTTACTAGACCCCCCATGAACAACAGAAGAACATTGTCAGAACGTGTGCCAGATGATGAGCTCTTCAACTTGGAAAGTATTCAAAATACGGCTGAGGAAGAGGAAGAGCTGGCTTTTCATAGGCAAGTCGACCATAATGATGCAAATCGAGTATAGCTATCAGAACCTTCATTTGCTGATGGGGCACAACTCAAAATGAGGAGAAACAGTTCAAATCGTCATTAATAATTGAAACTTGGGATGTATGAAATATGAATCTAGGGACATTGGAAGTCATTAAAAATGAAATGGAATACATAAAGATTGATATTGTAAGCATTAGTTAGCTGAAATGGACTGATATTGACCATTTTGAAACAGAAAATCTTATGGTTTACTCTGCTGGAAATGACACAATCAAGAGAAACAACATTGCATTCATCATCAAAAGGACATTTTAAGATCTATTTTAATGTACAATGCTATCTTTGATAGGATGCTATGTAGCCCCCTTCAAGGAGAACCAATCAATACAACTATTGTTCAAATTTATGCACCAACCACCCAAAGCTGGTGACACAGAAATTGAATAATTCTACCACCATATTCAGTCCCAAATTTGTCAGACTTGCTATCAAAATGCTATTGGAATGCAAAAGTTGAAAACAAAGAGGAAGGATCAGTAGTTGAAAAATATGGTCTTGGTGATAGAAACCAAGCTGGAGATCGCATGACAGAGTTTGCAAGACCAATAAATTGCTGATAGCATATACTATGTTTTCCAACTTCTGTTCTTTCCTCTTTGGTTCCTACATTTGCACTCCAATCACCAATAATTACCAATTTATCTTGATTGTATGTTAGAATTTTGCATGATTAATGATTTCTTCAAACATATGATCAACAACAAAAAAGGTGACCATAAATGTGGACTTCTCCAGATGGAATACACAGAAATCAAATTGACTACACCTGTGGGAAGAGACAATAAAAGAAGCTCAATATCAGCAACTGAAACCAGTCCAGGGGCTGATTGTGGAACAGATCAGCAATTGTTCATATGTGAGCTCAAGTTGAAGTTAAAGAAAATGCAAACAAGTACACGAGAGTCAATATACAACCTTGATAATAACCCACCAAATTTTGAGAACATCTCTGAATAAAGCACAGTGTCATTTAAAAAAAAAAGGAAAGAAAAGATACAAGTGCATGTCAGAAGAGACTCTGAAACTTACTCTTAATCAGAGAGTAGCTAAGGCAAATGGAAGAAATGATGAAGTAAAGAGCTAAAAAGAAAATTTCAAAGGACAACTCGAGAATACAAAGTAAAATATTATCACAAAATGTGCAAAGGCCTAGAGTTAGAAAACCAAAACAGATCATATTCAGCATATCTTAAACTGAAAGAACTGAAGAAAAATGTCAAGTCTCGAGGTGCAATATTAAAAAATTCTATGGGAAAAATATTGAATGATGAAGGAAACATCTGAGGAAGATGGAAACAATATGGAGTCACTGTATCAAAAAGAATAGACCAACATTCAACCATTTCAGGAGGTAACATATGAGCAAGAACCAATGGTCAGGAAAGAAGAAATCCAAGATGCATGGAAAGCACTAGCCCAAAACAAGATGCCAGGAATTTCTGGGATATCTATTGAAATGTTTCCACAAGCCGATAAAGCACTGGCAGCACTCACTCATCTATGTCAGGAAATTTGGAATACAGCTACTTGGCTAACGGACTGGAAGAGATCCATATGTGTATACATACCAAAGAAGGGAGACAAACGGAATGGTCGAATTATGTACCCCTATCATTGGCATCACATGTGAGTCAAATTGCACTGAAGCTAATACAACAACAGTTGCATTAATTCATTGACAGAAAGTTACCATATTCAGCATTCAAGAGCCATCGTGGCACAGTGGTTACAGGTTGGATTGCAAACCCCAAGGTCAGCAGTTCAAAACCACCAGTCACTCCGTGGGAGAAAGGCAAGGTTTTCTATTCCCATAATGAGTTACAGTCTCAGAAACTCACAGGGGCAGTTAGTTCTACCCTATACTATAGGGTCAGGATGAGTTGTCATCAACTACAAGGCAGTGAGTTTGGTTTCCCAGAGATTTAAGCCAGATTCAGAAGAGGATGTGGAACAAAGGATATCAGATATCAGATGGATCTTGCCTGAAAGCAGTGAATACCCCAAAGATGTTTACTTATGTTTTATTAACACCCAAGGTATCTGACTGTGTGGATCATAACAAAACATGGATAGTTTTGAGAAGGGAATTCCAGAACACTTTGTCTTGCTCATGTGAAACTTGTACATGGATTAAGAAGCAGTAGCAAAAATAGAACAAGGGTAGATTGCATGGTTTAAGAATCAAGAAAGGTGTGCATCCAGGTTACACCCACTTATTATACTTTTTCAATCTGTATGGTGAGCAAATAATCAGAGAAGCCAAATTATATGAAGAAGAACACAGAATCAGATTTGGAGGAAATATTATTAACAACCTGCTATATGCAGACGACACAGTTTGGCTTGCTGACAAGGATGGGGGACTTGAAGCACTTGCTGGTGAAGATCAAGGATTGCAGACTTCAATGTGGGATACAACTCAACACAAAGAAAACCAAAGTCCTCACAACTGAACCAATAGGTAACATGATGATAAATCGAGAAAAACTTGAAGTTGTCAGGGATTTTGTCTTGTCTGGATCCACAAGCAATGCTCCTGGAAGCAGCAGTCAAGAGATGAAAAGATACATTGCACTGGGTAGATCTGCTGCATAAGAGCTCTTTAGAATGTTGAAAAGTTAGGATGTTACTTTAAGCAGGAAGTGCACCTGATCCAAACCATGGTATTTTCATTTGCCTCATCTGCATGTGAAAAGCTTGCCATTGAGTGAAGAAGACCCAGGTAAACTATGAATTTGAACCATGGTACTGGCAAAGAATATTGACAGTACCATGGACTGCCAAAAGAACAAACAAAATCTGTCTTGGAAGTACGGCCAGAATTCCCATTAGAAGTAAGGATGGTGAGACTTTGGACATGTTGTCAGTGGAGACCAGTCCCTGGAGAGGCATCATGCTTAGAAAAATGGAAGGGCTGTGAAAAAAGGGTGAAGGCCCTTGAAGAGCTGGATTGACACAGTGACTACAACAAGAGGACTGAGCATAGGAACACTTGGGTGGATGGAGGAGGAGCTGTTATTGTTACATTCTGCTGTGAATAGGTTTGCCATGGACCAGAACCAACTGGATGGCAAACTAACAACAACAACAACAACAACAACAACAGGGAGAGACATTAAAAAGCCAAACTCACTGCCATTGAGTTGACCTTGATTCAGAGCAACCCGTGAGTTTCCCGAGAGTGTAACTTTTCACAGGAGGGGAAAGCCTGTTTAACCTACTACTTAGCAGCCCAGCCCATCACCAGGGCTCCACAAGGATAGAGAGAAGCACTGTTAGGGCTGGATAGGGCAGAGGCTGTATACTGGTACATATGAGGGCTGGAGGTACAGGGAATCCAGGGTGGACGATACCTTCAGGACCAAGGGTGTGAGGGGCGATGCTGGGAGAGTGGAGGGTGAGTGGGTTGGAAAAGGGGAACTGATTACAAGGATCCACATGTGACCTCTTCCCTGGGAGAGGGACAGCAGAGAACCGGGGAAGGGAGACTCCGGATAGGGCAAGATATGACAAAATAACGATGTATAAATTACCAAGGGCACATGAGGGAGGGGGGAAGGGGAGGGAGGGTGAAAAAAAGAGGACCTGATGCAAAGGGCTTAAGTGGAGAGTAAATGCTTTGAGAATGATTGGGGTAGGGAATGTATGGATGTGCTTTATACAATTGAAGTATGAATATGGGTGGATTGTGATAAGAGTTGTATGAGTCCCTATTAAAATGTAAGAAAAAAAAAGAGGAGAAAAAAAAGATTAGGGCAAAGACTGTACAGATGTGCTTTATACAATTGATGTATGTATATGTATGAACTGTGAAAAGAGTTGTATGAGCCCCTAATAAATTGTTTAAAAAAATGATCCTCAATTCTATCTGAATCCTTGCCAGGGCTGCAAGTTGCCTTAATAAACACAAGCAAAAAATGTACCTCTGGCAGCAGACCGCTCAGGTTCAAATCCAGGCTCTCTAACTTATTGACTATGTGACCTTGGACCTCTCTGTGCTTCCAAAGACTCACTTTCCAAAAGGGAAGTCATAAGCCAACTTTTCTTATTCCTCACTGGGTTGCTTTGAAGATGAAATGAGACATCTGTCTAAAAATGCTTCTGACCATCCCTTGGTTCTCAGAGCTCCACAAATGCTATGGATTATTGTTTTAAGATTATGAATGCTTTTTTTCCAAGGGTAGTGCAAAGATTAACATCAGTGCTACTTCTCTCTGACAAAATATAAATCCAAATTTCTAAATAGCAGGGTCTGAACGGATGCGCTGTTAACAGCATCTTGCTTTTCTCCCATCACTTGTCACAGTAAATCTGACAAGAAATGCTGGGCTAGGGCCTGCAGCCAAGCCCCTCACTGGCAGAGTGCAGGACCTCAGGTTGTTGGCAGGCCAAGGGGCATCACAATGGCAAGAGGAGACTCCACAAAGGGCCCCTGATTCCTCCCCCACGCCCCCCTTCCCCACGTTCAGGGTGAAACGTCAAAATACAATTTTTTTTGTCACCTGGTGAAATAATGAGCCCCCATTCCCATTGCCTTGGTATCATCAGAGTGCAACAGCCACGTGGGGTAATCGCTGTCTCCGTGTTAATGCTGCTCAGTTCAAACATTTTCACAGGCCCTGGCGAAATGAAACCCGTGCTTTCTACCTAGGTGGAGTTTGAGGCGATTCAGCCCATTTGCTTCTGCTGAAGAGGCTACCTCAGAAAAACAGGAAATAAAAACATAGAGGGTGCCATTGACATTAGGTTTCTCGTTTTCTTCCTTTCTTCCCTACCTTCCTTTCTTCTTCTTGCCCTTCTCTTTCTCTTTTCTTCCTTCCCTCCCTTTGCTCACGTCTTCCTGCCTGCCTTCACCTTCCATCTTCCCTCCCGCACTCCTCCATTTCTTCTTCGCTCTTCTCTCCCCACCTTTCTCCTTTCCTTCCCTGCCTTTTCCCTTCAGCCTCCCAGTCTCCCTCCTTCACTCTCTCCCTTTCCTCCTTCCTTTCCCCACCTTGTTTTCATCCAGTGATTTGTACTCCTTTCTTCCTCTCATCCCACCCCTCCCCGTTGCTGGAGAAACATCAGTTCCTTGTGGCGCTGGTTTTTTGGCGCCAGACCCTGTTCTTTGGGTGTTCACAAGTCTGCGTCCTATGTGCAAACATAAGACAGACATATGATCAGGGTTGGACAGAAGATGGGATTTGACAGGTGTTCTGCACCCGAAATCTCCAGGAGGCAAAGGTAAAGTCAGGCTCCTGCCTTTAAGGTTATATCTCCCATTGTAACTGCATCCCACAGAGGCTCCTGCCTCCTGGCCACCTGAGGTCTGCTGCCTGCCTTCCTCTAGCTCCTGGGGAATTGGGGCAGCAGTGGCAAGAACAACAAAAATCCCCAGGAGTTGACAAGAAGGGAGGCTGCCTTGCTCAAGAGACGGCCCCCTCACCCACCTGCATGTTGTTGAGATGCAGGTTCTCATCCCTGTGGCTGGGCAAGAAACGCCCCCTCCCCAAACACAGTGGCTTCAAACAAGGACCATCATCGTGTGGTTGCTGGGAGGCCACTGGGTCGTGCTTGGAGTCTCCCATGAGTTGGCAGTCACATGGGAGCTGGGGCAGGGGCCTCTGGTGACTCCAGTACCTACACGTGCACTCAGAGGGCTGGCAGCTGAAGCTGGCCATTAGCTGGGTGCTTAGCTGGGTTGTTGTTTGGAGTGTCTCCACGTGGCCTTTCCAGGTGGCTCAGGCTTCTTTCAGCATAGTGTCTGGGTGCTGAGAAGTGTCCTGAGAGGTAGCACGTGGAGGCTGGACATTCTGAGGGTGAGCACTCAAGAAGAAGACTTTGAAGGGATTTTTCAGAAGCTGTGAAGCACTTTGGGGGAGGGAAGGGGGTTGCCCAAACTAGATGTCACAGTGTCATCTTCTCCATAATCTATTGGTCACAGAGGTCATGAAACATCCCAATTTAAGGGGAAAGGGCATAGACTCTACCTTCCTATAGGTAGCCTGTCAAGGAATTTGGGGGTCACATACGAAGGCTGGGAGACCCTGAGTGGCACAAATTGTTAAGGACTCAACGTATCAAGTGGTGGGCAGTTGCACCCCTCAGAAGAAATAAATAATGGCCTGCTTCTAGAAGCCCACAGGCTTGAGAATCCTGTGATGTGTAGTTTCTCCCTGGCACCCAGGGGGTCCTCGGGAGCCAGAACCAACATAACAGCAACGGGTTGGGTTTTTGTTGGTTTTGTTTGGGCTAATATTAAAACGACTAGTATGAAATTATATATGTATTGTGTTTAACTCTCAGGACTCTGATTATGCTGAAGTTGAACAAAACCGTCTGCCTCTTCTATGAACGCCAGCCGATGGAGGCAAAGGGTGAGGGTCTAGAGGAAGAATGAATGTCACATTCCCATCCTTATGTTTCAGTTGTCCTTAAAGGGCACAGGGGACAAACCAGATGTCTTTGATATGATTTTAGCCTAATGATGTGCTAGTATGATGATGAGCAGCCAGAAAATGGTTTTAACTAATGTGATCCAATATTTGAAAAGTTGACGATTTCACATCGAATTTTATATTCTCAGCATCTCAGTTACAAACAGAAAATCAGGCCTTAAAATCCTTGCATTTACCCAAGGCAACAACCGTCTGGAGCTAGAATTTGAATGTCCCCCGTGGATGAGCTGCCACGTGCCTGTTAACCACAGTCCCCATCCATCCCTATTGCCCCCAACACAGAGGTTGGCTACTAGTATCCTTTATCTATATGGCTAAATAGGTTAGTTGGTTTGGATTGGGTTGCTATTTTTTCCTGTTTTGTTTTTGTTTACTTTTGATTTTGGGGGGGGCTAGGAAATGGTGTGTATTTTGGTACCATGTCTTCCAAAGTGAGAAAATAAAACCCAGTAAGCCTAGAAGGTCAAACAGTCCAGATTAATGATGAAAGGTGGAGCCTTGTTGGTGAAGTAGATTATGAGTTGGACTTCTAACTGCAAGATCAGAAGTTCGAAACTCCCCTCCCCACCCCCACTCCCCAAGAGAAAGATGAGATTTTCTACTCCTGTAAAGATTTACAGCCTTGGAAACCCTCAGGGGCAGTTCTATACTCTGTCCAAAGGGTTGCTATATGTCAGAATTGATTCCAGGGTAGTGAGGTTTTCTTGATTGATATAAATAATTTTTGGTGAGTATTGAAAAAAACAGTCAATATTATTTTTAATACACATCAAAGAAGGTCCACATTAATTGTTCACACAACCTTGCCACCTTCTTTCTTTATTCCCTTGCCTCTCACTCTCCTTTCTTCCTCCCTATGGTCTTTTATCTCATTCTTTTTCTTTCAAGGTTTAGCCTAGGAGTGGGAAAGTCTGAGTAATTCTTAACCAAAAGACTAAATTGGTTTTATTGTTGGTGTTATTACTTGGGTTAAATTTTTTTCTTTTCTCTTCTTCTATTGGTTTGTGTCATGTAACCCAGAAAATGGGGAAACATTTGGAACATTTAAACACTAACCTTTCTCAGTAGACTACAATCATTAAAAGCAACAGAGATAAATACTCCTATAATAACAATAACATACAAGGATAGCTAGAGAGATAAATAGATAGATAGAAAAACCACAAAATCTGAGCAGTTGTGGGAAGGAGAATGGGACTAGCCCCATGAATAAATATAGGTTTGCCAGAGAATAGTTTTATATACATATTAGCATATACTACAAATATGTCCATGAATATAATAGTACATCCAGGAGGCATAGTTATGAAAATGTCTTAGGTATAACAAAACCCCTTGAGGGAGCGTGTCCTAAATATGGGGGATCAGGAACATAGCTCTGAGAGACCTCAAAATCAATTCGTACAAACTAGCTCACAAAGACAATGTTCTGTATCCATCAGGGAAGTGACTGGGGTCTTCAAAAGCTAGTGAGTAGCAAACTAAAAGTCGGTTCTTGGTGTGTGTGTGTGTGTGTGTGTGTGTGTGTGTGTGTGTGTGTGTGTGTGTGAAAAAAGACACCAAGTAAGACACTCTCCAGAGATTCTACCAGGGTGTGTGTGTGTGTCTGTGTGTGTGTGTGTTTGTGTAAAAAGACACGAAGTCCGAAGCCCTCTAGAGATTCTTCAAGGGTGTGTGTATGTGTGTGTGTTTGTGTAAAAAAGACACAAAGTTCGAAGCCCTCCATAGATTCTGCAAGGTGTATGTGTGTGTGTGTGTGTGTGTGTGCATGTAAAATCACACGAAGTCAGAAGCCCACTATTGATTCTGCAAGGGTGTGTGTGTGTATGTGTGTGTTGTGTTTGTAATAATTACACCAAGTTAGAAGCACTCCAGAGATTCTGCAAGAGAGTGTGTGTGTGTATGTTTGTGTGTGTGAAAACGATACAAAGTCATAAACCGTCTGGAGATTCTGCAAGGGTGTGTGTGTGTGTGTGTGTGTGTGTGTGTGTGTGTATGTGTGTATGTGTGTCAAAAGGACAAGAAGACAGAAGCCCTCTAGAGATTCTGCAAGGGTGAGTGTATTGTGTTAAAAGGACACGAAGTCAGAAGCCCTCTAGGTTTTCTGGAAAGGTATGAGTGTGAGAGTGAGGGAGTGTGTGTGTGTAATAAGGACATGAAGTCAGAAGCCCTCCAGAGATTCTTCAAGGGTGTGTGTATGTGTAAAAAGGACACAAAGTTCGAAGCCCTTCAGAGATTCTGCAAGGGTGTATGTGTGTGGGTGTGAGTGTGTGCGTGTAAAAATCAAACGTAATCAGAAACCCACTATTGATTCTGCAAGGGTGTGTGTGTGTGTGTGTGTGCGTTGTGTTTGTAATAATTACACCAAGTTAGAAGCCCTCCAGGGATTCTGCAAGAGAGAGTGTGTGTATGTGTGTGTGTATGTGTGTGTGTGTGTGTGTGTGTGTGTGTGTGTGAAAATGACACGAAGTCATAAACCGTCTGGAGATTCTGCAAGGTTGTGTGTGTGTGTGTATGTGTGTATGTGTGTCAAAAGGATACGAAGTCAGAAGCCCTCTAGAGATTCTGCAAGGGTGAGTGTATTGTGTTAAAAGGACACGAAGTCAGAAGCCCTCTAGGTTTTCTGGAAAGGTATGAGTGTGAGAGTGAGGGAGTGTGTGTGTGTAATAAGGACACGAAATAAGAAGCCCTCCAGAGATTCTACAAGTATGTGTGTGTGTGTGTGTGTGTGTGTTTAAAAAGGACACGAAGTCAGAAGTACTGCAGAGATTTTGCAAGAAAGTGGCTTTAGGTTGTGTGTGTGTGTGTGTAAAAAGGACATGAATTCAGAATCCTTATAGAGATTCTACAAGGGTGTATGTGTGCATGTGTGTGTGTGTGTGTAAAAAGAACACCAAGTCAGAAGCACTCTAGAGATCCTGCAAGCGTGTGTGTGTGTGTGTGTGTGTGTGTGTGTAAAGAGGACACGAAGTCAGAAGCACTCCAGAGATTGTGCAAAGGTGCTTGTGTGTGTGTGTGTATGCCTATGTAAAAAGATATGAAGTCAGAAGGCTTCCAAAGATTCTTCAAGGGTGTGAGTGTGTGTGCGTGTGTGTGTAAAAATGAAAAGAATTCAGAAACCCTCTAGAGATTCTGCAAGGGTGTGTGTGTGTGTGTGTGTGTGTGTATAAAAAGGACATGAAGTCAGAAGCCCTCCATAGATACTAAAAGGTTGTGTGTGTGTGTGTGGTTTTGTTTGTTTAAAAAGGACAGGAATTCAGAAACTCTCTAGAGTTTCTGCAAGGGTGTGTGTGTGTGTTTGTGTGTATCTGTGTAAAAAGGACCCGAAATCAGAAGCCCTCTGGAGATTCTGCAACGGTGTGTGTGTGTGTGTTTAAAAAGGACAAAAATCAGAAGCCATCCAGAAATTCTGCAAGGATGCATCTATGTGTGTGTGTGTGTGTGTGTGTGTGTGTGCGTAAAAAGGACACGAAGTCAGAAGCCCTCCAGAGATTCTGCAAGAGTGTGTGTGTGTAACAAGGACATGACGTCAGAAGTCCTCAAGAGATTCTGCAAAGGTTTGTCTGTGTGTGTGTGTGTGTGTGTGTGTGTGTGTGTGTGTGTGTGTGTAAAAAGGACCCGAAATCAGAAGCCCTGTTTGTGAGCCCTGGCTCTGTTCCATAGTGGTCCTTATCTCTCAAATTTGGACTCCCAGATACATGAGGGTGTCATGGTTCTGTGTTGGGGTTCTAACGGCAAGGACAGCAGCTAGGCCCCACCAGGCACTCCAAAGGAGAAAGATGACACTTTCTGGTCCCCTAGATAGTTCGTATCGGAAACCCACAGGGGCGGTTTTGTTGTGTTCTGTGGGGTCACTGTGAGTCAGAATCGACTCAGTGACAGTGAATGTGGTTGAGTGTTTGAACACCTTCCTTTCATCCTCTGTGCAGGCAGCTCTGTTTTAGAGGAGTTAGGCCAGTCCCATGTATTAGACTCTCCTTCAGAGCAACTGGGCAGGTGTGTGTCTGCGTGTTTCTAAGGTCATCTTGTTTTTCTCATTCAAGGAATGTGGAGAGCAGCGGTCTTCAAATCGGTTTAAAGAGAGAAAGGGGATAAAAAAGAGAACAAAGAAAAAGAGGGTGAAAAAGGATTGGAGGGGAGGGGCTCTTAGGAGAAGAGGGTGTTGCTCAGGCTTCTAAGGCTGTCAATCAGCCTGGTAGCCAGCTGTGAGCTTACCTGGTGTACCTTCAAGATCCCAGAATCCCTAGTTGACAGTGGAATTTGCATTGCGAACTGGCTCATTGAGCCAAGCCGGAGGCCTCTGTCTGCAGCAGAGACCAAGCCCTGTGCGGCACCTCCTGTTCCCATCTGCAAGCAGTGGGGTCCAGATGCAGGTCCTGCGGTCTGCTTCCTGTTGTAAAAGGCAGGGTTGGGACAAGTAGCCTTCTACTGAGTCTCTCCCCCATCTACCCAGTCGACCCCCTTACCTGGGGGAGCAGGTTCCAGGCTTGCTGTGGCCAGCTAATAGCAATTAGTAGGCATAGCGCTAATGAAGAGAGGGGACAGCTGGGCAGAGGGCCTATACCTGCTGAGCGCCATGGTCCCTGAGACACGAGAGCTGTTGGCTCCCAGCTCCTTGTCCCTGACTCTTACCTGCCTCCCTCTCTCGAGTTCACTCTTGAATTTCAATCTCCTTCCAATCTCACCCAGCCTTGCTGCCTGACTGGAGAGGGAGCCTGGAGGCTGTTAGAATGGCGCTGCTCAGGCTCTTTGGGCTAAAGAGTCTGACGTGGGCCAGCAACTCCATGAAGTTCCCTCCCTCAGGCAGTTTTCTGCCCCTCCATCCCACTTAGTCTCCCTGCAGGCCTGGCCCTGGGCCCTGACCTTCCACTTGCTTCCTCATCCAACATGTGGTGGGCTAGCTCTTGCCAAGTACACACATGGGTGCAGACATGAGAGATCCCACTCTCTCCTGGAAACCAGGTCTGTAAACAAGGGCACAGCTGAGGCCTGTTCTTACCCAAATCATGTGCATCCTTCTCTCTGCCCTCTGCCCTGGGGTAGGGACAAGAGCTCTGGGAATACCGGCCACCCAATCGCTATGGGGCATGTCCCGACAGTGCTAGTGTACAGAGCACTGGGCAAGCAGGTCTCCCTACAGGACCTTGCGCCATGTGGGGCTACAGAAGGGGAGAAAGAAGAGTGCTGTCAGCAGCCAGCTGCACTCTGGCAACGTGGGGTCCTCTGGGCTGGGCCGCTGAGGTGGGGTGCTAAGTCTGTGCTCCCCTCTCCCTCTCCCTCTCCCTCTCCCCAGGTGTGTGGTTGTGCTCTTCAACCCCCAGAAACACAAGCAGCACCACATCCTCAACAGCTCCAGATAAATGGGCTCAGGGGCTTTGGGGAGTGCCACCTTTCCCCAGGGACGGCCAGAGGGGTGCCACCTGCTTCTCTGTGGCATTGGGCCCTGTTGGGCCCCAGGCATGGGAGGGAAGCAGCACAGGGACAGCGGGTTTGCTGCCCTTGTTTTGAGAGGGGACTGTGAGAGGCCAGACCTGGGCCAGGCTGCCAGTGCCCCTCTTGAGCCTGCCCGATTCCTTTCAGGAAAACCATCACTGCCCTTGCCTTCTCTCCTGATGGCAAGTACCTGGTCACCGGTGAGATGAGTGAGGAAGGAAGCTCAGGCACTGCAGAGGGGGGGGCCTGGCCTTAGCAGAGAGTGACAGCCTGCAGCCCGCATAGGACTGGTGCCAATTTTGACTTTCTCTACTGGTGTCCACTTTGGGTGTTTGGTCTGCCCTAGAGCAGTGTTCTTAGGCTGTAGCCTGCATCAGAAGTGCCATGGTCACCCCTTAGTACAGACTGCTGGCTCTGGGGTTCTGCAGGTCTGGGGTGGCTCTCTTCAGTTTGCAATGCTAACAAGTAGTTCCCAGTGAGGCTGAAGCTGCCAATTTGGGAACCACATTTTGGAAAACACCTCCTTAAAACATTCCTTATCCCTGGAGTCCCCCTGCTGGTCACAGTGTGGAACAGGACTGCCCTCCCATAGACTTGCCCTGTGAGGCTGTGAGAGCAAACCGCAGGAGTGGTGGTTCTTGCCCATCCAAATCACGCCAGGAGCCCGTCCCTGAGAGTCCCTGTTCCCCAACACTGATCACATTCCCTCCGGGGGTGTCCTTGATTCATGTGCAGGCGCATTAGGTTAGGTGTCCTTCATTTATGTGCAGGCTCTTGTCCAGTGGCTGGGAGGGCCAGGCCTCCGTGGATGGGGAGGGAGCTGGCTGCCTCTGGCCTTTACTTCGGGGTCTTCGGTCCCTGCAGAGTGGACACATGCCTGCTGTGCGGGTATGGGATGTGTCGGAGCGCAGCCAGGTGGTGGAGCTTCAGGAGCATAAGTATGGCGTGGCATGTGTGGCCTTCTCACCCAGCGCCAAGTACATTTTCTCAGTGGGCTACCAGCATGACATGATCGTCAATGTCTGGGCCTGGAAGGTGAGTGGGCTGCTGGCCTCAGGACAGGCGGGGCCGGGAGGGGAGCCAAAAAATTGCTGACCGGTGGCCTTAACTTCTGCCTGCTGGCCTCAGTCCCTTTCTAGAGAACTCTGAGCAGAAAGGAGCAACTGGGTATCTAGGATGCTGAAGAAGGGGCAGAAGGAGAGGTCCAGTTCACAGCTTGTCTAACCTCCTTCAGTGTGTAAGTTTCTTTTCCCTCAGCTCCTAGAAGCAGAGCCTTGATTTCCCTTGACTTTCTCTCCAGAAAAACATTGTAGTGGCTTCCAACAAGGTGTCCAGTCGGGTGACAGCAGTATCCTTCTCTGAGGACTGCAGCTACTTTGTCACTGCAGGCAACCGGCACATCAAATTCTGGTACCTCGATGACAGCAAGACCTCAAAGGTGAGGCAGCAAGTAGCCACTAGGGTGGGATCTGCTCAGATCTGTTCCACCTGCGCCCCCTTCTGCATGCTCAAAAGCCCCTTGGAAGTCTCAGCTGGGCCAAGTGCTATGTCAATATGCAAGGGAAGCCTTCTCCCTCTCTCCCCAGGGCCTACTTTCCAGGGGATAGCCTGCAGGGTGGGTGGGTGGCACCTGTGGTGGGTCTCCACAGGTGAATGCCACTGTGCCCCTGCTGGGCCGCTCTGGGCTGCTGGGGGAACCTGCTGAACAACCTGTTCACTGAAGTAGCCTGTGTCCGCGGGAAGAAGACTGACAGCACTTTCTGTATCACATCCTCAGGGCAGCTGTGTGAGTTCAGTGACCGGAGACTGTTCGACAAGTGGGTGGAGCTGAGGGTAAGTGAATGCTTTGTCGGCACCCTCCTGTCTGTCACCTCCAGGCTCCGGGACACCTGAGTCTGCATGCACGCTGGGGGAGGCCCCAGGCGGAGGAAGGTGTTTGGAAACCTCACTGCTCGCTCATGCTCTCTGTCTCTGCCTCTTCCTCTGCTTTCCTCTTCTGCTCAGCACACAGACAGCATCACAGTAAGTGTGCTGGCCCTGTCCACTGCCTCTGCTGCCTTTCTCTTGGCCGGCCTTTTCTGGGTGTGTCTTTGCCCAAACCTCAGGTGCCTTATAAGGCTTGCTGACTCCTTCCCCCTAATTGCACGGGGCTGTGAGCCCTCTGGCCAGCTGCTGTTAGAGGGAGGGGCATTGAGGGGCTCCAGCCAGGGCAGCTGGCCTGCCTTGCGCTTGTCCTTGCCTCTTGGCTCATGGCTGTTGAGGTGTCGGGTGAAGGAGTGGGCAGACGCCCTTGCTGACTGGGGCTTCTGTGCTCACAGACCACAGTGGCCCACTGCATCTCGGTGAGCCAGGACTACATCTTCTGTGGCTGTGCTGACGGCACCGTGCACCTTTTCAACCCCTCCAACCTGCACTTCCTCAGCACGCTGCCCCGGCCCCATGCCCTGGGGACAGACATTGCCAGCATCACAGAGGCCAGGTGAGCGGTGTTGGTAGGCCCCTGAGTCCTGTCAGAGCCGCACTCTGTGCCAGGCCATCCCTGGCATGCTGCAAGGAGAGGAGGGCACACATAGACCTCTGGGAAGACCCTTGCAGTCAAGCACAGGTGGGTCTTTTAGCATTTGTTGCTCACTGTGGGCAACCGTGGTAATCTGAGTCTGCAGTGTGGTAATGCATTGTCCTGTAAAGACCACAGCTAGGACAGACGGGCAGTTCCTTAGGGTTTCTGAGAGAGACTGGAAACCTGACAGAGCAGGCCTTTCTCCCTCAGGGTGGTACTGGGTAGCAGCTGCGGTAGGAGGGTCTTATTGTAGCCTCGGGCCTTGGGTTGGGTGATTGCAGGAAGTGAAGTTTTGCTCTGGTTTCAGTGCTGTCAGGAAGCGGGGCAGTTCTGCAGTTGGGTATATTAATTTCTCTTTCAGGCCAGGAGGGGGCTAAATCTGCAATTGGCAGGAAATGATATATGACCATGATTGTGGTTTGCACAGTGCCCTTCCTTGTCCTCTGATGTGAGTCTAGAAGGGCCTGACATCTGCTTGGCTGCATCACGGCCACACACTGTCCCCGCCTGACGTTGGGGGCTATGAAATAGCTTGTGTTCTTTTGGAGAGCCCCATGGCAAGGAATGCCAGGCCAGCCGCTGCGTTCTTTCTCCAGTGACTGCTGGCCAACCTGCTGCTCCTCCCTTTAGTGCACGATTTCATTAGCGCTCACTCACCAGTTTGCCCTGTCTGCCCAGGACACCCCGCTCCCCTCTTTCCTCAGTTGCCTTTTCGCTGGAGTGGCCAATGCGAAGTATCGGGACACCATAGCCTTGACCTTTGATCCTGCAAATCAGTGGCTGTCTTGTGTATACAATGACCATAGTACTTATGTCTGGGATGTGAAGGACCCCAAGAAAGTGGGCAAGGTGTATTCAGCTCTGTATCATTCCTCCTGCGTCTGGAGTGTAGAGGTACGTGGGCCAGGTCTGCTGAGACTGACCGTGTTTCCTGGGCTACCATTAGGAGCTGGGGTTCCTCAAGTGTGGAATTTGTTTCCTCCAGCACCCTAGCTCCCCCAGCAGTGCCCCTGGGTCCCTTCGTATCTGTTAATTGGCTCTGAGGATGCGAGGGGATATTAGTGCTGACTCATCTCAGACGTTTTTCAGTATGCCCCTGTGCAGTCTTAGCTTGGCCTCTTTGGACATGTTCCTGAACTTGACCAAACCTTAGTTTCTGCAATTATGAAATGACATACCTGATGCATTTGATTTTTACGAAAAGGAGACAATGTAAGTGGGAGATTTAGAATGCCTAGTACTTACTAGGTGCTTGGTTAATGTATATTCCTTTACTTGTTAAAGACAAGAGCTAATCATTATGACTTGCTTGCTATGGGATAAGCCTGGGGCTAAGTCTTGACCAGCCTTTTCTCTACTCTCATTCCGTCCCATCTCTGTGGGCAGGCAAGGTCTGACCCGGGTCCCTCTGGTCCTTGTGCTCCTCCAGGTGTACCTTGAGGTGAAGGACAGTCAACAGGCCTGCCTGCCCCCGAGCTCCTTTATCACCTGCTCTTCTGACAGCACCATCCGCCTGTGGAATACAGAGAGCTTTGGCGTGCATGGCTCCACCCTGCACCAAAACATCCTCAGCCACGTGAGCCTGGTGCCCCCACACCACAGTCTCAGGATCTGGGTCTCCAGACCAGACTGTTCCAGATGTTGTTTGGCCAAACTCTGACAAGGATGTCCTCTTGGCCCGCATTTCTCTCCCTGACAGGTGTCCTGTGTCAGGCCTTCCTCACCCACCTCTTCTCCTGACCTGTTTCACTAGTACCTCATTAAGATCATCTATATGGATGGGAACATGCTGGCCCTGCTGGACACCGAGCTGCCTGGGGGAGACAAAGCCGATGGGTCCCTGATGGACCCCCATGTGGGCATCCGCTCTATGTGCATCAGCCCCAACGGGCAGCATCTAGCATCAGAGGACCCTATGGGCACGCTCAGGTAAGGCCATTTGTGGAGTGCAACCCGTTGCCTCCAGGGGACAGGATGGGGGAACTTTAGGCCCCCAAGGAGAGAGGTTCAGGAGGGTTTAGCTGAAAAGGGTTGGGGACAAAATTTATTACCTTCAAGGGAAAGATACTAACTTGACAATGAAGAAACGGCAAAACCCACCCTTAGCCAAGTCATTAAGGTTAACTTCCCGTGGCAGCAGCATGAATCTGGTGAGAGGGTACACTGAGAGGCTTCAAAATGTTCCCAGAAAATCTTATGACTCTTAAGAACTCCCAATAAAATGTTGAACAACAACAACCAACGTTGATGGAAAGTTTCTTTTAGTTCTGTTTTTCCATGCAGCCTCCTCCTAGCATTGTGTCTGGTATTCTTGACCCAAATGTATAAGGAACTTAGGATAGTCATGAGGAAAAATCAGGCAAACTTCATTTGAGGTACACCTGCCAGAGTAACATATCATACTCTCCCAGGTGTCACGGTAGGAAAGACAAGCAAAGACTGAAAGCCGTTCTAGACTGGGACAGATGACACCCATGTGCCGTGGGGGCTCCTAGGATCCTGGAGCAGAAGGACATTCATGGGATAAACAAACTCATTGGCATTGGGTTGATTCCAACTCAGAGCAACCCCCGCTGGTGACATTTAAATAAAGTCTAATAATGTTGTACCAGTGTGACCTCCGTGGTCCTTATCACTGTGTACTGTAGTACATAAAACATTAATACGAAGGGAGACCAGGTGAGAGAGTTGAATGCGACATATCTGGACTCATTTTTCTAAGTCTAAAGGTTCAACCCAAAAGGTAAAGTAAAACAGCTCTTGATGGAGAGGAAAAGGTGGAAGGGGGTGGGTGATGATTCTTTCCCCCGCTGCCTGGCACTGAACGGCCTCTCCTTTCTTCTCATTTTGCAGGGTCCATGAATTGCAGTCCCTGAGTGAAATGCTGAAGGAGGAGGCCCATGAGTCAGAGATTCTGTGCCTGGAGTACTCGAAGCCAGACACAGGTACCTGGCCCTGGCCTAGAATGGCCTTGAGTGAGCCCCTCCAGTCTGGCCAGAGCCACTGATACTTGTCCTGCCTCTTGACTATGGGGCTGATCGTTCTTTTGGCTACCAAAAGAGTTAGTGATCCTTCTTGATGTCTCTGAAGGCTTTGGGGAGGACTGCATCTCAACTCTGCCCGACTCCATGGCTCATGTGGCTTAAGGATGTGGGGCTCAGTTTCTCTGGGTGCTCTTTGCTGGGCACTCATCAGCTGACGGAGTTCATCCCATCCCAGGTCTGAAGCTGCTGGCCTCAGCGAGCCGGGACCGGCTGATCCATGTGCTAGACGCAGGGCGGGAGTATAGCCTGCAGCAGACGCTGGACGAGCACTCCTCCTCCATCACCGCTGTCAAGTTCGCAGGTGTGGGCAGAGCACTTAGACACACTCTGCCACCTACCACCCCTGCCACCTGCCTGCCACGCCCAACACTCCATAGATTCTGAAAGGGTGTGTGTATGTGTGTGTGTGTGTGTGTGTGTGTGTGTGTGTAAAAAAGTCATGAAGACAGAAGTCCTCCAGAGATTCTGCCAGTATGTGTGTGTGTTTGTAAAAAGGACACCAAGTACGAAGCTCTCAAGAGATTCTGCAAGGATTTATGTGTGTGTGTGTGTGTGTGTGTGTGTGCGGGTGTAATAAGGTCATGAAGTAAGAAGCCCTCCAGAGATTCTGCAAGGGTGTGTGTGTGTGTGTGTGTGTGTGTGTGTGTGTGTGTGTGTGTAAAAAGGACAGGAAGTCAGAAGCCCTCCAGAGATTCTGCAAGGGTGTGTGTGTGTGTGAATGTGTGTGTGAGTGTAAAAAGGACACGAAATCAGAAGACCTCCAGAGATTCTACAAGTGTGTGTGTGTGTGTGTGTGTAATAAGGACACGAAGTCAGAAGCCCTCCAGAGATTCTACAAGTGTATGTGT